>NW_012116266.1:7624845-7628363 GCF_000951035.1 Colobus angolensis palliatus
TTTTTGAGGACTCTGTTCTATTCCATTGGTCTATATCTCTGTTTTGGTACCAGTACCATGCTGTTTTGGTTACTGTAGCCTTGTAGTATCATATTTTTTATTTTTAACTTTTATTTTAGGTTTGGAGTACATGTTCAGATTTCTTATATAGGTAAATTGTGTGTCACAGGGTTTTCATCAGATTATTTCATTACCCAAGTAATAAACATAGTATTCAATGGGTAGTTTTTTATCCTCACCCTCCTCCCACTCTCCACCCTGACTCCAGTGTCTGTTGTTTTGTGTCCACATGTACTCAGTGTTTAGCTCCCAATTATAAGTGGGAACATGCAGTATTTGGTTTTCTGTTCCTGTGTTAATTTGCTTGAGACAATTGCATCCAGCTCCACCCACGTTGCTGTAAAGGACATGATCTCATTCTTTTTTATGTCTACATAGTATTACATGGTATATATGTACCACATTTTCTTTATCTAGTCTACCATGGATGGACATTTAGGTTGATTCCATATCTTTGCTATTGTGAACAGTGCTGTGATGAACATATGTGTGCATGTGTCTTTATGGTAGAATGATTTATATTCCTTTGGGTATGTATCCAATAATGGAATTGCTGGGTCAGATGGAAATTTTAAGTTCTTTCAGAAATTGCCAAACTACTTTCCACAATGGCTGAACTAGTTTACATTCCTCCCAGCAGTGTATAAGTGTTCCTTCTTCACTGTAACCTTGCCAGTTATTTTTTGACTTTTTAATAGCCATTCTGACTGGTGTGAGATGGCATATCACTATGGTTTTGATTTACATTTCTCTAGTGATTAGTGATGTTGAACATTTTCTCATATGATCATTGGCTGGGTGTATGTCTTCTTTTGAGAAGTATCTATTGTATACGTTGAACCAACCTTGCATCTCAGGCATAAAGCCTATTTGATTATAGCGGATTAGCTTTTTTATGTGCTGCTGAATTCAGTTTTCTAGTATTTTGTTAAGGATATTTACATCTATGTTCACCAAGGATATTGAAGTTTTCTTTTTCTATTGTGTCTCTTCCAGGTTTTGGTATCAGGATGATGCTAGCCTTATAGATAAGTTAGGGAGCCAAGTCCCTCCTCCTCAATTTTTGGAATAGTTTCAGTAGGAGTAGTAACAGCTGTTTAAAATTTGGCCTTGAATCCATCTGGTCCATGATTTTTTTTTGGTTGGCAGCCTTTATATTATTGATTCAATTTTGGAACTCATTATTGGTCTGTTAAGGGATTCATGTTCTTCCTGGCTCAGTCTTGGGGTGTTGTGTGTGTCCAGGATTTATCAATTTCTTCTAGGTTTTCTAGCTTGCATTCATAGAGGTGTTCATAATAGTCTCTGAAAGTTTTTTGTATTTCTGTGGGGTCAGTGGCAATGTCCCCTTGGACATTTCTGATTGTGTAAATTTGGATCTTCTCTCTTTCTTTCTGTATCAGTCTAGCTAGCAGTCTATCTATCTTATAAATTTTTTCAAAAAAACAACTCCTGGATTCATTGATCCTTTGTATGGTTTTTCACATCTCAGTTTCTTTCACTTCAGTTTTGATTTTGGTTATTTCTTGTCTTATGATCACTTCAGGGTTAGTTTGCTCTTGTTTCTCTAGTTCCTCTAGTTGTGTTGTTAGTTTGTTAATTTGAGATCTTTCTAACTTTTTGATATGGGTGTTTAGTGCTGTAAACTTCCCTCCTAATACTGCCTTAGCTGTGACCCAGAGATTCTGGTATGTTGTATCTTTTGTTCTCATTAATTTCAAAGAATTTCTTTATTTCTGCCTTAATTTCATTATTTACCCAAAAGCCATTCAGGAGCAGATTGTTTAATTTCCATGTGATTATATGGTTTTGAGTGATTTTCTTAGTATTTATTTCTATGTTTATTGCACTGTGGTACAAGAGCATCATTGTTATTATTTTGGTATTTTTGAGTTTGTTGAGGATTGTTTTATGTCTGGTTGTGTAGTCGATTTTAGAGTATATGCCATGTGCACATGAGAAGAATGTATATTCCATTGTTTTGGGATGGAGTGGAGTGTAGATGTCTATTAGGCCCTTTTGGCAGGGGTTGGGCTCAGGTCCTGAATATCTTTGTTAGTTTTCTGCCTCAGTGGTCTGTCTAATACTGTCAGTGGGATGTTGAAGTCTCCCATTATTTTTCTGTGGTTATCTAAGTCTCTTTGTAGGTCTCTGAGTGTTCCTGTTTTGAGTGTGTATATATTTAGGACAGTTAGATCTTGTTGAATCGAGCCCTTTACCATCATGTAATGCCCTTCTTTGTCTTTCTTAATCTTTGTTGGTTTGTTTTGTCTGAAATTAGAATAGCAACCCTGATTTTTTCTGTTTTCGGATTGCTTTACTTGGAGCCTATGGGTGTCACCGTATGTGAGATGGGTCTCTTGAAGACAGAATACCATTGGGTCTTGCTTCTTTGTTCAGTGCCACTCTGATTCTTACCTGGTGAACTTAGCTTGTTGACATTTAAAGTCAGTATTGATATGTGCAGATTTGTTCCGGTCATCATGTTGTTAGCTGGTTATTATGCAGACTTGTTTGTGTGGTTGCTTTATAGTGTCACTGTTGTATGTACTTAAGTATGTTTCTGTAGTGGCTCATAACAGTCTTTCCTTTCCATGTTTAGCATTCCCTTCAGGACCTCTTATAAGACAGGTCTGCTGGTAATGAAATCCCTGAGCATTTGCTTGTCTGAAAAGAATATTATTTCTCCCTTGCTTATGAAACTTAGTTTGGCTGGATATGAAATTCTTGGTTGGAAATTCTTTTTTTTAAGAATGTTGACTATAGGCCTCCATTATATTCTGGCTTATATGTGTTTCTGCTGAAAGTTCCACCATTAACTTGATGGGGAAACCTTTCTAGGTGACCTGCCTCTTCTTTCTAGCTTTCTTTAACAATTTTTCTTTCATTTTGACTTCAGAGAATGTGATGATTATGTGTCTTGGGGATGGTCTTCTTATGTTGTATTTCACTGGGTTTCTCTGCATTTCCTGAATGTGAATGTTGTCCTCTCTAGTGAGGTTGGGGAAATTTTCACAGATGATATTCTGAAATATGTTTGCCAAGTTACTTGCTTTCTTTCTCCATCTTTCAGGGATGACAGTGAGTTATAGTCTCTTTACATAGTCCCATATTTCTCATAGGTTTTGTTTATATATATATATATATATACTTTAAGTTCTAGGGTACATGTGTACAAAGTTCAGGTTTGTTACATATGTATACATGTGCCATGTTGGTGTGCTGCACCCATTAAGTCATCATTTACATTAGGTATATCTCCTAATGCTATCCCTCCTCCCTCCCTCTTACCCCCTCCCCACAATAGGCCCCAGTGTGTGATGTTCCCCTTCCTGTGTGCAAGTGATTTCATGGTTCAGTTCCCACCTATGAGTGAGAACATGCAATGTTTGGTTTTCTGTTCTTGCGATAGTTTGCTGAGAATGATGGTTTCCAGCTGCATCCATGTCCCTACAAAG
>NW_012116266.1:7631943-7633175 GCF_000951035.1 Colobus angolensis palliatus
CATTTTGGCATGTTTTTGCAATGGCTGGTACTGGTTGTTCCTTTCCATGTTTAGTGCTTCCTTCAGGATCTCTTGTAGGGCAGGCCTGGTGGTGATAAAATCTCTCAGCATTTGCTTGTCTGTAAAGGATTTTATTTCTCCTTCACTTATGAAACTTAGTTTGGCTGGATATGAAATTATAAGTTGAAAATTCTTTTCTTTAAGAATGTTGAATATTGGCCCCCACTCTCTTCTGGCTTGTAGAATTTCTGCTGAAAGATCTGCTGTTAGTCTGATGGGCTTCCCTTTGTGGGTAACCCGACCTTTCTCTCTGGCTGCCCTTAACATTTTTTCCTTCATTTCAACTTTGGTGAATCTAACAATTTTGTGTCTTGAATTTGCTCTTCTCGAGGAGTATCTTTGTGGCGTTCTCTGTATTTCCTGAATTTGAATTTTGGCATGCCTTACTAGGTTGGGGAAGTTCTCCTGGATGATATCCTGCAAAGTGTTTTCCAACTTGATTCCATTTTCCCCGTCACTTTCAGGCACACCAATTAGACGTAGATTTGGTCTTTTCACATAATCCCGTATATCTTGGAGGCTTTGTTCATTTCTTTTTACTCTTTTTTCTCTAAACTATTCTTCTTGCTTCATTTCATTCATTTGATCTTCAATCACTGATACTCTTTCTTCCATTTGATCAAGTCAGTTACTGAAGCTTGTGCATTTGTCCCGTAGTTCTCGAGTCATGGTTTTCATCTCTATCAATTCTTTTATATTGTTCTCCGCATTGATTATTCTAGTTATACATTCGTCCATTCTTGTTTCAAGGTTTTTAGTTTATTTGTGCTGGGCACGTAGTTCCTCCTTTAGCTCTGAGAAGTTTGATCGACTGAAGCCTTCTTCTCTTAACTCATCAAAGTCATTCTCTGTCCAGCTTTGTTCTGTTGCTGGTGATGAGCTGTGTTCCTTTGCAGGGGGAGATGCACTCTGATTTTTTGAATTTCCAACTTTTCTGCACTGCTTTTTCCCCATCTTTGTGGTTTTATCTGCCTTTGGTCTTTGATGATGGTGACATACTGATGGGGTTTTGGTGTGGGTGTCCTTTCTGTTTGTTAGTTTTCCTTCGAACAGCCAGGACCCTCAGCTGTAGGTCTGTTGGAGTTTGCTTGAGGTCCACTCCAGACCCTGTTTGCCTGGGTATCAGCAGCAGAGGCTGCAGAAGATAGAATATTGCTGAACAGTGAGTGTTG
>NW_012116266.1:7633355-7672644 GCF_000951035.1 Colobus angolensis palliatus
GGGGTCAGGGACCCACTTGAGCAGGCAATCTGTCTGTTCTCAGATCTCAACCTCCATGCTGGGAGAACCACTGCTCTCTTCAAAGCTGTCAGACAGGGACATTTACCTCTGCAGAGGTTTTTGCTGCTTTTTGTTTAGCTATGCCCTGTCCCCAGAGGTGGAGTCTACAGAGGCAGGCAGGCCTCCTTGAGCTGCGGGGGGCTCCACCCAATTTGAGCTTCCAGGCGGCTTTGTTTACCTACTTAAGCCTCAGCAATGGTGGGCGCCCCTCCCCCAGCCTCGCTGCTGCCTTGCAGTGCTACCGCCTTGCACAACTATCCAGACTGCTGTGCTAGCAGTGAGGGAAGTGTGAGAGACCGTGTGTGTGAGACCCTCCGGGCCAGGTGTGGGATATAATCTGCTGGTGTGCCATTTGCTAAGACCCTTGGTAAAGTGCAGTACTAGGGTGGGAGTTACCCGATTTTCCAGATGTTGCATGTCTCAGTTTCCCTTGGCTAGGAAAAGGAATTCCCTTCCATCTTGCGCTTCCTAGGTGAGGCAATGCCTCACCCTGCTTCAGCTCTCCCTGGTCGGGCTGCACCCGCTAACCAGCACCGACTGTCCAACATGCCCCAATGAGATGAACCCAGTACCTCAGTTGAAAATGCAGAAATCACCCGTCTTCTGTGTCGCTCACGCTAGGAGCTGGAGTCTGGAGCTGTTCCTATTCGGCCGTCTTGGGCGACCCCCCTCCCCTGGTTTTGTTCGTTGTTGATTTTTCTTTATTTTTGTCTAAGTTATTTCAGATAGCAGGTCTTCAAGCTCTAAGATTCTTTCCTCAGTTTGGTTGATTTTGCTGTTAATATTAATACTTGCTATTGTATTCTGAAATCCTTGAAGTGAGTTTTTCAGCTCTATCAGCTCAGTTTGGTTCTTTCTTAAAATAGACATTTTGTCTTTCATATCCTGTATCATTTTATTGCATTCCTTAGATTTCTTGGATTGCATTTTGGCTTTCTCCTGAATATGAATGATCTCTGTTTTTATCCATGTTCTGAATTCTATTTCTGTCATTTCAGCCATTTCAGCCTGGTTAAGAACCATTACTGGGGAGCTAGTGCAGTTGTTGGGAGGTAAGAAGACTCTGTGGCTTTTAGAGCTGCCAGAGTTCTTGCAGGGGTTCTTTCTCATCTCTGTGGGTTGATGTTCCTTCGATCTTTGAAGTTGCTATCCTTTGGATTTTTTAAAAAAATCTTCTTTGATGTCCTTCTGGGTTTGATTATGGTATAAGGTAGGTTCAGTTGACTGGCTTCATTTCTGGTAGATTTTTGGGAGGGCCAAGGCTCAGCTCAGCACTGCTAGGCTGTGTGCCCTAACTCTGGGGGGCTTGTATTGGGTCCCAGCTTTGTTCTCCAGTCCCTTGTTGGGAAACTGCTGAGCTGGAGTGGCCAAGGTATTCCTAGACCATTGGTCATAACACTCCAAACAGTGGTGCCAGCCAAAGCACTTCCTTAGGCTGTGGCTGTGGTGTCTGTGCTCCTTCCCTTGTGCCATCAGCAGCAGCAGCAGCAGCACAGCAGGGTACACACTGGAGGACTGGGGTGGGGTGCAGGCAGGCCTGGGGCTGCTGGCCTGCATGCAGGCATTGACAACAGCAGTGGTGGTGGCACAGGAGGGGGGAAGGGAAGCAGGCCCACTGAGGTCCCTGTGCCCATTTGCACCTGTAGCAGTGTCAGCATGGAGGCCAGTCACTAATGGGTATGGGGCTGGCAACTTCCATGTGCCAGTTCACGCCTGTGGCAGTGGTGGTACAGGGCAGGAAACAGTGCCACTGTTGTCCCTGTGCATGTTCACAATGGCAACAGTGGCACTGCCACATGGCAACAGGGGGCAGTAGGTACACTCATGCCAGCAGCAATGGCATGGAGGGGTGCACACGCACCCACACACCAGCAGGGAAGTGGAGACATGGTTTGTCCTTGCATACGGGTGCTGGTGCAATGAGTGTGTGCCAGCATATGGGCTGTGGATGAGTGCATGCCAGCATATGGGCTGATGCATGTCAGTGGGAACCACACTGCTGGAGCTCTCTGATGTTCAAACATGGTCTAGCTAGCACAGGAGCTATAATGTGGGTCTGCAGGAGGCACCCCCGTTGGGCCTCGGAAGCTGCACTGCAAGCAGGTACAGCCAGGCCAGGGCCCCATGAGAGGCCAGCAGATAGAAGGGCACTCAGGTCGGATTGGATCCATCTCAGTGGCAAAATCACCCTGTTCTGTTCAGATTTGATAGTTCCCCTAAGGCTAGAGTCTTTTGTGGAAGCAAGGCAAGCCCTGGAGGATGGACACCCCTGGCCGTGCTCCCCTGCAGATGTTCCTGCACCAAACCCTCTGCACTCTGCACAGGCAGGAGCCCTGTCCCTACCACCTCTCTAATCAGGGAGAGACCTGCCAGCTCAAGTGTCCATGGGGGTTGTAGGGTCTCCTGCTGCCAGGATTCCAGAGGCCCATGGTGAAAGTGAATCACTCCTTGCCTGCTCAACTCATTCCTTCCCCAGGAAACACTGGGAGTCAGGAACAAGTCCTGATGTGTAGTAGCGCCATGCAAGGTTCCCAGCTTCCTCTCCCTTCAGCTCAGTGTCTGTGACCTCCCTCTGTCCACTACAATACCTTCCTTCTGAAGATCTGCTCAGAGTGTGTTAGTCTTCCCAGTGTCCTGGTACCTCACTGGCAGATGTTCCTCCTAGCTGCATCTAGTAAACCATCTTGCCTTTTATTCAATGTATTTAAAAAACCATACATGCAACTACCCTATGACCCACCAGTTGCACTCTTGA
Organism: Colobus angolensis palliatus; assembly: GCF_000951035.1. Taxonomy (NCBI): domain Eukaryota; kingdom Metazoa; phylum Chordata; class Mammalia; order Primates; family Cercopithecidae; genus Colobus; species Colobus angolensis. Next base: position 7,636,171 of record NW_012116266.1, read on the forward strand.
GCATTTATTCCAGGGAAATTAAGACTTACATGTAAAATACCTATATACAATGTTTATAGCAGCCTTATTCATAATAGCTCCAAACTGGAACACAACCCAGATGTCCTTTAATTGGTGAATAAACCATGGTACATCCATACAATGGAATAATACTCAGCAATAAAAAGGAACAAACTATTTATATGTACAACAACCTGGATGAATTTTTAGAGATTTATGCTGAGTGAAAAAAAGACAATCCCAAAATGTTATACACTGTATGATTCCATTTATATAACATTCTTGAAATGACAAAATTATTAAAAATGGAGAACAGATTAGTGGTTACCATATATGAATAGGGGAGGGGGGCAGGAAGGAAATGGGTGAGATTATAAAAGGATATTAGAGATCCTTGTGGAAATGTCTGAATCTTAACTGTATAATGTCAATATCCTGGTTGTGAAATTGTACTACAGTTTTGAAAGATGTTACTTACTATTGAAGAAAGCTGAATAAAGAAGAGTACGTGAGCTCTCTGTTATTTCTTACAACTGCACATTAATTTACATTTATTTCAAAATAAAAAGCTTAACTTTTAAAAAGAAAAATCATTGTCAAATATTTTAAGGAAAAAGAAAACTTACCTTAGACATTTTTCTTAAGGGTGGTAGTCAGAGCCATAATCACCATATAAAACAAAATTAAATTGAACAAGATAAATTGGGTTTGTAATCCACTAAACATATATTCCAGTATATACAATCAACAGACTTAGAAGATTGAATCTATCACCTAGGGCAACAGACCTGTAAACTGAAGACATCTCAGAGTTCTAGAACACATTTCTGAAAGTCCAAGCTAATTGCTTCACAAACAAGTCACAAAATCTTTAGAATTCTGTGGGAAAATAATTTTCGGAGTTGTTTGAAGTTAAAAGAAGAGTTTTTTTTTAATGAGCCAAGGTAGACAGTGTGTTATAGAAATGCAGTATTTTGAGGCAAACTTCTGGAATACTAAATCTGAATTGGAAAGGACTGATAATATCTCTTTCAACTCATAGCTGATTCAGGTGACAGTCTTTCAATAGTTCCTTCACATTTTTAGAGCCCCTTCATAAATTAAGACTTTCAAGATATAGCCTAATTAGCTTTTACTTAAACCCTGACAATGACTGGACCCTAAATCATTTCCCCAAAAGTCAGGATGAAAAAAAGTGAGGAGAGATGGGGAAATTAATTTTACTCAGCAATGAAAGGCAGTGTTTGGTGGTAGTAGGAGAACTAGTATGATACAGTAAAAAGACCTTGGATTTTACAGGCAGAAATATTTAGGTTTAAATCTAGATTCTTCCATGGTCATATAACTTTGGGCATTTTACATCTGAGTTTCAGTTTTCTCATCTGCAAAATGAGTATACCATCTATCACCTCTTTCAAAGAATTTTAAAGGGCTTGGAACATAATAGACACTTGCTAAATGGTAAGTATTATCTTTATTCACCTGTACAAGTATAGGATAACTATGAAAAGTAGAATTGTTGGATCAGAGTGTACAAGTACATTTATTTTGATAGTGCCAGATTATGCTTTAAACTAGATATACTAATTTGCATTTGCATCAAAATGCTAGAAAGTACTTATTATCCCACACTCACATTTTTGTTTTTATGAATTTGACGCACAAAATAATAGTCCACTGATACTTTAATTTGCATTTTCCTGATTATTAATGAGTGAACAATTTTCATGTGTTTATTATCTATTTGTATTTGTTATTTGTTTTTTGTTTTGTTTTTTGAGACGGAGCCTATATCTGTCGCCCAGGCTGGAGTGCAGTGGTGCGATCTCGACTCACTGCAACCTCCGCCTCCCGGGTTCACTCCATTCTCCTGCCGAGTAGCTGGGACTACAGGCGCCTGCCACAACGCCTGGCTAATTTTTTGTGTTTTTGGTAGAGACAGGGTTTCACCAGGTTAGCCAGGATGGTCTCGATCTCCTGATCTGGTGATCCGCCTGCCTCGGCCTCCCAAAGTGCTGGGATTACAGGCGTGAGCCACTGCGCCCGGCCCTGTTATTTGTTATAATCTCTGCCCATATTTACAAATTGGGTTGTGTTTGCTTACTTACATGTGAAAATGCTTATATGTTTTGGATAAGAATACATTATCTATGCTGTTTGTTATTTATGTTTTTTAACTTCTTTGAGGTCAAAGGCATGTTTAAATGTCTATGTGGTCAAATTCGACACCTTTTCCTTTTTGGCTGTTGGTTTATATCTTGTTTAGAAGGTCCTTAGGTGATGTCAGTATTCTCCTAGATGTTTTTCTAGTACTTTTATAGCATATGGTTTTCATGTTTAACTATTTAATCTATCTATGCTTTTTAAAAAAATATGACCTAAGAACCTACCAATATCTTTGCTGAAATGGATAGGCAATTGTCTCAATGCAATTTATTACATTTTCCCTATAGTCAACTTATTCTTGTCTGTCAGCATGCCTTCCTGAGGGTTTCACCCCTGCCCTAGCCCCAATCCCTAGTGTGGTTAGCAGTCTTGACACTGCCTCGGAGGCTACAAGGATAAGCATATAATTTAATTAAGAATATTAACACAGGGTGTTCTTATTCTTTTATTTATTTGTATTTATTTATTTATTTATTTCTTGAGACAGTGTCCTGCTTTGTCACCCAGGCTGGAGTGCAGTGGTGCAACCTCAGCTCACTGCAACTTCCTCCTCCCAGGTTCAAGCAATTCTCGTGCCCCAGCCTCCCGAGTAGCTGGGACTGCAGGCACACACCACCACACCCGGCTAATTGTTGTATTTTTAGTAGAGATGGGGTTTCACCATGTTGGCCAGGCTGGTCTCGAACTCCTGACCTCAGGTGATCAGTCCACCTTGGCCTCCCAAACGATTACAGGTGTGACCCACATCCCCTAACCTCTTATTCTTTTAAACCAAGAGCTATCAGTGGTAATTTCCTACCAGATGACAGAGAATGCCTGTAAAAGCCAACATGGAGAGAGAGTGTGCTGATCACATTAAGTCCCTACAGCCAGCCATATCCATCCCTTAGAATTCCTAGTTAAATGAGCCATTGCGTTTCCTATTTAAAATGAAGTATATTATTTCCAAGGCAAACTTCATAAAATGCATTGATATCTTTAAAATTAAATGTATATATTATACATTAGGGTTGATTATATTTAAAGGTTACCCCATTTGGGGGTAAGGAACAGAAGGAGAAGAGAATAATTGTGATCTAAAACTTGGGAGAGTGCCCAGTTTATAATAGCTGCTCCATATTTTTGTTAAATAGTTACTTAATAAGTGAATGAATGACAAACGAATAGATTCATTTAAAAATTAACAAATACTTTGAGAAGAAAATTAAATAAGATAGTAAAATTTCTAAGCATGAAAATAATGAAAAGTAATTAATTGTTTTTAATCACAGAATTTACTATGTAAAATAACACTATTTGGAGTTTCCACTTAAGTAACAAATAGAACATGGTTTTGGTATAGATAAATCTTATCTCTTTTCATGAGAAAATTGATAAAAGTCTTTATCCAGAAGTGGTTTGAGGGGTCTAAGTTTTAGAGCATTTAAAACTGAATGTAAAAATAGACAAGTGACACTACATCAAGCTTAAAAACTTCTTGCATCAAGGAAACAATAGAGTGAAAAGGTAATCCATGGAATGGTAGAGAATATTTGCAAATCATATATCTGATAAGGGGTTAATATCCAGAATATATAAGGAACTTCTACAACTCAACACCAACAAAAAACAACACATTTAAAAAATGGAGAGTTCTCCAAAGAAGATATACAAATGGCCAATAAGCACATGAAAACATGCTCAACACTACAAATCATAAGACAAATGCAAATCAAAACCACAATGAATTATCATCCCCCATCCACTGGGATGGCCTCTATCAAAATAAAAGAAAATAATGTGTTGGTGAGGATGTGGAGAAATTGGAGCCCTTGTGCACTGTTGGTGGAAATGTAAAATGATGCAGCCACTATGGAAAACAATATGGAGGTGCCTCAAAATATTAAAAATAGAATTACCATGTGATCCTATTTCTGATACATAGATATAGATCTATTTCTGGGTATATATCTAAAAGAATTCAATTCAAAACAGGACCTTGAAGAAATTTTGCACACCCATGTTTACTGCAGCATTATTCACAATACCCAAGAGGTAGAAACGTCACAAATGTCCTTAGATGAACAGATAAGGAAACTGTGGTATAAAAATACAGTGGAATATTATTCAACCTTAAGAAAGAAATCCTGTCACATGCTACAGCATGGGTGAACTTTGAGGAATTATGCTAAGTGAAATGAGCCCATCACCAAAGGACAAATACTTCACAATTCCATTGGAGTGGCGATTATGAGCATGATCATGGCTCACTGCCGCCTCGAACTCTGAGACTCAAGCCATCCTTCCACCTCAGCCTCCCAAAGTGCTAGGATTATAGGCATGGGCCACCACACCCAGCTGGGTTTCAGTTTTGCAAGATGAAAAAATTCTTGAGATCTGTTGCACAACAATGTGAATATACTTAACACTATTGAACTGTACCTTTAAAAAATGGTTAAGATTGTAAAATTAATGTTATGTGTTTTTTAACACAATAAAAGATAAAATGGAAAAAACCCACAATTGTAGGAAATGCAGTCTGTCTTCCTATAATTACTTCAAGTTTGAACTTTGACATCTTCATTTATATCATTTTTAAGTCAACTAATTTAAATAATTAACTGCATTTATACTTTTAAACAGTTTCATATACCTATAAAATTAGAAAATTCCCGCCTTTGGCACCCTTTGACTATTCTGTATTGTCCTATAGTTCTCTCACTTTACATAAAAGGCTTTTATTCTTTGGAGCAAGATAAATCTATTTATGTCAGCCCAGATACATTTATTTTTAAACTTACATTAGTTTCTATAATTTGCAAGTGAGTCTTGACCATATAGCTCATCTTTTCTGGCTGCTTTGAAATTCAACATATATCCTATGCTAATTTAACATGTGATGTGGTTTGACTCTGTCCCCACCCAAATCTCATCTTGAATTGTAATCCCCACATGTTGGGGGAGGGGTTTGGTGGGAGGTGATTGAATCATGGCAGTGGACTTCCCCCTCGTTCTGGTGACAGTGAGTTCTCACAAGATCTGGTTGTTTGAGAGTGGGTGATACTTCCCCCTTTGCTCGCTCTCTCTCCTGCCACCATGTAAAGAAGGCCTTGCTTCCCCTTCACCTTCCGCCATGATTCGAAGTTTCCTGAGGCCCCACCAAGTCATGCTTCCTGTTAAGTCTGTGAAACTGTGAGTCAATTAAACCTCTTTTCTTCATAAATTACCCAGTTTCAGGTAGTTCTTTATATTTGTGTGCAAATGGACTAAGACAACATGCTAATTATTATATGCTAATTTCCTTATTTACATGAGCTGTTTCAGTATTCTGTTCCATTAATTTTGACTATTTCTATGACATTACTGTACAACATTAATTACCATAACTTTAAATTCATTTAATATTGTTAGGGAACACACATATCTGCTTTTTCATCATTTTCTTCGTAATTCTTATAAATTCTTATTGATGAAGTATTAGAATCATCTTGGAAGTTCTATAACTCAGATTTTAGTTGGGGTTGCATTGAATTATAGATTGGTGTAGTTTGATATATTTACAAAATTTTCATCCAGGAAAATTCAGTATCCTGTATTTTCTTTATTAATATTTCATAGCTCCTGTTCATTTCTTATTAGATTAATTCTTTAGTATTAGATGGTTTCTGATGTAAATGTGAACAGGATCTTTTTAAGATTACATTTTTCAGGCACTATTTGGATATGGTGTTATACAATACTATGTGTATATTTGTATGCTGATCTTACATTGGTCCACTTTGCTAAACTCTCTTATTCTTAATTTTTCAGTTCTCTTGAATTTTTTAAAGATAAGTGATCATATCATCCATTAGGCAGTTTTGTTTCCTGACTTCTAATATTTCTACCTGTTGTTTCTTTTTGTAATCTTGGCTAAACTGCTCATGCAGTATTGGACAGTAGCGGTAAGGAAAAGCATTCTTGTTACAGATTCTAATGAATATTCTATTAGTATCTCAATTTCAAGTGCAATGCATGAGGTAGGAAAGCAGTTTTTTAATCCTATTCCTAGTTTGTTAGAAGATTTATTCGAAAATCAAGAAGAGGGTTGATTGGGCTGGGTGCGGTGGCTCATGCCTGTAATCCCAACACTTTGGGAAGCCAGGGCAGGGGGATCATGAAATTAGGAGATCGAGACCATCCTGGCTAACACAGTGAAATCCCATCTCCACTAAAAATACAAAACATTAGACGTGCATGGTGGCGGGCACCTGTAGTCCCAGCTTCTTGGGAGGCTGAGGCGGGAGAATCGCTTGAACTCGGGAGGTGGAGGTTGCAGTGAGCCAAGATCAGGCCACTGAACTCCAGCCTGGGCAACAGAGCAAGACTCCATCTCAAAAACAAAACAAAACGAAAAAGAATGGGGTTGATTTTTATCAAATACTGACCCCTGTGGAGGACATTAACAATTTGTCTCTTATAATTTGCTTATATAATGAATTACATGAATAGATTTTCTAATGTTGCACCATCTTTGTATTCCCATATAATTCCTCCTGGGTTATACTACACAGAATTTGCTATAACTTATTTAGGAATTTTGTACATCTATTCATAATGGGATTGACCTAAAAATTTGGCATCATTTACATGTAAATGTTGCCTTGGTGTTGTTTTTTGTTTGTTTGTTTGTTTTTGAGACAGAGTCTTGCTCTGTCGCCCAGGCTGGAGTGCAGTGACGCCATTTTGGCTCACTGCAACCTCTACCTCCCAGGTTCACGCCATTCTCCTGTCTCAGCCTCTGGAGTAGCTGGGACTATGGGCGCCCGCCACCACGCCGGCTCATGTTTTGTATTTTTAGTAGAGACGGGGTTTCACCGTGTTAGCCAGGATGGTCTCCATCTCCTGACCTTGTGATCCACCTGCCTTGGCCTCCCAAAGTGTTGGGATTACAGGTATGAGCTACTGTGCCCGGCCAGCTTTGTGTTTTTTTATAAGTAGATTAGTTTTTTAAAATAACCTTTTAATTTTGGAATAACTGTAGATTTACAGAACACTTGTAAATATATTAGAGAGTTCCTATATACCCCTCATCCACTTTCCTCTGTTGTTAACATCTTAAATTACCATAGTATATTTGCCAAAACTAAGAAACCAACATTAGCACATTACTATTACCTAAATCTAGACTGAATTTGTCCAATTTTTCCATTAATATACTCTTTGTGTCTCAAGATTCAGTACAGAGTACTACATTGCATTTTGTTGTCATGACTCTCCAGTTTCCTCTGGTTTTTGACAGTTTTTCTGATCTTCCTTGTTTTGTTGTTGTTGTTTTTAACATGACTTTGACAATCTTGATGAGCACTAGCCAGGTATCCTGCAGAATGTCCCCTAAACTGTGTTTGTCTGATGTTTTTTCCATTATTATGTTTGCATTATGAGTTTTTGGAAAAAATACCACAGTGGTGAAGTGCCCTTCTCAGTGCATCCTATCAGGGATTGATGATAGCACATGATGACACTAGGGAAAAAGGCAGCATAAGACTGATTCCTTAGAAAAGTGAACCAGCTGGGGGCCAGGTGCAGTGGCTCACGCCTGTAATCCCAGCACTTTGGGAGGCCGAGGTGGGCAGATCACTTGAGGTCAGGAGTTCGAGACCAGCCTGGCCAACATGGTGAAACCTCCTCTACTAAAAATACAAAAATTAGCCAGGCATAGTAGTGTGCACCTGTAGTTCTAGCTACTCAGGAGGCTGAGGCATGAGAATCACTTGAACCCAGGGGGCAGAGGTTGCAGTGAACTGAGATCGTGCCACTGCACTCCAGCCTGGGCAACAGAGAGATACTTCATCTCAAAAACAAACAAACAAAAAAAAAGTGAACCATTTGAGGAGCCCCCAGCTAAATTGGTGTTCCAGTACCAGGGTGACTAGTAACCCTACCCTAGCAGGAAATGGAGGAGAACTGGATATGGGTGTTTACAGTGTGCCTTCACAGGGTATTTCTTTTACCTGGCAGATGGCCTAACGCCTAGTTGTCTGACCTGAGACCAGGGGTTCCTTCACACAGGAAACTTGTTTATACTAGCAGATGCCCTTTAGCTCTTGTCTGACTTGTGTCTACTTTATTTCTCCTTACTGGTGCACTGGCACTAGGAACCTTACCTTATGTTCCCTCCAGCATCCCAGGGAAAGCCTGACGTGGAGTAGCCCCTAGTTCTTCAGATGGAAGGTGCAAATTTTGTATATCACCACAATAGGAAACAAGTTCAAAGATTTTTTACTTACAGATCCTGGGCAAGGAGGGCACAGTGAGTCAGGAAGGCAGTCCTTCAGTCCCTGGGTCATGAGAAGCAGGAATGAAAAGTCAGGCAGAGAGAGAGAGAAGAGCATGTGACAGAGAATAGGGCATAGGTCACTTTAAGTTGGTGGGTAAATTCCTCAATGGTCCATTTAAAGGAAGTGGTGGGAAAGCAGGGAACTCAGTCTGCCAGGTAGGAGAGACACCTCTGAGTTCTAATCTTTGGCTGCCATCTTGAGCTATTTGGGCATGGTGTAGTACTGAAAACTGTGTCAAGAGTGACCAAGCTCTATTTCTGGTGTGAGAAATTTAAACTTGTATTCAAAATGGATGCCGAGGCCACATAAATTAGAAGAGTTCACTACAGGGACAAAGTGAGCCTTAAAATTGTACTAGTTTACTGCCTGAAGGCAGCAGCACAGGAGCAGGAAGCCAAACAGAGCTTGGAGATCTCATTGGGTTGAGGAGCTAGAGTCTGAAATTTAGCAGACAGGGAAACTGGTGGAGTACCAGAAGAGAAGAAACTAGAGGCAAGAAAACTCCAGATAACTGTAAAGAAGTTCCTCTGGAGTCTTTGGCTGAGTACTGATCTAAGCAGACTGAAAGCAAGGAAAAGAACCACTGGAAAGATAAGGTAGAAAATTATAAGTACTCACACAGGACTTCCAATTATTCCATATTCTCATCAGCCAGCATGGAAAGACTCATAACACATGACAGTAAGTAGAATCCTTAGAAGGACATCACCTTAGTAGAAAGGCTAAATCAGCCCCTTCTAAAGCTCCACTGAAGGTTTCTCTAGACAACCTTCTACCCAATAAATCTTAAAATATTAGTTGGGTAACTAATTCCAAGTAATTTAAATGTGCATAAGAGCAAAATCAAAACGATTTGAAATTTAAAAAAAATTATCAATTAACAACATAAAATCCACAATTCCTAACATTCCATACAACATTACCAGGTGTTTGGCCAGGCACAGTGGCTCACACTTGCAATCCCAGGACTTTGGGAGGCTGAGGTAGGAGTATTGCTTAAGGCCAGGAGTTCAAGACCAGCCTGGGCAACAAAGCAAGACCCTGTGTCTACAAAATAAATGTTTAAAATTAGCCAGGTGTGGTGGTGCACACCTGTAGTTCTAGCTACTCAGGAGGCTGAGGCAGTAGGATCACTTGAGCCCAGGAGTTAGAGGCTGCAGTGAGCTGATTTTGCAACTGCACTCCCACTTGGGTGACAGAGTGAAACTCTGTCTCTTAAGATTAAATTAAATTTTAAAATTACCAGGTATGCCAGGAATGTGTGCCTGAAGTCCCAGCTACTCAGGAGGCTCAAACAGGAAGATCATTTGGGCCCTGGAGTTTGAATCCAGACTGAGCAACATAGTGAGACCTAGTGTCTAAAAAATGAAATAATAAAATGTATTTTTAAAAAATACTGGGCATATAAAAAAGCAATAAAATATGACTCATTATGTAGGGAAAAATCAAATAATAGAAAAAGATCCTGAAATGACATCAATGATAGAACAGGCAGAGAAGGATGTTAAGAGAGCCATTATAAATATAGTTCATACATTCAAGAAGGTAGAGGAAACATGAGTGTGATGAGGAAAAAAATAGAGGGGATAATTAACCCCAAAGGAATTTTTAGAGATAAAAAATATCTAAAATAGTAACCTTTAAGAGATTAACAGGCCGGGCACGGTGGCTCAAGCCTGTAATCCCAGCACTTTGGGAGGCCGAGACGGGCGGATCACGAGGTCGGGAGATCGAGACCATCCTGGCTATCACGGTGAAACCCCGTCTCTACTAAAAATACAAAAACTAGCCGGGCGAGGTGGCGGGCGCCTGTAGTCCCAGCTACTCGGGAGGCTGAGGCAGGAGAATGGCCGAAACCCAGGAGGCGGAGCTTGCAGTGAGCTGAGATCCGGCCACTGCACTCCAGTCCGGGCGACAGAGCGAGACTCCGCCTCAAAAAAAAAAAAAAAGAGATTAACAACATATTAGATGCTTCAGAAGGTAAGATCAGTGAACCTGAAGACAGAGGATTAGGAGCTACACAAAAATGAAACACAAATAGAAAAAAAAAAAAAACCAAGTATCACTAACATGTGAAAGTACTAAGTGGTATAACACACATGTAATTGGAGTCTGGGAGGGGAACTGAAAAACGATTTGAAGAAAATGGTCAAAATATTTTTAAGTTTGATGAAAACTATAAACCCACATATCTGAGAAGCTTAATAGATTCCAAGGGAATGAACCTAAAGAAAACCATGCGAATAATCAGATTACTAAGAACCAGTGATAAAGAGAAACCTTTACTCAGAGGGGCAAAAGGTACATTATTTACAGATTTAAATAAGAAATATTTACAGAGGAAGAAATAAAAACAGACTTTTTATTTTATTTTATTTTATTTTTATTATTATTTTTTTGAGATGGAGTCTCACTTTGTCACCCAGGCTAGAGTGCAGTGGCACGATCTTGGCTCACCACAACCTCCACCTCCCAGGTTCAAGCGATTCTCCTGCCTCAGCCTCCCGAGTAGCTGGGATTACAGGCGTGTGCCATGATGCCCAGCTAATTTTTGTATTTTTAGTAGAGATGGGGTTTCACCATGTTAATCAGGCTGGTCTCAAACTCCTGACCTCATGATCCACCCACCTCAGCCTCCCAAAGTGCTGGGATTACAGGCATGAGCCACTGCTCCCGGCCCAGACTTCTTATTAGACTATGAAAGGCAGAAGACTATGGAGTGACATCTTTACAGTAATGAAAGAAAATGAAACCTGTTTACCTAGAATTCATCTTCAAAACAGTTGAAATGCTTTTTGGAGTTTGTATTCACCCTTTCTCCATCTGCTTCTAAGTACAGCAGCACTGTTGGTCTTGAGCAGTGGGAGCCCTAGTTCCCAATTCCGTTCATGGAAGTGGAGGGAACATAGTTTTATTTGCAACTTATTGTATATGTCTGTTCTAAGCTGGCTGGAGGATACCTGAAGGATGGGCTTGCTTGTCTCTGTCTCACATAACATGGAATGAGGGCAGGAAAAGCAGTGAGCAATATTCATAAAAGCTGTCTGGGGACTAAAAATCCACAGATAACTGGGTCAAGAGATTAAATCTAATTTCTTCACTTCTTATAAGTCTATTCAAATTGTCTGTTTCTACTTGTGTTAGTTTTGGTAATTTGGCTTTTTTAAGAGATGTGTTTATTCCATCTAAGTTATCCAACTTGTTGGTGTACAAATGTTCATAGTACTCTTATAATCCTTTTGTTTCTGTAAAATCAGTAATAATATCCCACTTCCATTTCTGATCTTAGTAGTTTGAGTCTTTCTTTTTTTCTTAATCAATTTAGCTATAAAGGTTTGTAAATTTTGTTGATCTTTACAAAGAACCATCTTTTGGTTTCATTGATATTCTCTATTGTGTTTCTGTTCTCTATTTTATTTACCTCCACTCTAATCTTTATTATTTCCTTCCTTCTTTTAGCTTTAGGTTTAGTTTGCTGCTCTTATTCTAATGTATGCATTACGGAATGTGTACATAGTTCCTTAACATAAAGGTAGGTTGTTAATTTGAGATCTTTCTTTTTTTTTTTTTTTTTTGAGACAGAGTTTCGCTCTTGTTGCCCAGGCTGGAATGCAATGGCATGATCTTGGCTCACTGCAACCTCTGCCTCCTGGGTTCAAGCAATTCTCCTGCCTCAGCCTCCTGAGTAGCTAGGATTACAGGCATGTACCACCACGCCCAGCTAATTTTGTATTTTTAGTAGAGATGCGGTTTCTCCACATTGGTCAGGCTAGTCTCGAACTCCCGACCTCAGCTGATCTGCCTGCCTTGGCCTCCCAAAGTGCTAGGATTACAGGTGTGAGCCACCATGCCCAGCCTGAGATATTTCTCTTTTTTAATGTAAATGCTTACAGCCATAAATTTCTCCCGTTAGCGCTGATTTTTCTGTGTCCCTTAAGTTTTGGTATGTTGTGTTTTCATTTGTCTCAAGGTATCTCCTAATTTTTCTTGTAATTTCTTCTGTGACACATTGGTTTTTTTTGTTTAATTTCCAAATGTTTGTGAATTTTCTAATTTTCTTCTATTACTGATTTCTAGCTTTATTCTACTGTAAGAATAAATTTCAGTATGCGTCGAAGTTTTTCAGTTAAGAATAATGTTTAACTTGATTAAAAATGATTAATCATGTAAATGATTAACATGAGTTAATCATGAGTAACATGTTAAGCATGAGTAACAAAAACTTAGAAATAGTGCCTTAAATCGTAATATTGTGGTTTCATGATGTCATCAGGAGCCCAGATTCCTTTTCTTTATGGACAGCCATCCTCAGCATGAGCATGTTACTGAAGGGTAACACCAGATGGACTCTTTATCTCCAGGCATCACATGCATTCCAGGCTGGAGTGCAGCGATGTGATCTCCACTCACTGCAACCTCCACCTCCCGGGTTCAAGTGATTCTCCTGCCTCAGCCTCCCAAGTAGCTGGAACCACAGGTGTGTGCCACCATGCTCAGCTAATTTTTTGTATTTTTAGTAGAGACAGGGTTTCACCGTGTTAGCCAGGATGGTCTCAATCTCCTGACCTCGTGATCCACCCGCCTTGGCCTCCCAAAGTACTGGGATTACAGGTGTGAGCCACTGCACCTGACCGTCGACCTCCGTTTTAAGATACTCTCTCAGCAACTTCCAGTTATGTCCGGTTGGCCAAAATTTTGTCACTTGGCCACTCCTGTCTGCAAAGGAGGCTAGAAGATGTAGCACTTTTGATAGGGGACATTTCTGCCCCTTAAAAAAATGTAAGTTCTTGAGATAATACATTTTAGGAAGGCAACTAGCATTCTCTGTCACAGGGAGCAAGAGACTACTTAGGATACCACTGCTTGGGGAAACATGATGGTGGCTTGTTCTATAGTAGTAGGGGGGTTGATGGGAAAAGGTGATTGGATATATATACACATAATTATATATATAATATATATATATCCAATATATATTAATATCTAAATTATATGTATATAATTATTTTTAGACAGGGTCTCACTCTGTTGCCCAGGCTGGAGTGTAGTGGTATGATCATACCTCACTGCAACCTCCCACTCCCGGGCTCAAGTGATCCCCCACCTCAGCCTCCTGAGTAACTGGGACCATAAGCTGTACCACCACACCTGGCTAATTTTTTGTAGTTTTTGTAGAGACATGGTTTTTCCATGTTGCTCAGGCTGATCTCAAACTCCTGGACTCAGGTGATCCACCTGCCTCAGCCTCCCAAAGTGCTGGGATTACAGGTGTGAGCCACTGCGCCTGGTCATACTTGATCTGCTTTGAAGGCAGCAGCCACAGGACTTAATGCTGGATTAGTTATGGAAAGAAGAAGGAGAGGAATAAAAACTCTTAGGTTTCTGGCCTAACAATTCCAGAGATAGAAGCATCATCAACTGAGAAGAGGAAAACAGGAAGCCTAAGGGTTTTCTTTTTTGGGAGTGTGGTGCCTAATCTAAAATTGTATTTTATATACATTAAATTTGAGATAATTATCATACAGCTAAAGGGAACTCAATATTCTCTTGAATATCTCTGAGCTATTTAGAATCTTTTCCAAGGGTCACCCTCCTCCTACATTCCTCAGAAATATTTCTATTTACTCAACAGTGAGTTCCATTTGTTCTTATTGATTCTTCACTTACATATATCAATTTTTCTCATATACATGATAAACTTCGTTTTATGTTTATAAATGGAGGGGTATGTTGATTGTATAGGTATGCTCTGTCCATGTGCTGGGCAGGCTTCCCTAGAGGGTGTGTAGGGATGAAAGATGGTAGGTAGGATCACTGAGTTCTCTACATTTCCAAAGAACCAGTGTGTTTCCTGGATGGAATTCCCTTTTTTTCAAATCCCCTTTTAGTTTTCTCATTTGGAAGTGTGAGTCTCAGCAGTCCTTACTCTGCTTCCCTGTCAAGGCCCAAAACTTACATCTCTGCATAGGAATATGCCATATTCTCCTTAGAGAACTGTTTTTTTGATGTTTGGGAGAGTGACTGGGGAAAGACAGTGCTGCCAGCAGTGTTTGATCTGTGTGCACAGAGAAAGAAGGGGGTGATAATGAAGGGTCCAAGAGGTCTAGCTGTTCCAAATGCAGCTCTTTAATAGCTATGGACATTCCCGTGATCTGATTTTCTTTGTGTGTGCTGAGTGTGATGGTTAATATTAAGTGTCAACTTAACTGGATTGAGAGATGACTAGAGGGCTGGAAAAGTATTGTTTCTGGGTGTGTCTGTGAGGGTGTTGCCAGAGGAGACTGACATTTGAGGTGGTGGACTGGGAGAGGAAAACCCACCCTCAATGTGGGTGGGCACTGTCCAGTTGCTGCCAGCTCAGCTAGAACAAAGCAGACCGAGGAACAGGGATGAGCTTGCTTGCTGAGTCTTCTGGCTCACTCCCTCTTCCCTTGCCAGATGCTTTGCTTCCTCTCCTCCTGCCCTGGGACATCAGACTCCAGGTTTTTCGGCCTTTGGACTCTGGGACTTGCAGTAGCGGTCTCCAGGGGGCTTTCAGGCCTTCAGCTACAGACTGAGGGTTACACTGTTGGCTTCCCTGGTTTTGAGGCTTTCGAACTTGGACTGAGCCACTACTGGCTTCTCTCTTTCTCCAGCTTGCAGATAGCCTATCGCAGGAATTCGTTGTGTAATCATGTGCGCTATTCTCCCTAATAAACTCCCTTTATATATACATATATCCTGTTGGTTCTGTCCCTCTGGAGAACCCTGATTAATACACTGACTTGGAATGTATTGCTTCTCAGGCTCCCCTGATTTTACATCTCTAATAACTATTGATTAAGGTTATGGTTTTCCTGATTGGGGTTTTCCATTAAGTCAATTATATCTACTCTCATATTTTCTGAATTTTCTCAAAGTTCTAGATCCTGGTAGCTCACCTTACTGATTTCCAGTATTGCCATGGTTCTTTCTTTGTGAAATAATATTTTCTGTTAACGTACTGGCACCTTGGGAGACAGGAGAGTAGACTCACATGTTAAGTCTACCATCTTGAAGCTCCTGTATTGATTTGTTAAATTGTCTTTTCCTAGCTTCCTAACATGCATACCTAGAGCATTCCCCTAATATTACTTTACTGAAGCTTTTTATTTATGAAAGTATTATATGTTCATCTAATCAATACTACCCAGTTAAACAGAGTAAAAGTTAATAGCATCCTCCTTCCTCTCCTCCAGAGCTACTCCCGTGAGAAAACAATGTAAGCATCTTGAAACCATTCACACATTTGTCCATGCTTGTAGTAGGGGGGATTTTTTGTTTGCTTTGTTTGTTACAAAAATGAAATTATATTTTTCTACTACTTGTTCTTTCACTTGTTTATCATACATGTTTCTTTTTTAGATTTTTCTATTAAATTCATTTAAAGCAATAAACTTTCAAATGTTATAATGTCAACCGTGTTTAAGAGAGATTTGGGGAAAATTTAAGCAAAGAAAAACAAAAGGAACAAAAGAATAGGTATGGAAGTACAAGATGTATGTCAAGAATTCAGAGTTAGACACATTTGGCTGGAGGAGGGGAACCATACTGGCAAATATTGAGAAACTTGTAGAGACAATACAGAGTTGGTGTGTGAGGACAATGAGTGGGAAGCCACTGAGGCTTTAAGAATAGGGTCATTTATTAACTGCTTAATGTTAATTAAACCTTAAAACAACCTAAAAGTATCTCTAATAAAAATGTTACTCATTGAATTGTTATTTTACTTACTTTAGTCCATAGTGAACCCTCTACAGACTAAAGGAGATAATGTATAGGAAAGTCATTTGAAGTACCAAGTGTTGTGTAAAGAGATGTGTCACGTTTTCTCTCTGTATGAGCTGGCAGTGTGGATGCACATTCTGATGCTTCTAAAGCCACTCATTCTCCCTCACTGCTATCAGGATTGTGTGGGGAACTGAGTACCCAATGAAAACTTTGGACACCTAGGATTTAAGCTACTAATCATCTGGGTAACTTGGGACGAGAAACTTCAGCTTCAGATTCTGTGTAAAATAAGAACTAGAACTAGATTATCTCCAAAACACTTCCATTTCTAAAAATTCAATGGTTCTGTGATCCTGTAATGGTTCTCACTCATCTTGATTTAATACTCAAGTATTTCTTTAGGGAGTTTTACATCTTCATTTAACAGTGACAGGTTGATAATCACTGAAAATGTTATCTATGGCTGGGCGTGGTGGCTCATGCCTGTAATCCCAGCACTTTGGGAGGCCAAGGAAGATGGATCACTTGAGGTCAGGAGTTCAAGACCAGCCTGGCCAACATGGCGAAACCCTGTCTCTACAAAAAATATAAAAATTAGCCAGATGTGCTGGCACATGCCTGTAATCCCAGCTACTCAGGTGGCTGAGGCACAAGAATCGCTTGAACCCAGGAGGCAGAGGTTGCAGTGAGCCAAGATCACACCACTGCACTCTGGCCTGGGCAACAGAGCAAGACTGTCTCGAAATAATAATAAATAAATAAATAAAATGCTATCTCAATATAATATGAGCTGCCATGTATTGTCTAAAGGCATCTCACAGCCTTTTAAAAATCCGATTACATTTCTTCTGACAATCCTATTTTATTTTTACTTTTGTTTCTGCTTGAAGTTGCTGTGCATTATTTTGAGTTTACAAATTCAATACAAATCAGATTACATTTCTTCTGACAATTCTATTTTATTTTTACTTTTGTTTCTGCTTGAAGTTGCTGTGCATTATTCTGAGTTTACAAATTCAATAGGGTGACTATTATAATACCAAAGAAGCCAATATTTCACATATATAATATTGTATGTATACAGATTTCTTTCATAATTGGCAAGGTATAGTTATGATAAAAATATTTAGGTTTAAAAATTTTATACCTCTAATAACTATTGCAAGAATAAAATGATCTTGATACTCCTACAAGTAATCTAAAATTAGAACTTCTTTTTTTATAAGGTGGCTTTTTCACCAAAAGAATATAATTCACCATCTTTCAGACCAGAATATATAGAATTCAAACCAAAATTTCAGGTGAGTCCTGAATTATTCTATCCCAGTATCATTATACTTAATTACTAGGTTTCTTCAATACTTTAATCAATAGTTCTAAAAAGCTACTCATTAGAAACACCTGGCTATCGTAAAAAATACACATTCCCAGTCCATTTCTGACCTAATGAATCTCAACCCAGAAACAGAACCTAGGAATTTGTATTTCTCAAAAAAGAAAACAAAAAAATAAAAATACTAAGGGGATTCTTAATTTGTCATCTGGGTATCCACTAGAATTTGAAAACCAGTTATAATAAGTTGCATCCATTAAAAATAATTTTGAACTACTAAGTTGAAATAAAATAAGACAAATACTAGGCCGATTCTTTCACATTTAGCTTTTTTTTAGTTAGATAACACAGAAGCATGAAAAAAGAGTTTCAATAATAATTTTTATTCTGAAGGCTGTTTCAATGATAGAAGAGCCTGATCCCAAAGCTAAAAAGCTGCTTATGAATATTACACTGAAATTTTACTGTAATCCTGAGTTTTCTATATGGGTCTCCCTTATCCATTTCTGAGGCATTATACAGTATGCATCAAAAAGCAAGATTAAACTGTGACATGTTAAGAACTGGGTGGAGCTCATTATCATTGTTGAAACTCTCAGACTTAAAGGCAGATGATATATGCCCCTAAGTCAGTTTTCAGAGAATATTTGATACTTTTCATGAGTTTCATTTCAGTACTTTTCACTACTTGCTTGAATTTAAAAAAATATTTCCTACATTGCTATGAATGTAGCAAATATTTAGGTAGATGAGACTTGGATCCTGATGTTAGCCACTGTCTAAGGAAATGAAGCTAACACTAGAAATTAAGTTCTTAATAATAAGCTATTTATGGGTGGCTTTTTAAGTATTTAAAAATATTCTAAGTAGCAAAAAGCACTTGGACACAAAATAGCATCAGAATTAAGAATTTGAAATTTTTCCATTAAAATATTTTATTTCAATGTCAAATATTTTAAAATAATTAAAGTTGATTTTCTCCCTTTGTGGAGGGTAGGAGAGTGAATAGATATATTGACAGATTGCTCAAAGAAAATTAACTAGAAAATGTATAATAAATTCAAAATCATTGCTACCAAATGTCTTACCTTTTTTTTTTAACATTGCAGTTTCAGAAAGTCAACAAGAACGGTTTTGATCCTTTTCTAAGGAATATAAACAAAATGTCAGTCAGAAAAAGAAAAGATCAAGATACATACAAACGTAGAAACATTTTAGATGCAGAGGTTATAGAGCACGAAGACCAGGATCCTCCTTATCCAGCACAATCAAAAACTGCAGGACCTGCTAATAAAACCTGGGCCCATGACCCTAATATCTTCACAACAAAGACGTCAGAAACTGAGAATAAGTTAGCCCCTGACCCTACTATCAATACGATAAAGGGTTTAGATACAAAGAATAATTTAAAAGAAAATCTACCAAATGTATCTTTACCAAGTTTCAAAGGAGAATCATCAAGGGCTGAAAATGTACATGCAAATACATGTCACCTCTCGAAGTCTTTAAATTTTACCCCACAGATAGAATATTTAAAACAATCAATAATACTCAAGTCAATTTTAAGTAAAAATCTGCAAGACCTTTCAGACAAATTATTTTCTAAACCAGAAGTTAGTATGAACAGTGAAGCAAGAGAGAAAAGTAGTTCTCTACTTATAAGCATTCATGATAAATCATCAAGTAGTATGGAAGACAACGTATTGGAAAAAAAACAAGATTTAGACAACTGGCTTTCAGAAAAAGACATTTTAAATTCAAAGACTACTTTAAGTCAAATAATTAAAAATATTCCTGTGGATTTATTTTCAGAAGGTAGTCAAATAATTGAAAATATTCCTGCAGATTCACTTTCAGAAGGTGATCAAGTAATTAAAAATATTCCTGAATATTCACTTTCAGAACGGGGTCAGATAATTAAAAATATTCCTGCAGATTCATTTTCAGAAGGTGGACCAGGACAATTTCCGGAGGCAGAAGAACATGTCTCTAAAACATACTTCGAAACAGATGAGAGAGATTTTCCAATTAAAAAAAAGAGTAGTATCAAAAAGAAACATTTAATAAGTGAAGTACCTAACTCCAAACCAGGTTCAAGTGGCACTGTACATGACCACATTGTGAGGCAAATATTCACTGCACCAATGTTCTCAGAATTGGAGATAGAAGTGAAAGAGCCAAGTGAAACACCAATGAACTTGGAAACTCAATTACCTACACCTTGGAAGAGAAGTTTGTCGTCACATATTCTACTTCATGAAGATAATGCTGATAAAATAGAATTGCCACAGCCCAGATCTGCTATAAGCCAGATAATACAAGCATTTCCTATAGATACACTTTTAGAATCTGGGATAATCAAAGTGATAGAATTAGATAAAGAACGCTGTAAGAGTTCTTTGCTGGGTACGGGGATCACTCCTCCTAAAGGAAAGCTGAAGGATTCCCAAGAGTATTATTCAGAAATCAGAAGCGAGACAGAACCTCTTTCTGAGCAGAATATACCCATCATTCCCAAAGACACTACTTCTGTTAGTAGAGTTGAATTCATACAGGAAGACCAAAATATGTTCCCACAAGATTCAAGTTATTATTCAATAGCAAATAAAGAACAGGATTTGCCAAGAAATGGTCAGAGGCTTGGTAAAGATGAAAATGACCTCAGTTCTACTTTAGAAAGTTTAGCTAACTCATTAATGGATAAACTTAATGAATCAGATGAAATAATGTTAAAATCCTTTTTAAAAAACATCTTCAATGTTTTTTTCAAATATAATCAATCTGAAAGAAGAGGACAACCAGAAAGAGAATCAGAAAGACTAATTCAACCTTCTTTTAGTGACACAGAACACCTTAAAGAAATCCAAGAGAATTTTGACAAAGTAGACAAATTAGACAGAAAACATATTTTGAGTCCAAAGTTGCGTGTGTTTCTAGAAGAACTCTCAGAGTCAGAAGTAAAAAATTTAAAATCTGAATTAAGTAAACAAATCCAGCATTACCTTGTAGAAAGACTTTCAGAATCAGGACATATCACCAAGGAGGACTTACCAAAAATCTACCGAAATCTGTATCTGATGAATGAGAAGGTAGAGCAGAAAGGGCCAAACAGTTTTCAGGGGAAATATTCCGAAACTGTGAAAGAAATCATGTCTTTTGTCAAAAATTTCAATCATCATTTCATAGATAAACATTTAGAAATAAAGCTAAGGTCTTTTTTAAATGAGATTCTCCAAAACTATTTCCTAAAAAACATTTCAGAAAGCAGTTTATTTAATGAGACAGAATCTGAGACTATATACCCAAACATGTCTTCTCTAAGGACTAAAAGTGTCTCACTTTCTTTTCACGAACTACAAGATATTTCAAAGGGGAGTTTTGGGAGAAGGTTTGAAATAAACATGAAATATCCTTTAAGTAAATCTCTACAAAACTATCTGATAGCTTTATCAGAAAATGAATTATTACATCTAAAAGCTGATTTAAGCAAACACCTCCAGGGTCTTTTTATAGAAAAACTTTCAAAATCAGGACTAATGACAAAAAGGCAATTAGAAGAGATCAACCAGCATATAAATTTGCTTAATTCTAGTTCTATACCATTAAAATATATAAAGACACATTTACCTTTTAGAGATGACCATCACTTTGTGGAGAAGCATTCAGAAAAGCAAAATAAATATTCAAGAATTGTTCAACAAACCACTTTACAAACGGTTTCTGAGGATAAACTTAGAGAAACAGAATTGATTCGAGAGAAAGAAAAGAAATATTTTCCCTTACAGAATTTAAAAGAAAATTCATCTTTAATTAGGGAACAGAAAAGTTATTACACTAAAGAAGAAGCTAAAACACCAAGTTTAATCAAAGTACAACCTTCTTCCAATAAAAATATCCAGGCAAGTCCATTAAATAATTCATCAGAAACACTTACAGATACACTACTTAAGAAACTAAGGAAAGAACATGTATTTATGCAGCTTCCTCAAGCAAAAAATTCTGTTCATAAAACAGAGATTCAAGACCCATATAGTTGGGGTGGTAAATTAAAAATAACTCAATCAAAAGCTTGGTGTGACAGGACACAGAAAATGAAGTCCCTTGATAGAAAGGAGCATGTAAACATCTATAAATGGACTGTTCAGGAAAAACCTGAAGCAGTATTAACATCATATCCAAGAATTCCTAATGCCAGAATGCCAAGGGAAGATGAGTACGTAAACAGACTCACTTTTCCTTCCTGGCAAACTAGCACTTTAACTCGTTTCAATACAGAGACTGAGGAAAAATCAAAATTAGAAGACCAGTATTGTCAGAGACTGAAAGGAAATCATAACAATAATAAAAAACATTTAGTAACATTTGCACAATACAAAAAAGAAATACAAACTTTTTATATAAAACCAGATGAAATTTGCAGTGAAAAATGTGCCAAGTTCCCTGAAATACAGTCATTCCAATATAAAGATGTAGAAAATGAGAAAAACTCGAAACCATCCGTCTTCCCAGAATTATTTAAGAGAGAAGATCTAAAACCCAAGGTCCGAAAAGAAAGAGACCGTGTCGCCAAACCAAAAAAGTCATTTAACAAGATAGTCAGGATACTACCAACCACACTGCCCACCACAAGAATTCACCTAAAGAAGTCTGTTCCAAGGACACTGCTTCACTGGACTGCAAGAACTACTATACATGTAATGATGTTTTTCTAAGTCTTCTACTTCTGTATTTGGCAGAGTTCTGGCAATAATTTAGGGTGTGTGTATCTGCATCCAGCTGTGTGTATAACCTTAATTACCCCCAAGACATACAGACCTCCAATTTAAAAATTCCTCTGAAAGGCCGGGCGCGGTGGCTCACGCCTGTAATCCCAGCACTTAGGGAGGCCGAGGCGGGTGGATCACGAGGTCAGGAGATGGAGACCATCCTGGCTAACATGGTGAAACCCCGTTTCTACTAAAAATACAAAAAATTAGCCAGGCGTGGTAGCGGGCGCCTGTAGTCCCAGCTACTTAGGAGGCTGAGGCAGGAGAATGGTGTGAACCCGAGAGGCGGAGCTTGCAGTGAGCCGAGATTGCGCCACTGCACTCTAACCTGGGCGACAGAGTGAGACTCCGTCTCAAAACAAAACAAAACAAAACAAAACAAAACAAAAAATTCCTCTGAAACTTAAGTATCACCTCACCTGATTCAAAATGCAATCACAAAATCAGGGAGACTGTTAACACACCTACTACCTTTTTATGAAATAAACAGTGGAAACCCTTCCTCCCAACTCACCATTTGGGACATGAATTAGAAAAAGGTGCCCTCTTCCTCTGGGCAGATTCTCCCAGCTGACACAGCCGAGAGTCAGAGTACATAGTCCTGATTGTGGAAAACTGCCTGGATTTTAGCCCTGACTAAAATTAGTACAACTATTGGCTGTGGCCAGATACTGTGGAAACATAGCTGACATTTTCTTTTCATAGAGATTAACTACAACTATTAGAGGTTTTTTTTTTTTTTTTTTCACATAGCCGAATTATCTTTGCTTCGGTTAAACAAATATGAAGCTCCTATGTGCCAGTTATCTGGCTGAAAATTAGGGATATGTAAAATTTACAATCCATTGGATTATGAATTGCAAGAATTTAACTTCTAGTCTTTTCTTTTTTCACCACCATGCTATATCATGTGCTGAGAAACTTGAGAATTCAAATATATTTTTAATATTAACATAAAATGATTAGGAGGCCAGGCTCGGTGGCTCACGCCTATAATGCCAGCACTTTGGGAGGCTGAGGCAGGGGGATCAGTTGAGGCCAGGAGTTTGAGACCAGCCTGGCCAATGTGGTGAAACTCCGTCTCTACTAAAAGTACAAAAATTAGCTGGGTGTTGTGGTGCATGTCTGTAATCCCAGCTACTTGAGAGACTGAGGCACGAGAATCGCTTGAACCCAGGAGGCGGAGGTTGCAGTGAGCCAAGATGGCGCCACTGCACTCCAGCCTGGACAACAGAGCAAGAGCCGTCTCCCAAAAAAAAAAAAAAATTAGGAAAGTAAATCTGCATTTATACAAATCATTCTAAAGCAAATTTAAAATCTAGAATGGAAGGAACTTTTAATTTTCTGAATCACTGGTCTTCCCTGTAGTATGCATAACAGGCATGATCCATAATTGGAAAAACTGCTAAGTAAATATGAGTAGGTAAAACTCACATTAAATTGATACTTTGATGTGCATAATTCTCCCTTTGAGAAAATAAATCTAATTTCTGCATAAGTATTTTGATTTTATTTTCCACAGTAAAGCAAACTATTTGCTTTATAGTAGCAGGGTAAATATTATATAGCTATATATTATACATGCTATATATTATACAATTAAATATTAACTATATAGTGGCAGGGTAAAAATATCAGCTTCTGTTTTCAATTTTGGATTTTTCTTTTCTATCTAAATTCTGAAATTTAGTATTGACAGGGTGAGTGTTTGTATATATACACATGTGTCTACACGCTTGGAAAAAAGATAGAAGATGGGGTCATAGTTTTCAAAGAGGATTTTCTGATTTTTTTTAAGACAAATGGAATCTTTAATACAACTTTTCAAGCAAAGTAAGAAATTGCGTTTATGTTAAATGATATAAGATTATATAGGATCTCAGAACCCTTATCCTAAGAGGAGGCAAGGGAGATAGAGTTATCTTTATTTCTCTTGGTTAAACCAACTGTTTCTAAACTTTCCTCTAATAGATAATTGAATGGTAAGAGGGCATTTTTCAGATGATCAGAACAACTTACTCATCTGATTTTCTAAAATTCAGGAATCTACCAAAGGAATCAAGACAAAAGAGAGAGAAATTGAGTCGTAGGAGCACCTAGAAAAGTGACCAGTGGCCTGGGTCTCCATGCCCTTTCACTGCCACTCCAGTAATGGGTTATATCAGCTGTGAAGGAAAATTATGTGTTACTCACTAACATAGCATAAATTATCGCAGTGTGGCTTCCCTAATTGTCTTGTGTACATAAGAGGGAAGAGGAAGAATGTTCTTGCCTTCTTCAAAGTCAGGCAAAAATGTTAAATAGGTAGAATTTATCTTTAGACTCATTATACATTCTTTTTTGTAAATCTTTTTCTGACTGCCTAATTCTTATTAGTCCTGCCCAATGTTCCCTGACCCCCAGTTCTATTAATCCATCCCCACCTGTGTTCAAATCAAGCAGCCCATTCCCTTGGTGTGGCTATCTTTGCAAAGTATTATGAGATGAGCTACTCAAACTGCTGAGGAAATTGTTTACCCTAATTTGAGGATAACTACTAGATTCATACCTTATATAGCTATATAATAGAAAATTTGAAAAAGAATCATTTATTATGGTATATATCCTTCCAGTTATTTTACTGAATGTTTTACTTGTTTACTCAGAGTATACATGCAATTTTTTATTTTTAATGTAAACATTACAATCATATTCTTGGATGTGGCACACACACGCTTCCTCTCTCTGTATGTATATAAATTAAAGATGGTTATTAAAGGATGAAAGATCAAATTCTAGATGACATAAAAAGTAAAATATAAGAGTTCATAATTTATATTTGGGGTCAGGGAGAGAGATTTTGGTGGAGAGAAATTACAAAGTAATCTGGCCAGCATTGCTTAGGAGTCTGTCCCCTGAGGTCAGCTCTCAAGTTTTTCAGGTTTCTAGCTTCTTATCTTCAATATCTTTTGAAATAACGGATCCTTTGTAACAGTAAGATCTTTTTAAAGCATGGTTTCTAGCATAGTATCTAGCACAGTATCTAACGGGAGGCATGGGTGTAGGGTCTGAATTTAGAGACTGCCTAAGAAACATCCAATGTTTTCATTCTGTGTCTTTAACTGTTGCTATTATAAACTTTAGTCCTTGTATGTTTTTCTTTTTTCTTTTGACCATCCATGTCAGAAGTCCTTGTAAATTTAAAACCTACTTTTAAGAAACCTAATTTACCAATCTGATCTTTTATTTTATTATTTAGGATTGTTCAGATAAATTTGAGGATTTACATGACATGACCTCATTTATACACTTTAAAAAAGTAAAGTCAAGATCAAGGCTTTTAGGAAAAAGCTCAGATGATATCCATAATCATGCCAGACACTCTGCAAGACCATATACTGCTCTGGAGGTTAACAAGCAACGAGAGAGCTGCAGTGGAAAGTTTACAAGTCGTCGAATGGTTTCATCAGGCTTAGTTCATATAAATGATAAAACGTCATATTGTGAAATGCAAAAAATGCGGCCAAAAAAAATTAAAAGAGGATATTGAAAAATGTTCGTTCATTTGTGTTATTATAAAGCATGTTTAACTTAGAATGATATGTGAGACCAGCAGTCAGAATATAATTTCTCCATTAACAAAATGGTCTGGAGATCTCTTCTTAATTGTGTGACAGAAGTCAGCAACCAAATTTCATCTGGTTAGAACCATTTTGTTTTGAGTAAAATGAAAAACAAACACATTTGATATAAATGTGTTTTCGTTCATGAACCTTAGGGAACAAACCCAGAAATGTGTGTTTAGTTTATATTCATGAACAAAGTTTTATTTCTCAGTTTTTACTTTTTCCACTATATAATATCACTCCAATTTGGTTTTCTCTGACTTCTCCAACCTTTGTTACACTGTAAATTATCCCTTTCTACCCAGTTTTCAGGTGATTTGTGGTTACCAATGTGTGCAGCCTTTTGTTATGAATATATACTTTTAGGCCAGGCACCATGGCTCATGCCTGTAATCCCAGCACTCTGGGAGGCCAAGGCCAGTGGATGGCTTGAGCCCCGGAGTTCTAGACCAGCCTGGGCAACATGGCAAAACCCTGTCTCTACAAAAAATCAGCTGGGCGTGGTAGCACGCCTGTGGTCCCAGCTACTGAGGAAGCTGAGGTGGAAGAACCACCTGAGCCTGGGAGTCCAAGGCTGCAGTGAGTTGTGAGAGTGATACCCCTCGCAAGAAAAAAAAAAAAAAAGAATATATACTTTTACTCTTCAGCTCTAGTTATATTTCTAGATTCAACAGTTTGCAATTCTCTGGGCCTTATACTTGTTTATTAACTTTTTTGGGACAGAGTTCTAGCTATGTTGCCCAGGTTGGTCTCAAACTCCGGGCTCAAATGATCCTCCCGCCTCAGCTTGTCAAGTAACTGAGATTTATAGGTGTGTGCCACCACACCCAGCTGAACTTTTATTCATTTTAACATCATCTGATATTGCATTTTTTTACACAATAAAAATAAGAATATAGTTAATTCCTGAAGTATCTCTTACACAGCAGTGACTTTCTAAGTTACTCATACAATTGTGAAAGAGCCTCTTAGTACCACCATACTTGGGAAACTGCATAAAATTGTAGAAACTGAATAAAATATAATCTGGCTAAATCAACATAGGATTTAAATCAGACTTCTGAGAATTGGTTCTGTTTCTTTGTAAGTACAGTATTTGGATCTTGTTGAACTTTGATCCACTCTTGAAAAGCAAAACTCAATTTACAGAATTTTTGTTTCTGTTTTTCTACCAGAAGTTATAATGACTATGGGGTTTAAATAGAATTGGTTGATGGAAAACATAATTCCTGATCATTCAATGTTATAATCAGGATAGTAATTTTTTATAGGGACTAAGAATTTCCAGTAATCCTCAAAGTTGTCAGTACTTGTATCAGTCAGCTTGTAACTGAAAAACACAACTCTAGATCTTTCAGGTAGAAGGAATACAGGGAGTTGGTTTTGTGGGTGATGGAATCAAGGCTAAGAAGCAGAAAGGGATGTTGAAGCAACCCAGAGATTAGCAAGAGTGGGAAGTGCTACCACCACTCGGATGGAAAGCACAGTAGGGGGAACTGGTGCTACCAGAGTCTTGAAGCTAAAGACAAAGATGATACCGCCACTGCCAGGGACACTCGAAGCAGAAGGGGAGTGGGGCAAAGGGTGAGATATACTATGTTTCTCCTCTCTTGTCCTGCTCTCTGATCTTCTACTATTGCCTCATTGGAAACCAGAGATTGCGGGTACATGGGAAACGCAGATCCTAGTGAAGCAGAACAGGGAGAGAGTGGAGAAATGAACTTGAGAGCTAATAGGCAACTGGCCAACAGTACTTATGAGGGAAACCGTTGATCTGGCTTGCAGTAAAGGACGAAGTATTTACTAGATAGAAATCTCAAATCTCTTCGCCACATTAACTTTTTAATGGCAATATTGTGACAAGCAAAGAATTTAAAACTTCTTACCATGGAAATCTCTTACATTTTCAAAAGTCTTTTTTTTTTAATTCAAATACTTTAATTCAAGAAAGAATTCAGTAAATATTAAACATCTACAATACGCCAGACACTTTTACTAAACAGCAATATACCAGTGAATAAGACAATATTCTCAGGAAGTCCACAGTCCTTCGGGAACATAAACACAGAAGTAATTAGAGTTGTGTCAGTGCTTTTTGGGGAAGGTACTATAGAAGCTCATAAGAGGGCATTTTAGCTAAAGTGACTGCTAGTTTGGGTCCTTTGAAAAGCAGACACCAAGATGAAATTAGACGTGTGGTAGTCATGGCCCCTACCAATGTGTCCATGTCCTAATCCCAGAAACCTGTGAATGTTACCTTATGTGATGAGAGATTTTTGCAACTGTGATTAAACCAATGGTGTTGAGATGGGGGGAATTATCCCAAATTATCTGGGTGGGCACAATATAATCACAAAAGTCAGAGAAGGAGATGGGACCGCAGAAGCAGAAGTTGGAGCAGTGCTGTGCCATGAGGGAAGGAAGTAGGAAGCCTCTAGAATCTGGGAAGGCAACAAAATCTCCCCTAGAGACTCCGGAAGGAGTGTAGTGCTACCAATCCATTTTAAACTTCTGACCTCCAGAACTGTCAGATAATAATGTGCATTATTTTAAGCCACTGGGTTTGTGGTAATTTGTCACAGCCCTGATAAGAAATTAATACCACCTGCAACAGATGTTTTGAGGGGAAAAGTCTGGGAGGGAAAACTAGGGAGGCAGTAGAAGATGGCTGGGAGAGCTGTCCATGATGTAAGTCTGACCAAAGTGGAAGAGAGGGAGGAAGACAAAAAAGCAGAATAGGAAATGGCTTAGACTGCAGTGTCATTCTAAATAAGTTTCAGTCGGGTTGATGGGGAGTGCTCCAGCCGAAGCCATTAATCACAAAAGGCCTTTGTCTCCCAGGAATGGGCTTGACTTGCAATCCCTGCTGCCAGGGGTAGGGATAGGATGAGGCAGGTATGGTAGGTAGGATAATGTTCCCCAAAAGATGCCTATATCCTAAGGCCCAGAACCTGTTAATATGTTAGGTTATGTGGCTAAAGGGAACTATGATTGCAGACAGAATTAAGGTTGCTTATCAGCTGACTGTAGACAGGGAAGCTATCCCAGATTATCTCGTTATGCCCAGTATAATCACAGGGGTCTTTAAAAAGTAGAAGATGGAATCAAAGGGAGAACCAGAGAAATGGCAGAATGAGGATTCAGCCCCAAATTGCTGACTTTGAAGATGGACAAACAGGGCCATGAGCCAAGGAATGTGAATAGTTTCTAAAAACTGAAAAGGCCAAGGAAACAGATTCCCCTCTGGAGCCTCCAGAAGGAAAGGAACCCTGCCAAACCTTGATTTTAGCTCAGTAAGACTGATTTCAAACTTCTGTACCAGAACTTCAAAATAATATTTGTGTTGCTTAAGCCACTAAGTTTGTGGCAATTTGTTACAGCAGCCATTGGAAATACAGCAAGCAAGGAGCCTAAGGTACAAAATTTAAGAAAGCACTCACAGGGTGAAGTCATCACTCATGGTGATACCCATGGTGATGGTTGATTTTGTGTGTCAACTGTACTGGGGCACAGGTGCCCAGATACTTGGTCAAACATTATTCTGAATGCCTGTACTCCCAGCACTTTGGGAGTCCAGGGTCAAGAGTTCTAGACTAGCCTGGCCAACATGGTGAAACCCCATCTCTACTAAAAATACAAAAATGAGCTGGGCATGGTGGCCGGAGCCTGTAATCCCAGCTACTTGGGAGGCTGATGCAGGAGACTCACTTGAACCCGGGAGGTGGAAGTTACAGTGAGCTGAAATCATGCCACTGCACTCCAGCCTGGGCGACAGAGCAAGACTCTACCTCAAAAAAAACAAACAAAACATAACATTATTCTTGTGAGGATATGTATTAGGGTTCTCCAGAGGGGCAGAACTAATGAATATATGAAATGGAGTTTACTAGGGAGAATTGGCTCACACTATCACAAGGTGAAGTCCTGCAGTAGGCCATCTGCAAGCTGAGGAAGAAAGAAGCCAGCAGTTGCTCCGTCCAAGTCCAAAAGCCTCAAAAGCAGCAAAGCCAACAGTGCAGCCCTCAGTGTGTGGCTGAAGGCCCAAAAGTCCCCAGGAGGCCGGTGTGCAACTCCCAGAGTCCAAAGGCCGAAGAACCTAGAGTCTCATGTCTAAGGGCAGGAGGAGTGGAAGGAAGCATCCAGCACGGAAGAAAGATGAAATCCTCAAGGCTCAGCAAACAAGGTTATCCCTCTTCTGGCCGCCATCTTCTAGCTGTTTAGCAGCTGACTGCATGGTGCCCACCCACACTGACGATGGGTCTTCCTCTCCCAGTCCACTGACTCAAATGTCACTCTCTGGCAAAACCCTCATAGACACACCCAGAAACAATACTTTACCACAAGGGTCCCCAAACCCCTCTGTGGACCCATACGAGTCAGTGGCCTGTTAGGAACCCAGCGTCACAGCAGGTGAGCAGCAGGGTAGGTGAGCATTACCGCCTAAGCTCCGCCTCCTGCCAGATCAGCGGCCACATTAAATTCTCATAGGAGCACCAACCCTATTGTGAACTGCACACACGAGCGATCTAGGTTGTGCCGCTCCTTATGATAATCTAATGCCTGAGATGGAACAGTTTCATCCTGAAACTATCCCCCACCCCATGGAGAAATTGTATACCACAAAACTGGTGCCAAAGAGTTGGGACCACTGCGTTATCAGCTATCTAGACATCCTTCAATCCAATCAAGTTGACAATATTAACCATCACAGGGTGTTTCTGGATCAGACTAACATTTAAATTGGTTGACTAAGTAAAGCAGATGGCATTCTCTAATATGAGTGGACCTCATCCAATCAATTGAAGACCTGAATAGAAGAGAAAGGCTAAACTTCCCCCAAGTAAAAGAGAATTCCTCCTGCCTGAATGCATTTGAACTTGGACATTGGCTTTTTCCTGCCTTTGGACTCAAACTGAAACACTTACTCTTCCTGGGTCTTGAGTCTGACAGCCTTTGGACGAGAACTACACACACCATCAGCTCTTCTGGACGTCCAGCTTGCTAACTCACCTGGTAGATCCTTGGACTTGTCAGCCTCCACAATCGCATGAACCAATTCCTTATAATAAATCTATTTATATATGTGTATATATAAAATGTAGATATATATGCACATTCATTCTATTGGCTACTTGTCTGGAGTACCCTAATACACCCCATCGTAGGAGATCTGAGAAGCACCATTTCATGCCCTTTATGGTCCAATTTTTAAACTACACACATTCAGGAGAACCTCCACACAGATTTGAAAGAACCTCTAAGGTCTCTGGGCCTCTCTTACAGAAGGGAAATTTAGAAGGAGGAGGTTAGTAGGATGAACTATAGCCCTTACCACTAGAGTTGTTCTTAGGGCCTCAGTGGTCTTCATCTTCTCCCTTTTCCACCGTCCATTTTAAATTCTTTCACTTTGGTGGGTCTTGGTGGCTTAACGGATGGAGTAACCCAAACCTTCATTCTTGAGCGGGTCCAGTCAATAAACATGAAGATAATTGTGCTTGAAATGGCCTATGGATTTGTATATTATTTGTCTTTTTAATTTTTTAGTCCTGAAGTAATCATTTTAACATACCTTTTAATGTAATATAAATAAGATTGTATAAATTAAGAAAATCACCTGAAGTAGGTCCCAGTTTACCACACCTCCAAACTACGTATTCTTTTTGAATACATAGTTTGAGACATGGTAGAGTCTCTTTTCTAATTAGGAAATATTAATTAAGACCTCTATGTCCTCATGTTGTACCTCCTACAGAAGCAATAACCATACAAAAAGCCAGAATGCCTTCTGCCTCCATTTAATCGAATACTCAGTTGATTATAGATTATGTAAATGAATCTGCTTGAGAAAGGGCTTTTCTTGGCAAAACAAATCAGAATCTGTATTTTAGCTCTGTCAAACCACGCAAGGAAAATAAATAAAAGCATGAACTCAATTCAGTAAATCTTTATTGAGCTCCCACGGGGTGCATGAATTTAGGATCTATAATTTACATAAGTAGGAAAGTGTTACTTTAGCCCCCTTTTTTAAAAAAAAGCAAATTACAATTTCTGTATATATTTCAAGTGAATCATTTAATGTGAGTGAGGTTCAGTTAGATGTTACCATAAGTATTAACAGAAGAAAAAGGGAAAGCACAAACATTTTCCCTCTACCAGAAAAGGGTCTGATGTAAGATAAACCAGCCTGTTGGTTTAACAATAGCTCATTAAAAAGGCCAGAGAATCTGGGAGAAGAAGATGTACTTGGAAGCACTGTCCTCTGAGGGCCCATTCCCAAGGGACAGCAAAATACTGAAAAAAATTAACTGGCTCAAAAATTATATTGAGAGAGAAAAAGAGTCACAGCTTAGAAAAAAATTCCAGAATAAATGACACTCGCTAGATTAGTAATTCTGATGTTTCCCTGGAGTTGTCATAGTACTCTGTGGGAACCAGAGGGACTACAAACTGATGCCCCTTTGAACAGAGTGGTTTTAAATAATAGATTCTCCAGTGCACCAACTGTATTTTCAAGTATAATTCTGGTATTTGTACCTAGCAATACAGAAGAAAAAGCAGCAAGGAGAAAATGTCAAGTATATAGGACATAAAATGATTTGGCAGCCCTAGAATTCCCAGTATGAGTCTTTTTCATCAGGAAAATCACATTCTGGCTCAGTCCAAGGTAACACTGGAGGCAATGATATTGATGGCTTGTTATAAGCAGGAGGCAACAGTGAAAGTATTGAATCGTGGCTTTCTTCTTTCATCTGTTAAAGAAACTCAAAATAAGGCTGTTGATATATCATTTCAATACATCAGTTTTGTTAGCAATAAATAACTTTTAAAGAATTTATGTTAAATGTGTTTAAAATTGTTTTCAGGTATTCCCCCTAAAACTGCTTTTGATTCTAGTCATCTGAAAACAGGAAGAAGAGCCAAATAAACTGACTTCTTATCAGAATTACTTTGCCCTTTCATCATTTCTAGCCAACATAGAAAATGTCTCTGAATTAATCAAAATATACACCAAGCATCAATAACATGTAATGATAGTCCATTTTGTTTTTACTCATTTTGTTTTGAAGAATGAAAGTATTTTAGAAAGTCTGTAATTGAACTACCAAAAGTTTTCTTGTTTTTATTTTGTAACAGAGTTATTAGTAAGAACCTTGGTAACCAAAATATCTCATCAAGCCAACAAAATAAAGTGACTTTTTAATAGTAATTAAAAACATCAAGACAACGGATGATAGATCAGCTCACCTGTTTGAAGAAAACATGGGACAATAAACTGCTTGCTGATGGCCTGAAATTTTTAAGAAAGTTATAAAAAAACCTTTATATTAGAATGTAGATTTCAGGTGTATAAATATGTTAGAAATTAGGTTTAGAGCTATAAAACCCAGTAAGAAAAAAATTAAAAAGAATATATATCAGAAGCCCAATTCTTAGCTACAACCTTGACTAAAGGGAATAATTGTAGAGGTATCCTTCAATTAATCCATACTCAACATCTACTGGACACAGTATTTACTGACAGTAACTTAGTAGGGTAGCAGCAATTTACATTTTTATACTGCTTAGAGTCAACATAAATGTGCTAATTAATGTCTAGAAAGAGTAACTGATTTTTACTCTGATTTTTCTTGTAAAAATCAGTTAGAAAATGGTACAGCTGAGACTGAAGCCCAACTCTTCTGATTCTTTTATTTTCTTTTGAGATGCAGTCTCACTCTGTCACCTAGGTTACAGTACAGTGGCATGATTTCGGCTCACTGCAACCTCTGCTTACTGGGTTCAAGCGATTCTCCTCCCTCAGCCTCCCGAGTAGCTGGGACTACAGGTGCATGCCACCACACCCGGCTAATTTTTGTATTTTTAGTAGAGACGGGGTTTCACCATGTTGGCCAGGTTGGTCTTGAACTCCTGACCTCGGGCGATCCACCCGCCACGGCCTCCCAAAGTGCTGGGATTATAGGCGTGAGCCACCGTACCCAGCCTCTTCTGATTTTGAATCCAGTATTCTCATTTCCTTGTTCCCACTAGTTGTTCTTAGCACTGACATTTTCTAGATTAGACAATATTTTGATCAAAACATTGATAAAAGATTTGTATTCTCCTGGAAGGGCAATGTTACAAAGCTTCTATAAAATGTAAAACATGTACATTTTGCAGTATTTAGAAGAGATCAATATTACCTTTTCTCAGGATCTTGTTGCAAACAGAGCTGTACCAAGCTAAAGAAGGCAGGAGAGAAGGTTTTTGAGGATGGTGTGTGTAATCGGTCACTATTTACTGTGTGAGTTCCACTGGAGACAAGCACGCTTTCTCCAATCCCAGAGTCTACACCTGACCGGGAGTTTTTCATTCTAGATTCTGATTGAGGGAAAATACTGATATCCAATGGGCTGTAAGGAGGACCTTTCAGTTTCTGTAACAGCATCTAAAAGAAACAGAACTTTCCTTCAACACTTTCCAGGCAAAATATTAAAACAGTAACAATAAAGATCCTAAGAGTCTATAGCAAATGTATTTAACAGAAATTAACTAGAATGTAAGCAATCTTATGAAAGGGAAGTAGCTCAGGGATTTTAGCAGCACTTACCTGAGTTCTATGCATGTCCTGGAAAGGCACCTGCCCACTGGCTAATTCACATGCTGTAATCCCAACACTGTAAATATCTGACTTCACATTATACCCATGTAAATCCTGTAGGACACAATTAATTTGAAGTCTTTTAGTGCAAATAAGTTAACCAAAAGTTATACATGTGTGCTTTTTTGATAAAGAATGGTGAACAATAATGGAAAAGAAACCCATAAGTGACAAATCAAGACACACTTAATATATGGTATTTAATTTCCTAACACAATTTTGACAAGAAAGAGAAATAAAGTCTTGCAGAAGGCCATTCACCAATCCACATATAAAGTCACAACTGTACTTCAGTCAAACTCAGAAGACACTTGAGACACAGAAACCCAATGCAACGGCCACACCTGACCTGTCTCAGTAGTTCTGGACTCAGCCACGGCTGCACTGATGTGCTGAACTGTGGGAAATCATACACAGCCGTATGCCTCTGTCCATGCTTAACCAAACTATGCAGATGGGACAGGCCAGAGAGGGTCACTAGGCCATCACCAGAAATGAGGATATGGCTGGCTTTAATACTCCTGGAACAAAGAGAAACAATCCTAAGTAATAGGAAACTGGCCAATGAAGAAAGAACAAAAATCTGGTAGGAACAAATCCATATATTCTCTTGGAAATTAAATACCCTTTATAAAACAGCAGTATAAACTGCAAAACAGTACTGCAAAACTGCTGTTTACACAGGAAATATTCAGGGAATAGGAATTCTTTCAACTACTTACTACAGCACCAACACAAGTAAAGATATATAATTGAAAGCTACCTGTTAAGAACTGATGGCTGGGCGCAGTGGCTCACGCCTCTAATCCCAACACTTTGTTTTTTTCTTTTTTTTTTTTTTTGAAATTTTAAGGTCAGTTTATTAAGTTCAATGATGAAAGCTATCAGAAGAATATTCTCCTGAAAATAATTTTTTCTTAGAAAAAAAGAAAGGAAAACAAAACCCTCTGAGCATAGCCACAGATGCTGTGGCAGTCAAGCCTCTCTGCAGATGGGGACAGTTCATTAGTCAGTTGAGTCACTCTCTGGGTCAGCAGGATTATAGTCCGGATCATCTTCATCATCCTCCAGCTCTAAGTTATCCATTTCTTGGAACAAAGACTCATCTACCTCCACGTTGTTTCCAGCATCCTCCAAGAACTGGATATCAGATGTGTCAAGATTATGGTCCGTTTCAAATAGTTGTTTCCCACTTAATTTATTTTTTCCTGCTTGTTCTTCTTCTTTCATCCTTTTCTTTTTAATTTCCAAGAGTTCTGCATCAAACTTGGCCTTCCAATTTAAGAAATTCTCAATTGTAACTGGAGTACCATGGAATAATTGCTTTTCAGCTTCTTCTGCTTCTTTTTGTTTCTTTTCTTCTTCTCTTCTAGTTTTTATCTGATCTACTATTTCATTTAATTTTTCTTGCACAGCTGTCACTAGAGTAAAAATCATCACCATACAAAGATTTTCTTCAGCCTGTAATGCTAGTAATTTTAAAATGTCTGAGACATCATTATCTTCTAGGTTTTCCTAGGAGAATATTTCATAAAGGGGAGCTTCACCTGGGTATTTTTCACCGTATGCAAACTTGAGGGTAGCCTGGACAGTTTCATCATTTTCTCCAGCCTCAGATGTCACAGTAATGGTGAAGCTGGGTGGATTTTCTGATAATACTTAGCAGGACCTTGTCAAGTGAAGAACTACTGAAGGAGAATGCGGTATCAGGAGAGTCCACTTATATTTTGGAAGACTAGTTGTTAGGAGGGTTGGATCAATGTGCAATCAAGCTGTGAAGGAGTCAGGGTAGATGGACTCCAGAGCCTTCAGCTCGTTGCCCTGCTCCTCGCCGTAATCTGTCATCGTGGCCCTTGCTCTTGCCCATGGATTGCCCAGACACCTAGGCAGCGCGCAGCAGCCCAGACAGCTGCAGTGC
>NW_012116266.1:7672694-7688777 GCF_000951035.1 Colobus angolensis palliatus
TTGGATAACAGTTTGGTCAACATGGTAAAACCCCGTCTCTGTTAAAAATACAAAAAGGCCGGGCACGATGGCTCACGCCTGTAATCCCAGCACTTTGGGAGGCCGAGAGGGGCGGATCACGAGGTCAGGAGATCGAGGCCATCCTGGATAACATGGTGAAACCCCATCTCTACTAAAAATACAAAAAATTAGCCGGGCATGGTGGCGGGTGCCTGTAGTCCCAGCTACTTGGGAGGCTGAGGCAGCAGAATAGCGTGAACCCAGGAGGTAGAGCTTGCAATGAGCCAAGATTGCGCCACTGCACTCCAGCCTGGGGGACAGCGCGAGACTCTGTCCGTCTCAAAAAAAAAAAAGAACTGATAATATCTTTTCAAACAAGGAATGGAATCAAATAATTAATTTCACTTTTTTTTTTTTTGAGACAGAGTCTCACTCTGTGGCCCAGGCTGGAGTGCAGTGGCATGACCTCAGCTCACTGCAACCTTCACCTCCTGGGTTGAAGTGATTCTCCTGCCTCAGCCTCCTGAGTAGCTGGGACTGTAGGTGTGTGCCACCACACCTGGCTACTTTTTTTTTTCTTTTTTGTATTTTGAGTAGAGACAGGGTTTCACCATCTTGGCCAGGCTAGTCTCAAACTCCTGATCTCAAGTGATCTGCCCGTCTCGGCCTCCCAAAGTCCTGGGATTACAGGCATGAGCCACCATGCCTGGCCAATTTCACTATTTTTGAATGCTGTTGCAAAACACCTAAGAAGTGTTACCTAAAAAAAATCAAACAATATTTGAAATACAAGGTTTTAAAGCTAGATGTAATACTATCCAATAAAAGTCTCTCATACATCATTTATAAAAAGATATATTATACATTTCCTTTAATTGTCAGATAAATTATAAGAGCCTTGTTTTTTGATCCCAAACACTGAATTTGGAAACTTAACAGAGGAGGATGGCCAATCATCTGGTGACATATAATGAAACCCCAGTTAACCAGAATATAGTGTGTTGGAAATCCTTGGTTAACTAGAATTTTGCTGAAAAAACAATAGTAAGACTAAAAGCTTTAAGGAGATTGAAACAAACAATAGGAAAGCAAGCTTATTTAAAGGTAACTTAATTAAAAAGTAAGATAAAGTTGCAGTATATCTTAGAACAGCACTGTTTTTAACATTCAGTCAATCACTTTTGCATATACACTTTGGTAACAAGAGAAGTGATATTTAGGATGATAACCTCAAGGTACTGCAAAATAAGAAATCAAAGAAAAGCTTAATTCCAATTTATGCATAATATAAGATGGAAAGCAGATAATGAAGCTCTTCATTTGCTTAAACAAAAACAGAATGAAAAACACCCAGCTAACTAGGATCCCATTTCCTACAGTTCATTTCCTGAACATCCTCATTAGATTGAGACTGTGAGCTCCATGAGGGCAGGCACTCCACCCCAGTACCAAGAACTGCTTGGCACAGAGGATGTGGTCTGAACATGTTTGGTGAAGGGACATAAAATGTAAGCAATCCATTGCACCTAATGGTCCCTTCCTCCCTCAATTTTCACTTACAAGTTTCCTATCCCTCTTTTCTAACATTCAACTGCTCCTTCCTAAAACCTCTTTCAGAGAGTTCTTCCAGTAAAATTATTTCATTTAGTAAAATACAAATAAGTAAATACCTGTGAATACAGCCATTTTGGTGCAGATAGTTCAACCCTCTCACTGCTCCAAAGAGAATGTTTCTTATTAAAGTTTCACTCATTCCCTCAGGAAAATAGGTCCTCAAGAGTTGACTTGCTGAACCTGAAAGAAACCCCTAAAATCCTTATATGAACATTGAAAGTGATTTTGCTTCCAGCTGTGTTTTAATGTTCTCTTCAACCATAAACATAAACATATCTGTTACTTTTTGGAGTCTAACCCAAACGACACTTTCCCACACAAACATGATTTTCTTTCAAGAATCTTTAAACAATTTTTTCTAATGACACTCTAGAGATTAGAAAAGAGAATTAATGATTTGTCAATTTATTGAATAAAAATACATTCTGTGTGTGGAGATATATATATATATATATTCTTAAATCCAGAAGCAATTCACAAAAGCTGTCCCAAAAATCAAAGTTCCAGAATCCATTCATTATTTATTCAACACAATTATGGAACACTACTTTGTGCTAAGTACTATGTGAGCACCTGGGGACACCACAAATAAAAAATATATAAATGATCCTGGCCCTCAAGAAGCAGTGAGGGAGATGGGCACACACAAAGATGTTTCTAATACAGTGAAATAGTTTACAATGCAGTGTAACGGGGACAGGGATGGGGTGCAGAGGTGGAAAAACAACTTCTTTCTGCAGAATAACAGTAGGTCTCCATTAAAAGAGGGGTAGGAAGCTGAAGGGAAGAGACAGCCTGTGCAAAGGCACAGAATTCTTGGAAAAGCAGTGGTGGTTCACTGATTATCATACCAATTCTTACTTTTTTCTGCAAACTAAAATTCAACATTTAAAATATAAAAGATATAAAAATATATCATGAAATCTAAAATCAGTCATTAGACTTATAAATTAAATGTGGCAAATCATAAATCTAAAATCCCAACTCATCTATATAATTATAACATCTAGGCTAAATTATTTAAAACCAGCATTCTTACCATAGGCCATAAATGGAGAAATAACCCAAAGCCAGCTGCCAACAGTGAAAACTGTCCAATAAGTTGTAATATTGGGATGCCGGAAAAAGTGGGAGAGAATCATGGCTTTCTAGGAAAAACACACAAGAGACAAGACATTTAAAAACAATTCTTTTTTCCTTATGATGAAAATGGCAGTTGTGGCAACTAATACTCAAGGGCGCTTATTAGTGAAAGCACTGTTCTTAGTGCTTTTATCTATTTAAATCTCACAACCACTCCACGAAGTATGTGATATTATGATTCCCATTTTTCAGGGGACAGCACTTAAAAATAAGTTAGAAAACCTGTCCAAAAGCATGCAATTAACAAAAAGAAATGGAAGTAGAATGTGAACTTAGTTTCCCTCTAGGGTCATACTCTTAACTGTACTATGTTCTTATTATAAAAACATTTAAAAATACATAAAAATCCCTCTATCGCTACCTCACAGAGACCCACTGTTAACATTTCATACGGTTTCTCCTAGTCTTTTTTTGTTTGTGTAATATACATGTGCACATATAAATATTTTAAGAATTGGAACAATATCCAAATAAAATCCTTTCCCCCTTTATATCAAAAATGATTCATGACAATAAAAATGGTATTATAAGATACCTGAAATGCAATTCTGTCAAAATTTGTCATTCAGAAATTAATTTTGCTTATCTGGATGAAAAGGAAACTGTTTTTTATTTCTTCCATTGCCCTATGTGACTATTTAGGATGGGACTAACTAGGGGTATTGTAAAACTCCAGACCTGCATTTTGAATATGATATTCATTTGAAGGAGCAGCAGTTACCAAAGTTTGAATATATGTGTTCTTTCATATAATGAATCTGGCTTCCATGTATTCTTTCCAATTCTGTAACTGCATGTTAATTAGAAGAAATCTATATTTCCTTAACAGAAGAATTATTAGTTTGGGGGAGAAAATTCTTATAGATGTAATCTCCTCAAATAAACATTATATTAAATACAATCACCCCTTGATATCCATGGAGCATTGGTTCCAGGACTGCATCCCCTGACCGCCTCCCACACGCCACCCCATGAATGTACCAAAACCTAAGAATGCTCAAGTCCCTTGTATAAAATGGCATAATATTCACATATAAGCTATGCACATCCTCCTATATACTTTAAATCATTTCTAGGTTACTTATAATGTCTAATACAATGTAAATGCTATGTAAATAGTTATGCTGTGTTTTATTTGTACTATTTTTTATTGTATTATTTATTTTAAAATATATTTTCTATTCACAATTGGTTGAATTTGCAGATGTGGAAGCAGTGGATACAGAGGGCCAACTGTGTATCACTTTCTTCATATTGTTACCTGTAAAGCTTTCAGGCGTTCTTCATTGCAGTTTTCCAGATTTGTAATTTTTATAGTTACCAGTGTTCCCGTGGGAGTATGCCGTGCAAGATGGACAGAAGTCAAGTTGTCAAATCCTCTTCCTATAACCAGGCATAAAAGTCATGTTAGTAACCAAAGAAGAAAAAAAATTGACAATTTAGACTTCATCAAAATTGAAAAGTCTTGCTCTTCAAAAAGTACTGTTAAGAAAATGAAAAGGCACACTACCCATTCAAAGTATTAATAATACTTATCAAGCAATCCAATTAAAAAACAGGCAGAGGATTAAACAGGCAATCCACAAAATAAGATACAGGAACAGCCAATAAGCATATGAAAAGATGCTCAAGATAGAGAAATGCAAATTAAAACAGTGACACACCATTACATATCTATTATAATGACTAAAATTGTGACTTGATAAACCAATTGCGATATACTCACACAATGGAATGCTACTGAGCAATCTCCTGTCCCCACTCCCAGTCCCTGGCAACCACCAATCTGATTTTTGTCACATAAATGGTGTCAAAAAGAACACAGTCGTCAGCTTCTTTTGTGTTTAGCTTCTTTCACTTGGCATATGCTTCTGAGACTCATCCACATTGTTGTATGTTTCAGCAATTAATTTCTATTGCTGAGCAATGAAACCGTTGTATGGCTGTGCCACAATTTATTTATCCATTTATAATACTGATGGTTATTTAGGTTGTTTTCAGTTTTCGGTGACTATAAAGCTGCCAAAAACAGTCCTATACCTATAATGTATAGGTAGACATATGTTTTCATTTATCTTTGGCAAATATCTACGAGTGAGATTGCTGGGTCATGTGGTAAACGTATGCTTAACATTATAAGAAGTTGCCAAACTGTTTTCAAAAGTGGCTGAATCATTTCACATTCCCACAAACAATGTATAAGAGCTGTCACTGCCTGACATACTCACCAGCATTTGGTATCGTCAGCTTTTTAAATGTAAAACACCTAGAGTGGCACTTGCTAGCAGCCACCTAATAAACGTTAGTTACCTCCCTCTCTCCATGGTCACCAAATTTTGTCGATTTTTGAAATGAAGTTAATCTCAAATTCATCTCCTCTCCTCAGTGTCAGCATCACTGACTTAGTCTGAGCCCCATCCTGTT
The DNA here is from genome assembly GCF_000951035.1 of Colobus angolensis palliatus. Lineage (NCBI taxonomy): Eukaryota > Metazoa > Chordata > Mammalia > Primates > Cercopithecidae > Colobus > Colobus angolensis. Next base: position 7,677,876 of record NW_012116266.1, read on the forward strand.
GCCCTGGATGTATGCAGTGACTCCCTCATATGCCCTGCATTCTCAGCCAGGGCACACACCAGAATTACTGAGGGAACTACTGCAAAATGCCTCTGCCTTGACCCCACTCCCCAGAAACCTTGGTCCAGTAGCTCTATGATAGAATATAGGTGTTGTAATTTTAAAAAAGACACAGGTAATGAAGATGACACTTCTGGTTGTGCACTGTTGATCTACTACATCTTCCTGACTGTTGCCTGAGTTGTTTTAAATTTGGCATTTTATCAATGGCAGGTCCTGCGGCAGCTGAGAGCTTAGATCCTACAGTCAGAAAGATCTGGTTTCAAATCACTAACCGTATGACTATCTCAGAGCCTCAGTGTCCTCATCTGCGAAATGGGAGTGGCAAAGGGTTAAAGGAAAAAAATACATACTAAATGTTCAGCATCATGCCTGTTAGATGCTATTATTGTCATCACGATTCCACAATGTGTCTCTAGCAGAAGGACAGTAAATTCCAAATCTCCACCTTAAATCATCTGAGTAATAAGGAGGGTAGGTTGTGGACGCCATTCTAAATCCGACCACATGAAGTCCTTCACAACATGTTCCAAACCTGCCTTTCCAGATTAATCTCCTACCACTGCCTACTCTCCCCTTGTCCCAACTTGTAGTCACAGAGGAACTATATGGTATTCTCCCCTAACCATCCTTCCCCAGTCATTTACTGAGGTAAACATGTTTTCACCTTTTTAGAATTGGCACCATCTGAAACTCCTTTCTAATTTTGGGGCATTTGCCACTATGTGTTATTTCAAAAAGGTCAGATCCTTACTCTCCCTTAGTCTCCTTGACCTTGGCATGTGACCTCTGCTTGGCCAACTGGAGCATGGAGTGAAGGACAAAGCAGCAGCAGTCATCAGAGCTCCCTGCAGTGGGCCAGCGTCTGACGGTGGGCAGTACATTCACTAGGCTGCTCCTATTCCACAGTCCTGGTTCTTGTCACGCAGCTTCTCTTGGCTTTCCAAGCCTATTTCTCTAGCCAATAATTCTGTGAGTTAGCAGCATTGTTCAAATATTCCTTTTTCACTTAAGTTAGCCAGGACTGTTTATGTTGTCTATAACAAAACCTATGACTAGAATATCTAGCAAACTCTTCCTCATTCAAGATCCAGCCCCTTTTTGCCATTTCTCTTAACTCCCAGAGGTGGTTCGTTGTATGCTCCATCTTCTCCGTTCCCATAACACTTAGGACATACCTCTACTAAAGTACCCTCCAGTGCATAAAATGAAGCTATATTGTGTGTTCATCTTCCCAGAGATGATGTCAATTCCAAGTGTTCTCCCATGCTTTGTTCCCCTATTTGTTTAGCAGATGTTTCTGAATATTCAGAGCAAATGTTTCACATATGTAAAGCTATAAACAATAACCCATCCTATTCCACACTTAACTGAAAACGCTTTCTATTTCAAATGGGATTTTAGATAAATTTTTAAACTAAGAAGCAATTTAGTTAAAGGACTGTGACTAAAAAGATTTACCTGACTTGATTTTACTTCATACCCAGTAAAAATTATACCCATAAAATAGATGCTTCCCACAATAAACACACAAATAATAAGTATTTAGTGTCTTCCTCATCTAAATGTACTTCAAGGGAAAAGTAAATGTTCTAGACAGTAATCTTGAAAAAATCTGAGTCATTATTTTAAGATAGACATAAATTAATTGAATCCACTTGACTGACACAATTAGCATCCAGTTTTATGCTGGAGGTAACAACAGAAAAAAACTCGTCTACAAAATAACATTTTTGTCATCAATTTAATTTCTAACATTGAAGGGTCAATTAGAAATTCAGAATTATTACCTATTTCTACTTGGAGCTCGTAGTGAGAAACGTTGGTGGAACATACTACTTCACTTGCTCTAGTGGATGGAGGTGACCAGGAAAGGGTTGGCTCATCAACCTGCATTTGTTTTTAAAGATAAAAACAAAATAGATGAAATTCTTGGTCCCCCTGCCCCAATATAAAACACTTGGTCCCCCTGCCCCTAATGAGCACCTCTGTGTTATATTTTCAAACACAGAGGTACTCATTAGGAAGGTACTGCAAAGTGGTTTAAGAGACTGTTTTAAGATCTAAAAGGAATTTACCAGTTCCTCATTGATGTTAGTTAGAAAGCCATTAGCCTATGGAGAGGGCAGGAAAAGGAGATTTACAGATAGCAAGGAATACTTTCCAGCGTACTTTCCAGTAAAATGTTTAGGAGTTGCGAAGAATGTTAATTCTTCAGGATAGCTGACAAATGTACCAAGCGAAGAGCTGCAGAGACCTGTGAGGGATATTCTATGCTTGTGCTCTTGCTTCAAGCTAGAGCCATATTTTGCACAAGGTACATGCTCTGCTAGTGAAGATGTTAACAGTCAAGGAACAGTTTCCAGACTGCAGCCTATTAAAATTGCTGATGAAGTTTTTAGCAAGATGAATCAGATGGGAGGTCAGAAAGAAAAATCAAAGGAGACAGACCTCCTAAGTGTATGACCAAGTACTGATAGGAGGTCTCATGGTGTGCTTTGGAGTGAGAGTCAGGTTTGCACCTGAATACAGTGACAGTGAAATAACATGGAGGTATGAAAAAGAAGAAGCCTAAACTACTGGCTTCATATGGTAGCCATGAGGGTCTCCCAATGGACGTAAGTACTCCAACTTAGGAGCCTCTACAGACAGGTGGCAGGGGAAGGAAAAAAGGGGAAAAATAACATTACTATGTGCTAGGAATTGTGTTAACTCCTTTTCACATTCTTAGCTCTTTTTAATCAAGAGACAGAGATGGAGTTTGAAACAGTCACAGGATTAAATGTTCCCTAAACTTTAAGAGAGCAGGAAAAAAGGAATTATAAACCCATGGCTAAAGATGAATAAGGGTGACTATTGTTCAAGAGGAATGAAAGAATGTAAAAAGAAATTCTACTATACAATTGGAAATAATCCTGATGAGAAAACAAATCAAAATAAAGCAATTTAGTTTCTCTTTTTTTCTGCCTCTTTACAATCTGATGGAAGCAATTCAGTTTCTTTAAAACAGGTAGTCTTCAGATAAACTCAGATTTAAAGACCATATAAAAGAGACAGAAAGAAAATATAACAGTTTTAAAATTTTTTAAGTGATATCAACCTGTAAGCCTGTCAGGAAGGCGAGAGACATAATGAACTAAGGCTCATAGTTCATAGGCTTGGAAAAAACAGCATAATGTTACGGGGTGATGGATTAAAATCAGAACTAATCAGTGTCTATTTTGCTTCCATCTATTCCATTAGGGAATTAGTCTTATTTAAACTAGAAGGGACACTTATAAATAACACTTGTAAATAAACTTGTAAATAAGTATTCAAAGCTCTAAAAAGGTTGTTTTAAATAGGTTCAAACCTCCAGGCCCAGGGCAATTACACTTCGGATATGAAGTTTGCAACTATGGTAGAACTCAGATGAAAAACCACAATAGAAGTAGCAAACAATGACCCAATTTTCAAAAAGGGAGAAAACTGCAAAGGGGCAAGCTTGATGCTGCTGCCCAGTAAAGTCAGAGATCAAATTATTCAATAGGTGAATTATGGGCACTTTAAAAAGCCACATGGTAATCCCAAGAAGACAACTCAGATTTACTAAGAGCAAATCATCCCAAACTAACCCTGCTTCTCTTTTTCACTTGATGATCAGTTAGATGATAGAAAGCAAAAATTATGGCAAAGTCCTTGCCTTTGTTCTGTTAAACTTTTTAATGACTTCCTGAAAATGAAACAGGCTGGCTTGAAAAAAGAAACAGTATGGATCATGCATTGCTGGGCATAGCTAATTACCGGAAAAAAAAAAAAAAAGGCAGGACTCACAATCATCCTGCAGCTAGAAGAATGGGCCCAGTTCAATAAAATTCTACAAGGATAAATGCAAAACCTTACACTTAAGTTAAAAAACAAACAAACAAACAAAAAAACAATAGCCTAAATACAAAATTGAGGATACCAGGTTTATGACTTGGAGGTTTCAGTCAATAGTGTGACAGAGAAGGTTAAATAAAAGCATAATATTGAGCTACATTTACAGAAGCAAAATTGAGCAGACTGGAAGAGACAAGAGTTTCACTGTATTCTGAAATGACTAGATAGTATCTGGAGCACTATGGATAATTGAGACACCACAGTTTAAGGGGGAATTATAAAACGGTGACTGTAAAATGGTGATGCCTGGAAAAGGCCAACCAAGTCGGTGAAGGTTCCAGCAACAATGGAGGAGTTGGAAATATTTAATCTGGGAAAGAAAATATTAAGAATATATATATGGCCGGGTGTGGTGGCTCACGCCTCTAATCCCAGCACTTTGGGAGGCCGAGGCGGGCAGATCACAAGGTCGGAGATCGACACCACGGTGAAAGCCGGTCTCTACTAAAAATACAAAAAATTAGCCGGGCGTGGTGGCGGGCGCCTGTAGTCCCAGCTACTCAGGAGGCTGAGACAGAAGAATGGCGTGAACCCGGGAGGCGGAGCTTGCAGTGAGCCAAGATCGCACCACTGCACTCCAGCCTGGGCGATAGAGCCAGACTCCATCTCAAAAAAAAAAAAAAATTTAAAAAAAAAAAAAGAATATATATAGTTGCCATTTGCAAGCGACCAAAAGACTAATATAGAAGGGTAAACAATTGTTCAGCGAGAAGAGCTGAGATCAACAGATAGAAGCTCCAGGAAGTAGATTTCAGTTCCGCATAAGAAATGTGGAGTAACCGGTGCTATCCACGTGTAGTTCAGGCATCAAGTTGCCTCTTTCCATTATCCTGTCTCCACTGATATATTCGGAGGTTGGACGACCACCATGGACAGTAGTTGAGCTACATGGAGGTACAAGAACTGGAAGTGAAGAGGGAATGGTCAGCAATTGGAAGGCTAGAAAAAGAAAAGTTTTGATGCCCACAAATGTCTGCTTGCAGTGAAAGGAAGTACTGTGATATGCATTTCAAGTACTTTGACAGCTGTCATTAGTTCTCCATTATACATTAAACTGCTTCTAATTATGATTTGGTTTTCCATGTAACTTTTCTATAAGAGCAGATTGATGATACAATGTAAGGGCACCATTTCCTCTGGCACTGGGAGACTGGGTTTATAATGAGCTTGATTAATGTGGATCTGATACTGAAATATGGATCCACTCTAGGTTTGCTGACTAAATCCAGTTTCTGATCCAAGAGGCTGAGGAACATCATGGTTCAATAATCAAGCCAATGAATAGCACTCTGAAGTGTTTTCAGAGAGATCCTGCCAGACTTTTACTTGTGGTGAAACATACCTTTCTGTATGTTTCTATTTTTCTGTGATGACTATTTTTCTACAATGGAGCTTTTTTATTTAAATTTCTACAATGAACTCTCAGAGATATTGTAGAGAACACTCCCTACATAAGTTGAAAATTAGACTAGATGGCCTCTTATGAATCACTGTAATGCTAAAATTGCATTATTTTAAAAAGCAGCATCTCAGCTCAAACACCACAGCCTTTCATTTGCAAAGGTTAACTATAGAAAATGAATTTTCCTACAGATAGAGGGGTTTCCAAAGTTAAAGGAGACACAAATCACTTGGAAAACCAGACTGTCCTCCAAACATGATATTTTAACATAAAATTTAATCCTATCTACAAAGTCCAGGCCAATGGAAAACAAGTTGTCCAAAGAAAAGACGACAGATGGTGTTTTACAGCATGACTCAGAGAGTGCACAGGGAAGTTTTTCTAGTCATCAGGCACCAGTTTCCAGCTGGTGTCAACTTACATTACACAACTTTTCCAATTCATGTTTCCACGAGAGACTTCAGATTATGCTTCTGCTTCTCTCACTGTAGATTTTAGTCTAACTCTACTAACAGAGAGGGATGTGACATTTCAATCCTTAAATTATAGAAAGGCTCCAACCTGGAGGTTTAAAGGATTCAGGTGGCAGCTGTGAACATTTGCTTAGTTCTAGGCCTCTCTCGGTAACAGCATGGAGACAAGAATCACTTTACTTTCTGCCTCACCCAAAGGGATTTACTTGAATTAAAACTCAGACTGGGAGGGAGGTGGAGAAAGATGGCTGAATAGAACCCTCTAGCAATCTTCCCCCACCCTTCAGGAACACCAAATTGAAAAACTATCCAAACAAGAAGGCACCTTCCTAAGAATAAAAAATCAGGTGAGCTATCACAGTACCTGGTTTTAACTTCCTATCACTGAAAGAGGCACTGAACAGGGTAGGAAAGACAGTCTTGAATAGCTGATGCCTCCCCTTCCTCATCCCCCGGGGAGGGAGAGTGCAGTGATTGTGGGACTTTGCACTGGAACTCAGTGTTGCCTGTCACAGCAGAAAGCAACACAGTAAAGAATTCAGCCACCGCCCAAGGAGGGAGCATTTAGATCAGCCTTAGCCAGAGGGGAATCACCCATCCCAGCAGTTGGAACCTGAATTCCAGCAAGCCTTGTCTGCCACCACAGGCTGAAAGCCTCTGGGGTCCTAAATAAACTTGAAAGGTAGTCTAGGCCACAAGGACTGCAATTTCAGGGCAATTCCTGGTGCTGTGCTGGACTTGGGGCCAGTGGACTTGGGGGTCCATGACCTAGTGAGAAACCAGCCAGGGCAGCCAAGGGAGTGCTTCTGTCACTCCTCTTCTAACCCCAGGCCGTGCAGCTTGTAGCTCCAGGAGATTCCTTCCTTTCCCTTGAGGAGGGGAGAGGAAAGGTGGCTTGGTCTTGAATAAAAAGGACTTTGTCTTGCAACTTGGATTCCAGCTCAGCCACAGTAGAATAGGGTACCAGATTCCTGAGGCCCCCATTCCAAGCCCTAGCTCCTGGACAACATTTCTAGACACACCCTGGGCCAGAAGGGAAACTGCTCCCATGAAGGGAAGGACCTAGTTCTGGCAGGATCCATCACCTGCTGACTAGGACCTTGCACCTTGAATAACCATCAACACTACCCAGGCAGTACTTGCTGTGGGCCTTGGGTGAAACTCAGGGCCATGCTGGCTTCAGGTGTGAACTAGGACATTCCCAACTGTGGTGGCCACAGGTAGAGGCTCCTTCTGCTTGAGTAGAGGAGTGGGGAGAGTAAAGGGGGCTTGGTCTTGCAGCTTGGGTACCAGCTCAGCCACGGTAGGCTAGAGCACCAAGCAGACTCCTGGGGTCCCTGATTCCAGGCCTTGGCTCCTGGATAGCACTTCTGGACTGGCCCTGGGCTAAACAGTAGCCCACTGCCCTGAAGAGAGAAACCCAGGCCTGGCAATATTCACCACAAGCTGACAGAAGAGCCCTGGGCCTTGAGTGAACACTGGCAATAGCCAGGCAGGACTCTGCTATGGGCCGGGGACAATGGTGGCCATGAGACTCCTTCTGCCTGACGAAGGGAGAGGGAAGAATGGGAAGGACTTTGTCCTGTGGTTTGGGTGCCAGCTCAGCTGTAGTAGAATAGAGCACAAAGTAGATTCCTAAGGTTCCTGACCCATGGCCCTGGCCCCCAGAAGGCATTTCTGGACCCACCCAGGGCCAGGTGGGGAGCTCACTGCCCTGAAGAGAAGGACACAGCCTGGCTGGATTCAACATCTGGTGACTGAAGAGCCCTTGGTCCTTGAGTGAACATCCAGCTGGGCAGTGGTGGCTGCAGGACTGGGGCAAGACCCAGCGCTGTGCTGAGCTTCAGGTCTGACCCAGTGCAGTCCTAGTTGTGGTGGCAACAGCAGTGCTTGTGTCACCCCTCGCCCAGCTCCAGGCAGCTCAGCATGGAAAGAGAAACTGTTTGGGGGGAAAGTAAGGGAAGAAAACGAGATTCCCTGCCTAGTAATCCAGGTAATTCTCTCAGACCTTACCCAAGACCACCAGGATGGTACTTTTTTTTTTTTTTTTTTGAGACAGAGTCTCGCTCTGTCGCCCAGGCTGGAGTGCAGTGGCCGGATCTCAGCTCACTGCAAGCTCCGCCTCCCGGATTCACGCCATTCTCCTGCCTCAGCCTCCCAAGTGGCTGGGATTACAGGCGCCCGCCACCTTGCCTGGCTAGTTTGCCTGTATTTTTTAGTAGAGACGGGGTTTCACCGTGTTCGCCAGGATGATCTCGATCTCCTGACCTCGTGATCTGCCCGTCTCGGCCTCCCAAAGTGCTGGGATTACAGGCTTGAGCCACCGCGCCCGGCCCAAGATGGTACTTCTGTGAGTCTGCAAGAGTCACAGTTTTGCTGGGCTTGAAGTGGTCCTAATGCAGATAGAGTTGCAGGATGATCTCGATCTCCTGACCTCGTGATCTGCCCGTCTCGGCCTCCCAAAGTGCTGGGATTACAGGCTTGAGCCACCGCGCCTGGCCCAAGATGGTACTTCTGTGAGTCTGCAAGAGTCACAGTTTTGCTGGGCTTGAAGTGGTCCTAATGCAGATAGAGTTGCAGTGACCAAAGACTTAGATCACAATACTCAATTCCCTGTAAATACTTGGAAAGTCTTCCCAAGAAGAATGGATACGAGTAAGTTCAGCCTTCAAAGACTATGATAAATATGTAACGCTTCAATGCGCAGACATTAATGAACATCCACAAGCATCAAGAACATCTAGGAAAACATGATTTCACCAAATGAGCAAAGTAAGGTACCAGTGACCAATCCCAGAGTGACAGAGACACGTGACCTTCCAGACAGAGAATTTGAAATAGCTGTTTTGGGGAAGTTCAACAAATTTCAAGATAATGCAGAGAAGGAATTCAGAATCCCATCAGATAAATTTAACAAAGAGATGCAACTAATTTTTTAAAAATCAAACAAATTCTAATTCAACTGACATACTGAAGAATGCATTAGAGTCTCTCAATAGCAAAACTGATCAAGCAGAAGAAAGAATTAGTGAAATTGAAGATAGGTTATTTGAAAATACACAGAGAAGACAATATAAAAAAGAATATGAAAGAATGAAGCACACCTATAAGATCTAGAAAACAGCCTCAAAAGGGCATATCTAAGAGTTATTGGCATTGAAGAGGAGGTAGAGAAAAATATCATAATAGAAAGTTTATTCAAAGGGATAATAACAGAGAACTTTCCAAACCTAGAGAAAGATATCAGTATCCAACTATCCAAGAAGTTATCCAAGTATCCAAGATATCAATATCCAGTATCCAAGAAGGTTATGGAACACCCAGCAGATTTAACCCAAAAAAGACATTTAACAATCAAACTTCCAAAGGTCAAAGATAAAGAAAGGATCCTAAAAGAAGTAAGAAAAAAGAAAGAACATATAAAGGGGCTCCGATACATCTTGCAGCAGACTTATCAGTGGAAACCTTACAGGCCAGGACAGAGTAGCATAACATATTTAAAGTGCTGAAGGAAAAACTTTTTTTTTTTTTTTTGAGACAGAGTCTCACTCTGTCACCCAGGCTGGAGTGCAATGGTGCGATCTTGGCTCACTGTAACCTCCACCTCCTGAGTTCAAGCGATTCTCCTGTCTCAGCCTCCAGAGTAGGGGGGATTACAGGCCTATGCCACCATGCCCAGCTAATTTTTTGTATTTTTAGTACAGATGGGGTTTCACCATGTTAGCCAGGATGGTCTCGATCTCCTGACCTTGTGATCTGCCCACCCGGGCCTCCCAAAGTGCTGGGATTACAGGTGTGAGCCACCGCACCCAGTGAAAAACTTTCACAGTTTATCCAGTGAAAATATCCTTCAAACATAGAAGGAGAAATAAAGACTTTCCCAGAAAAACAAAAGCTGAGGGATTTCATCAATGCCAGACCTCTCCTACAAAAAATGCTTAAGGGAGTTCTTCAGTCTAAAAGAAAACGATGTTAACAAGCAGTAAGAAATTATCTGAAGGTACAAAACTCACTGGTAATAATAAATACACACATAAAAACAGACTATTATAACATTGTAATTGTGGTGTGTAAACTACTCATATCTTGAGTAGAAAGATTAAAAGATGAACAAATAATAACTACAATACCTTTTCAAAATAGTGTAAGAAGGTATAAATAGAAACCACAAAAAGTTAAAAAAACAGGAGGAATGAAGTTAAAGTGTACAGTTTTTATTAGTTCTCTCTTTGCCTGTTTGTTTCTGCAATCAGTGTCAAGTTGTCAGTTTAAAATAACATGTTATGTTATTTGCAAGCCTCACAGTAACCTCAAATAATAAAATCTACAAAACATACACACAACAAAAATAAAAAACAAGAAACTAAAACATACCACCAGAGAAAATAAACTTCACAAAAAGGAAGAAGACAGGAAGGAAGGAAGAGAATACACAACAAATAACAAAAGCCAGCAGTTAAGTCCTTATCAATAATAACACTGAATGTCAGTGGATTAAACTCTCCAATGAATAGACATAGAGTAGCTGAATTAATTTTAAAAAAAGATTCAATTATCTGTTGCCTACAAGAACCATACTTCACCTATAAAGACACTCATAGACTGAAAATAAATAGGGTAACAAAAATATTCCATATAAATGGAAACAGAAAAAGAACAGGAGTCGATATACACGTATATCAGGCAAAATAAATTTCAAGGCAAAACTTATAAAAAGAGACATGGAAGGTCGTTATATAATCCTAAGCAAAAAGGAAAAAAACTGGAGGAATCACATTATACTACAGAGTTATTGTACTTCAAATTATACTACAGAGTTATTGTAACCAAAACAGCTTGGTGCTTGTATACAAACAGACACACAGACCAATGGAACAGAACAGAGAACTCAGAAATAAACCCATACATCTACAGTGAACTCATTTTTGACAAAGATGCCAAGAACATACACTGGGGAAAGGATAGTCTCTTCAATAAATGGTGCTGGGGGCCGGGCGCGGTGGCTCAAGCCTGTAATCCCAGCACTTTGGGAGGCCGAGACGGGCG
>NW_012116266.1:7689613-7699257 GCF_000951035.1 Colobus angolensis palliatus
TTTTAATTAGCTGGGTGTGGTAATACATGCCTGTAGTCCTAGCTTATCAATAACCTGAGGTGAAAGGATTGCTTAACCCAGGAGTTCAAGGCTGCTGTGAGCTATGATTACATCACTGCAGTGTAGCCTGGGTGGCAAATCTTTTTGGCCATCTCCAAAAAAAGAAAAATAAAAACAATTTTTCTTTAAAGATGACATACAAATGGCAAACAGGTATATGAAAAAGTGCTCAACATCACTGATCATCAGAGAAATGCAAATCAAAACTACAAGGGGATACCATCTCACCCTAGTTAAAATGGCTTTTATCCAAAAGACAGGCAATAACAAATGCTGGTGAGGATACGGAGAAAAGAGAACCCTCATATACTGTTGTGATAATGCAAATTAGTACAACCACTATGGAGAACAGTATGGAGGTTCCTCAAAAAACAAAAAACAAAACAAAACAAAACAAAAACTACCATATGATCTAGCAATCCCACTGATAGGTATATATCCAAAAGAAAAGAAATCAGTATATCAAAGAAATATATACGCATCCATGTTTACTGCAGCACTATTAACAATAGCCAAGATTTGGAAGAAACCTAAGTGTCCATCAACAGATGAATGGATAAAGAAAATGTGGTACATATGTACAATGGAATATTATTTAGCCATAAAAAAGAATGAGATACTACCATTTGCAACAACATGGATGAAAGTGAAGAACATTATGTTAAGTGAAATATGGCAGGCCCAGAAAGACAAACTTCACATGTTCTCACTCACTTGTGGGAGCTAAAAATTAAAACAACTGAACTCATGGAGATAGAGAATAGAGGCCAAGAAAGGGTGGGTAGACTGGAGATGGTTAATGAGTACAAAAATATAGTTAGATAGAATGAATAAGATCCAGTATTTGAAAGCATGACAGAGTGACTACAGTCAACAATAACTTATTGTACATTTTAAAGTAACTAAAAGTATAATTGGAATGTTTATAACACAAAGAAATGATTTATGCTTAAAGTGATAGATAACCCATTTACCCTGATGTAATTATTACATATCATATGCCTGTATCAAAATATCTCAGGTACCCCATAAATATATACACCTTCTAAGTACTCCAATTAAAAAAAAAACCCTCAGATACTACGTCGTATTTTATGAAGGGACAGGTAACTAGAAGACTAGAGTATTAATGAATAAAAAGCCAAATAACAGAAATAAAGACAGCTGAAGATAGGGCTGGGGGTTAAATTATAAGTAAAACTAACTGGGATTCACTAATTTTGTAGCAAATAAGGCATTTGCAAGGTTGGTTCCATTCGCTAGTAAAAAATGCAATATAAAGTATGGAATAAGGAGAGGAAAAGATCCCAAAGAAATATCCTAAGATATATCTAAGATATACAGGAGCAGAGCCAAATAAAAAGTATAAGTGGAAAAGCTTCATAGATACAATATTTGAACCAATTCTTTATGGATGAGGAAGAATTTCAGAAGCAGAAAAGAAAAAGGAGTATTTCAAGTAGAGAATGAAACTAAGACATATTCTACACCAGTTAAGAGCCCTCATATTATGCTAATTTACACTTTATTCCATAGGCTTTAGTAAGCCAATGGAAGTTTCAAAGCTGGAAAGCGACACAAGCAGGCCTGTATTGGTAGCAGTATTGAACACTGAACAGATGTGAGTGGTGGGAGAAGACTATGTGTGTGTCTAGGAGAGTAGAGGCAACGAGTCCACCTGCAAGAGCCCAGGTGAGAGACAATGAGACCTGAGCAGTAGCAGTGCTCATGTGAAGTAGGGAATAGACCCCAGGGCATTTCAGAGACAGATTCAGAAGACTTGGTGAATAATAAATATGGGGGCAGAGGTAGAGGCTGTGTGAGGATAACTCTAAAGTTTCTAGTTAGGATGACACAGTGGATGAGTTTTCATTAGCCGAAGTAGGAAATACAACGAGTTGGTGGGTTTAAAAGAAGATTAAGGTTTTATTCAAACTGAGTAGTGATGCCTTTGAAAAATCCAATTGGAGGTATTCTAGAGACATGTCTGTTGCCCAGGAAAGAGTCTGGGGTAAAAATCTGAGAAACATCAGTTCTGCTTGATGCCAGGGTCCCCTCAGGAAACCTGTGGTAACTCCAGGACAATCTGAAATCTGCGGGAAAGAGTTTGGGGTTGCAGGTAAAAATCTGAGAAGCATCAGTTCTGCTTGATGCCAGGGTCCCCTCAGGAAACCTGTGGTAACTCCAAGACAATCTGAAATTTGAACAACTTAAGTCATAGGAATAGGTAAACTGCTTAGGAAGAGCCACTTTAGGCAGAAGAGAAATGGCCAGTTATAGACTCCTGGAAAATGGCAGGAGAAAGGAGAAATAGTAAAAGACACTGTAAAGAAAAAGAAATAGAGGAGAACCAGAAGTGAATAGAAGACAAAGTTAGAGCATTAATTGTACTCAACTATTTTTTTTTAGAGATGAGATCTCACTATGTTGCCCAGGCTGGTCTCGAACTCTTAGGTTCAAGTGATCCTCCTGCCTTGGCCTCCCAAAGTGTTGGGATTACAGGTGTGAACCACTGCATCCAGCCTAACCATTTTCTTACCAAGTATTGATGGATACTGGTTTCAGACTGTTTTTCAGGTCTGAGTGATTCAACTTGTGTTCTTGAAGTGCAGAAACAATCCTGGAAGTCAGAAATGCATTACATAAGTGCAAAATAAGTTACAGTTAAGCAGGGGTGCTGTGTAGATACAAAAAGGTCTAGTGACTACAGTGGGGAGCAGAGAGGAAGGGCAACATGCAGGAACCTGGAATTTCAGGATCCACATCATGGGGGAACTCAGTGTGGAACAGAAGGGAGAAGTGGCTGGGCATGCAGACAAGCTTCATATATGTTAGCAGTTCACTTGGTGCTATCGCTGATCCTTGCCCTCTTTTCTTGATGTCATAATAATTCATTTTAACTGTTGGTGTTAATTTTTAACTCCATCTGTCAACACCACTGAGGTTTTCTTCTGAATATTTAGCCAAAGATTATTCTGCTGTATTCATTATAATTATTTTTATTTTGATCCTCAGCTACCTTAAGTATAGAAACCATGTTTATTCACATTAAGCCACATATTGAGTGAAAAAATAATTATTTTTAAAGGTGATAAACATCTCTAATTACAACTCAAAGCAAATTAAGAGAGACTTATTTTATCATCACAATTTACATTTTTCTGCATATTTACCCATGGTTCTATTATTATTTATTGCCAATAAAGCTATGTTAACACCTACATGTGATTTATCACATCATCAATCAGTGGGGTGAAGCTGACCTTATACTATTTAGGAAGAAAAAGTATGTCAAAAGAAAAGTATAAACACATTTTATGAGAGGCTTTCATAACAAGATATTTTCAGTATTTGAAAAACTTTTTTTTTTTTTTTTTTTTGAGATGGAGTCTCACTCTATCACCCACGCTAGAGTGCAGTGGCGCAATCTCAACTCGATGCAACCTCTGCCTCCTGGGTTCAAGCAATTCTCCTGCCTCAACTTCCTGAGCAGCTGGGATTATAGGCGCCTGCCACCATGCCTGGCTAATTTTTGTAGTTTTAGTAGAGATGGGGTTTCACCATGTTGGCCAGGCTGGTTTTGGACTCCTGACCTCAAGTGTTCCACCCACCTCAGCCTCCCAAAGTGCTGGGATTACAGGCGTGAACCATTTCAGAATTTTTAATTTCAAGCATCTTATGGACATTTATTTTTATATAAACATTAAGGTACAATTTCAAATGAGTCTCTTAAGATATGTCTACCTATGTCTACTTAACACTTTGTAGTCAATTACTTAAAAGTAAGTTTCCTTTTAAGAAATGTCAGAATTTCTCACTAATTAAACTAGTCATTTTCCCAGTTAGCCTACACTGCTGATTATTTTAACTTGAATTCCTACAGTCTGTATACTTTATAAATCTATTACAAAAATCTGGCATGTATTCCCACTGTTTGATGTAAAATTCACCCTGAAGAATAGATGCTAACAATGTCAAGATAGCTGTACAACTGATTCCTCTGCAGAGTTTCTAATGGGTTCCTAGGGTGAATAACATTTATAATAAAACAGTTTTTGAAGATTATTACTGTTGTTCATATTGAAAATATCCACCAGCTAGGCAGGACATTTATGTATTGTTTGGTATTTATATATTTTTACATTTAGCTTGAATTTTTCATAACGACCATTAATACCACTGCAAAAGAAGAATTAACAACAGGCCTAAAACTGCTATTCTTAGAAAAGAGCTGCTTATAAGGTTGACCCTTGGCTAGTATCTGGGAACTGGGATTTTGCGGAGGTTCCCTTCATAAGAGTTGCTCACTGTGTCTAAACTGTTCGTGCAAATAATATGGTTTATGCTGAACACCTGGCTTTTTTTCTGGGAGACTGGAATTTTGTTACTTGCTAGCAGAGCATGCCTACGTGACAAGTCCCCAGTAAAAACCTTAAGTCCAAGTCTCTAATGAGCTTCCCTAGGAGACAACATTTCACATGTCACACCTCTGGGGGAACTGTGCATATCCTATGGGACTCCACTGAGAAAAGATTCTTGAAAGCTTGCACCTGGTTTCCTCTCACCTTCACCCCACACACATTTTCCCTTTGCTGATTTTGCTTTATACCTTTTTGCTAATAAATCTTAGCTGTGAGTATGACTGTATAAGTTCTTTGAGTCCTCCTGGC
The DNA here is from genome assembly GCF_000951035.1 of Colobus angolensis palliatus. Taxonomy (NCBI): domain Eukaryota; kingdom Metazoa; phylum Chordata; class Mammalia; order Primates; family Cercopithecidae; genus Colobus; species Colobus angolensis. The sequence goes on from NW_012116266.1 coordinate 7,694,344, forward strand.
AAATCACTAAACCTGAGGGTGGTCTGGAAGAACCCTGACACAGCCCTCAAAATACACTCAAGCATTTAAAGAGCCGTTACCTCTAAAAAATGTGCATCACTTTTTTGATGAAAGAGAATTTAAGACATATTGACCCCATTTTTTTTCAAAATAAGAGTTGTGATTTATGTTCTCAGTTTATAAAAATACAAAAAACATTTTATAAACTAATATGGCAGGCTTCTATTGCATCATCTTTATATAAAATTTTCACAGCCTAAGAAAGTGATCACTATTAAATATGAAGACAGCTAAAACCAGCCAATATAAGGAAGATATTTTTGCTCTCTCCACCTAAAAAATGTTAGCATGTTCATTAGCTGCCCATATTATAAAAATCACAAAATAGTCATATCTTATCCTTCAAAACATTTTTATATCCACACTGCATCAATCAAATGCTGGTGAACATAATAGCTCATGAAGAATCTACAGGTTAATTTCTTTCAGGCAGTATAATGATTTAAAATCATCCAGAAGAAAGCTCCCACAGAATATTTTTGAATATAATTTCTTTGTCCATTATCATAATAGCCAAGTAAAAAGTAGTTAGACCTTATAAAGAAACTGCAAGAAGATATTTTACATATGCTGCTCCTTTGAAAACAGCATTTCTTAGTTCTCAAATAGAGGGTAAAACTTGAATGGGGAGGAATCCTTAAGTAAAAGTATCAACTTTATCCCAATTGCATAAATTTCTCATTTAGGAAAAAAAGTAAATATTTCGATTCAAAGAATTTAAAATATTTCACCATTGCAGAAAAATGTGATTTAAAGTTAAAATCATTAACAATATAAATCACTCATTATCACATTCTATTATTTTTCACAAAGCCCATAATTATAGAATAATAAGCTAGGACATCCTTTTTCCAAAATTTGAAAACCCTGGGTAACACACAGCCCTTTGAATCTCAGAATCCTCACCTATCAAATGAGGGGAATAGACTAAATGCCCTTTATATCTTTTCCAACTGATACAAAATTGTAAATCTTAAGTAATCCTTTAGAGTAGGAATCGGCAAACTATGGTCCATGAGCCAAATCTGACCCACCACCTGTTTTTGTGAATAAAGTTTTACTGGAACACAGATACATTCATTCATTTATATATTGCCTATGGCTGCTTTCATGCTAGTACTTCAGCAGAAAAGTAGCTGTAACAAAGACCAAACGGTCTGTAAATACTATCTGGCCTTTACAGAAAAGCTTGCTGATCTCTCCTTTAGAGAATAAGACATTTCACCTCCGTGTATTTTCCAGATATATAAAGCTTCTCTTTCAAGTGGTAAAGCTTTACTTTAAACATATAAGTAATTGTATTATGTATTTTCCATATTACTAACAATACAGTCTTCTAACTTCATAGTTCTGCCTCTCAGCCTTGGTAATTGATAGAATAGATTGGCAGGTATGAGTCCAGTTCCAATTTTTTGCAATCTTGGAGAAACTGAAAATGAGGATAATGTCACATGCCCTGCTAAACTTCCACAATGTGAAACTATGAAAGAAATATATGAAAGTATTTGTAAATTATAAATCATCATACAAATATACTCATCCTTTTTTTTTTTTTTTTTTTTTGAGATAGGATCTCCCTCTATCACCCAGGCTGGAATGCACTGGCATGATCACAGTTCACTGCAGCCTTGATCCCTCACTCAAGCGATCCTCCCACCTTAACCCTCTGAGTAGCTGAGGTTACAGACATGTAACACCACATCTGGCTAATATTTTATACAGACAGGGACTCACTATGTTGCCTAGGCTGGTCTTGAACTCCTGGGTTCAACTGATCCTCTAGTCTTAGTCCCCGAAAATGCTGGGATTACAGGTGTGAGCCACTACACTTGGTCTACTCATTACTTTTTTAAAAGCCACGTTTTAATATAAGTATTCCCTATTCAAATATTATTATTATGTATTAAACAGAATGAAAGTCCTCAAGCTACTTAATCTAAAGTAGATACCATGGATCTAAATACAAATAAAAAACCAGTTGGCAGCTATACCTCATATTATACTTGATCCAAATGATTTTTTTTTTCGGTTAAGTCAAAGGGGTTATTTTTAATACTGTTTGGCTTGCTTTTGGTCAGATGGAAATTTGTAAAAGGAATTTTTGAAAGATTTAAAAGATAAGGCATAGCTAACTGGTGTGGGTGGCATATCGAAGTATAACACCTATGAGAAAAAGTAGATATGGGACAAAGGATTAGAATAATGAGCATATTGAAGTATACGAGAAGTTCTTTATGAAAGAAAGACAAACTCAATGAGAATGTAATTCATTTCCCAAGTCCAGAAGTCAATCAGGTTAAAACAATATCTCAGAGCATAAGAATATGCCATCAGAATATCCCTTTTATTATGGCTTGGCATTAACATCCAACTACTCTGACAGAACAAAATCAGATCTATATTTACAAAAACTTACCAAAAGAGACATTGAATCGCTTTAGTTCATACAGAAAGTGACAAAAATCCATCTATTCCAAAGAAGGCTTTTGTTTTATCTTCCTTTCAAGATGCAGATATATCCTACTATAAAAAACAAAAGCAAAATAATTTAGATTCACATAAAAGTTCCTAAAAGAACTAGTTGCCTTAAACCCATCCAATATTTAGGCAGCTATTCCTTGACACAAGGAGACATTCCTGAAAAGTATCTTTAAAGAGCATTTATTTTTTACTGAACATTATTTGGGATCTGACATCACAACAAAGAAGCAGAGTGAAAACGAAAAGAGGTTCTAAATATTTCCAAAGCCTCAGTATATTTGCATTTCTCCTTCCCTATCTTTCCTATAATGTTTTTTTGTTTGTTTTTTAAATAACGCTGAGCAAATTTGAAAGCAATATAGAAAACCAATTTTTTGGCCCACTTTATGATATAAACGGTGTCACAATAAACCCCAAGAATTTTCAATGGTTCCACATATTATAACTAAACTTGGAGACTTTCCAAAGCTCTTATTGGATTAATTACCTCCTAAATCATTTGGGGTCCCTGACCAGCAAATATGGGAGAGAATCAGAGTAACAGACTAGGAAATTAATTCAAGGAGGTACAAAAGCACCATCCACGGTTTCCAGACATTTACTAATAGAAAGGGTGGCAATCTTATAAGTTTGTGGGTTCAGAGTATTCCTTTACATCTAACCAACATCATCTCTTTCATCTAAATTGTGCTTCATTATTTCATTTTAATGAAGTCCCCAAATTTGATGAACTCATCTACAAATATGTGAGCAGAATGAGAAAGGGAAGATTTTGTAAACCATAAAAACTATAAAACAATATCCAATTTTACTGCTAAAGAAAGAGGTGAATTTATTCAGGATGTTAACTATGAACCAAAGGTAGAGATTGGGAGGAAGATGGACCTGAAAGGTTGTGATCATTTAGCCTGAAAGGCTGTGATCAATTTAAGGCACTGGAGTTAGATGTGCTACAAAAGGAGAAAAGCAATGCCTGCCCTGCCAACTTTCCAGGGTGAATGAGATCAAATGAGTTACATCTCAAAGTGCCGCCTAATTAGCAAACACTGTATCAGCTTGAACTATGCTTTGAAAGGTACACTCAAACGTACTGAAGGCAGTACAAAACAATAAGGCTTATTTGGAAATCAGGTTGTAAAATGTTTCAATAACCATGAAAATATTCATACCTTTTGACCCAGTAAAATTCCCTCGAGTCATCTATTCTAAGGAGATATCCAAGTAAATGAAGAAACTACACACCCAGAGTCAATACACTGTCAATCTGTAACAGCCAAGTAATCATTACACAAGTGTTTAATGAATGGCTACCATGGGTCAGGCACTGTGCACACCCACTGGTAAACAGGGCGGACAAGGCCCTGGCCACTTGTAGCTGACCTTCCCACAAGCAAAAGGGTTATGGATGTCATGATTAACCAAATTTTCTGGTTATCATGATTTTGTATCCTGCTTTTTTCACTCAGTGTCAGCAAGTTGTTACTGATTTTGTCTTAATGTGAAACTCCATTATGCTGTCTTTTTCTTTTTCAGAAAAGCTCTGAAGAAACAGACACAATCTGTTAAGAATTGTTAGTAATAAAAGGGTTGTCCCTATAGAGTGGTTTAATCTCGGAGATTTTTGCCTTAGACACACCAGACTACTAAGAGATAATTTTACAAGACATTTTGAGGTCAAGGCAGCAGCTGCACCCAGCAAAGGGGTGGGGGTGGGGGATTTGCTGTTATTATTTTCTCTGGCATGCTCTTTCACGAGACATGAATATATACCCTTTCTTAAAAAAAAGTCATATTTAAGAGATCTCTATTTCGGAGTGTATTCACAAGTACATCAGTGCAATCCTTTGCACTTGTATCTAAAACGCTAATTACGATAAAACTTTATAAGTAATTTCAGTTTGTTCCATAATAGAATCGTTCATGTGAAGACTTTAATCTGAAAGATTAACACTTTCTGTAGAAACCAAAGGTCGCATCTTCTCACAGAACACAGGCTTTGAGTTAATTTAGGCATTCAACAGAGGCCACTGTTACAGGGAATGCAAAAATGACCCGATGTAACTGTCTTTGTTGAGCTTTAAAATTACTGTAATTTTCAAAGTGATCTTGGGAACCTGTAAAATCTTAACAAAGATCATAGCGACGCACAGCTCGGGAGAATTTTCCAAGCTTAGTGACTCATGCTTTCAACAAATCTTTACTGAGCGCCTACTGTGTGCCAGGCACCGTGCTAGGGGCGCCGTGTTACACATCCTCATTAAGTTTTGGGGAAAAGGTACTTGACAACAGACCCAGCAGGGAAAAACACAGCGTTGAACTGAAAAACGGAAGACAAAATGACACTCGAGTGATTTGATTTTGTAAAGGTTCCTT
>NW_012116266.1:7699937-7721222 GCF_000951035.1 Colobus angolensis palliatus
TCGCGGCCCCGCCTCCCTCCCTGTGGCTGGGCAGCGAGAAGGCGGGGCCTGCGAGCTTGGGGCGGGGCGGGCAGGAAACTACAATTCCCAGGAGGACTTGCGCTGGGGCCGTGGAGGCCGCTGGGAGAGTGGGTCTCCTTTGGCTTCCCCAATTGTGTAGGGGCTGCCATCGACCTGGTGTCGCCGCAGAACCTAGGTCGCCGAGTGATGATGTCGTGAAGTCGCCCGCCTGTCCCTGCCACGCCCGGGCGGTTGCTGGCAGTGGGAGCAGCGGCAGCAACTTCGGCTGCTGCTCTCAGGCTGCCGCTGCATTAGGGGCTTCCTGAGGAAGCGCGGGCGGAAGACAGAGGATGCCGAGCCACTCAAGTGAGTAAGCTATCCGCGCACAACCCGAACTTGCCCTTGACAAGTTCCCCGGAAGGCGGAGGGACCTCCTTGCCTTGAGCTCCTCCGGTCCCCGGAGGTCACGCGCAGACGTTGGAGCCGGAGGCTGGGTGCTGGAGGGCTGGGTCCGGATCCCGCGGTGAGGAGTGGGTTGTTTCCTAAGTGTGGGTGCAAAGTGATGGGCGCTGGGCGCTGGCGTCGGGATTCAGCCCAGCTGCACATCTGAGGCTTGGCAGCTTCTCATAGCGCCTTATCCTCTGCCAGACAGCATCCATCTGGAGCCCCGTCTTTTAGGATGAGTGACTTTAGGGTCGGGCATTAAACCTTAAGCCTCAGTCGCCATTTGTGATGTAAATGGGAAGAGAGGGTATTGGAAAGAGCTCTTTCTGGGTCAAATAGAGTTGGGCTTTTCTTGCAATTGATTTTGAGCTGGATGCCACATATCTTGAAAAAGAAAAACGACTGACTTTAGTTTGAAGCCTAATAGTGGCACATGTCCTTTTTAGTACCAGCCCAAAAATAGTCTTGCAACTTAAAAAAAAATCTGCGTCATAATAATAGGGATAAGTTCAGTTACTTGCTCATTCACCTTTTGCTTAGAGCTGCTGTTTCTACGTCAGAGAAAAAAAAAAAAAGAAAAAAATAACTTCACAGGAAATTCATCAAGTTGATGGAACGGACCATAGGAACAAAAGGAACACTTTCAGTTGTTGGTCTCCGTAAATTTTCCCGACCTGTATAGGTCTTTGCTGTTGACTTGGAAGTCTGAGGTACAGTAGTCTCCAAATAGCACGTTAATGGTGGTGACATGACACTTAAAAACAAATTGTGAAGGACATTTGGTGGTGAGAAAGGTCAGGGATGAAGACACTTTATCATCCCAGCAGTTATTCCAGCTTTTCTTTTCTTTTTTTCTTTTTTCTTTTTTATTTTTTAATTCTTAAGACAGAGTCTCCCTCTGTCTCCAGGCTCAAGTGCAGTGGGGTGATCTCGGCTCACTGCAACCTCCGCCTCCCGGATTCAAGCGATTCTCCTGCCTCAGCCTCCAGAGTAGCTGGGACTATAGGCGCACACCACCACGCTCAGTTAATTTTTGTATTTTCAGTAGAGAGGGGGTTTTACCATGTTGGCCAGGATGGTCTCGATCTCTTGACCTCATGATCTACCCACCTTGGCCTCCCAAAGTGCTGGGATTACAGGCGTGAGCCACCGTGCCCAGCCCCAGCTTTATATTTTTAAAATTAAGTGATGTCCAACAAGTCTCAGACATTTAACAAGCACATACCATGTGAAAGACAGTGTTTTTGTTATCTTACAGACTTACTCATATGATGGAAGAGGTTTGTTAGAAATAACCAACATTTGGCTGGGCGTGGTGGCTCCTGCCTGTAATCCCAGCACTTTGGGAGGCCGAGGTAGGCGGATCTCCTGAGGTTAGGAGTTCAAGAACAGCCTGACCAATATGGAGAAACCCCATCTCTACTGAAAAAAAAAATACACCAGTCTGACCAATATGGTGACACCCCTTCTCTACTAAAAATACAGACATTAGCCGGGCATGGTGGCACGTGCCTGTAGTCCCAGCTACTCGGGAGGCTGAGGCAGAATAATTGCTTGAACCCGGGAGGCGGAGGTTGCAGTGAGCCAAGATTGCACCACTGCACTCCAGCCTGGGCATCAGAGCGAGACTCCATCTCAAAAAAAAAAAAAAAAATTAGCCAGGCATGGTGGCACCTGCCAGCAATCCCAGCTACTCAGGAGGCTGAGGCAGGAGAATCGCTTGAAGCCAGGAGGCAGAGGTTGCGGTAAGCCAAGATCAAGCCATTGCACTCCAGCCTGGGCAACAAGAACGAAACTCCGTCTCAAAAAAAGAAAAGACAGAACCAACATTTTAGTATTTGCAATCTACCAGGCACCCCAGGTGGGAGCTCTTCATACTTTAGCTCAATCACTTCAGCAAACCTATTGCACTAATCTGAGGCTCAAAGACTTGCTTATGTAACAAGGGGAGATTTAAATCTAGATCTGCCTTGCTTCAAAGTCACAGATCAGGTAACTAATACGTACTTCAGAAATTATAGACTTTAAAGGTTGAGTGGTTAAAGAGGATTGTCCAGTGTTATTGTCTAAGACTGGTTCCAACACACACCTTGGACATCTGGAATAAGTCCTGAACCCCTGCTTTAGTACTTTTGAGCAAACTGATTCTCTCTGCCTACAATTCCCATTTCTTACTGAACTGCTCAGTAAGACCCTAAAAGCCCATTCCAAATCCATCTCACTTATGTAAGAAATTACAAGACTGGACTTTTATCAAAAGGTTCTTTCCAGTTAACAGGTTTTGTGAGTCTGCAAATAAAAATATGACCCTGCTGGGCATGGTGACTCACACCTGTAATCCCAGCACTTTGAGGGCCTGAGGCAGGAGGATGGCTTGAGACCAACCTGTTCAACATAGCAAAACCCCATCTCTACCAAAAATAAAAATAAAAAATAGCTGGGTGGGTAGTCCCAGCTACCTGGGAGGCTGAGATCAAAGGATCTGTTCAGCGATTATGGCACCACTGCACTCCAGCTTGAGTGACAGTGAGATGCCATCTCTAAAAAAAATTAAAATATGAGCGGAGAAGTGTTCTCCACTGAAAGTTTCTTTGTTTTAGTGCCCCAAATATGCTAAATACCAGTATAAGGAATGAGACAGATAATGTCTTATTTCATGTTTATTTTGAGCTCTGATTATATCATCTGTACCAGTTTTGAACCTCTTTAGTTATCATCCTGTTTAGTTGGTAAGAAATAGGAGGCAAAAAGGTAATAGTCACATTTAAATGACTTAGTAATTAAAGGAACTAAATTATTCATAGTTTAGTCATTATCTGTTTGGATCTGCAGTGTTCTTATAATAATAGGAAACATTTATATAATACTATGTGCTGGATAATCTTTTACCTATATTAAGTTATCCTCACAATAGCACTGAGGTATTTTTATACATAGGCAACTAAAGCAAAGAGAGGATAGTAAATATACCAAAGGTCATGCAGCTACTAAATGGTAGTATTGAGTGTCACAGCAGACAAGATCAAAATCTGTAGTCTAACAGTTATTGAGCACCTACACAGCTGGGTGCTTTCATTATAAGTAGGTCATTTGTCTTTACAACTACTTTATTTAAAATGGAAGTTAAGCATTTAATGATTTGCCCCGAGTCACAGATAAGTAAACTGTGGAACCAGGATTTGAACCCACGCTTGTCGTACTTCAAGGTTCATATTCTTTCTTTCATTTCCCTTCAATGATCAAATCTTTGTTAAACACCTTCTGTGTGCCACACACTGTGCCAATGCTAGGAATTTAGTCTTTGCCCTTAAGGAATGTAGTTTGAAGAAGGAAAGAGACAATTAACATAGTGTGTTGAACAATAGAATCACAGCTTGCAGAGGTACTTTGAGAGCACAGAGAAGGAACACTGAAGTTAGCCTGGAGTGGGAAGGCTTGGACCAGTCTTGGGGAAAAAAATGGGAATTAGCCTGGGCACAGAAAAGGGGAAGGGGATGTTATGGGCTGAATTGTGTCCTCCCAAAATTATGTTGAAGCCCTAACACCCATAACCTCAGAATATGACTGTATTTGGAGACAGGGCTTTGGGGTGATTAAGTTCAGATGAAGCCGTTAGGGTGGGTTCTAATCCAGTCTGACAGTTTTCCTTATAAGAAGGAAATCTGAACACAAAAAGAGACTCCAGAGTTGCACACACAAAGGAAAGACTGTGAGGGTTCATTAGGAAGACCAAGAAAAGAGGCCTCAGGAGAAACCAACCTGCCAATACCTTGATTTTGGACTTCCAGCCTCCAGAATTGTGAAAAAATAAATTTCTGTTGTTGAAGCCACCCAGGCTGTGGTATTTTTTTATGGAACCCCTAGCAAACTGACAAATAGGTGTTCTAGGCAAAAGGATTGACATACAAAAAGCCTTTAAGCTGTGGTTAGGTGATCGAGGTAGACATGCAAGAAGCCTTTAAGCTGTGGTTACATGATTGAGGTTTTTTGGTGAGGAGATAAATGTTGAGAGAAATGAAACTGGAGATGAGGCTGGGGCCGGATTAGGAAGATTTTACATGAGATGCCAAGGGACTTAAACTTTATCCTAACGAAGATGGGATGGAGGTGATTTGTAGCAGTGGAAAAGCATTAGATTTACATTTTAGAAAGACTTAGACTTGTAAAGGATAAATGAAAGGTAATAAGACTGGAGACAAGGTAACCAAGGTAGCTAGTGCCACAGGACGCAGAACTAACAGTTTTCCCAGAATATTGAAATGTCTAACTAAAGCAGAGCCACTGTTACTATAAGATTATAAAGGGCACAGCTAACCCTTAGAGTATACATAAGAAGATATAGAAAGAATTTGTATATAGCTGTTTGTACCCAGAGGCTGTCTTTATTTTGACATTTTGCTTTTCCTTATATAGATCATAAAGCTGTCTACAACTATCAGAATATTCAGTATTTTTCCACCGTAAAAAGTGATCTTATGTGTTTTATAGACACTTTTATGGTGCTGACGCAGATGTAAGCCGAATTCTGACAACCTTTTGAAATACCTGCTATTCATTTTATACGTAAACATACTGAAGCACAGAGAGGTTAAGTAGCTTGTCCAAGATGACGTTGCTAACAGGCAGCAGAGTTAAGATTCAAACTCAGTCTGTCTTCAGAGCCTTTACACTGTGCTGTTGCTATATGATATTTATCTAGATCTTTATTTGTGAAAAGAGGGCAGAGTAATACAAATATAAGTATGTTTGCTGTAAGAGGTATGCAGTTTATCAGAGGAGATAAGGAACAGCTCTAAGGTTTTAAAAAGTGTTTTAGAGAAGAGCAGAAAGTGTTGGGAGGCAATACCTCCTTCAAGTTGGGGTTTCTGTGAAGGCCTGTTGGGAAAAGCGGCATTGAGCTGGCATGGGAAGCATGGCTAGAATTTGCATGTGTATAATGGGGAAAGGACACTAAAATTAGAAGAAATAGCATGGACAGAGTTACAGGACTGAGAATTTCCTGGTGTGTCTACAAAGCTAGTAAATGCAGTCCTTTCTTTTGGCTGGAATATGTTGTGTGGTTGGGGAAGTTGGAGAAGCTAGTTTGCAGGGAGGGGCAAATATCTGGGGAAGAGAATTCTCAGAGAGTGAGGGGCAAGAGAAGTTGTAAGGTTTCAAGCCTGAATAATTGAGGCGTATGCCAGATGTAGTTATCTTTTAGGAAAGGAAAAAGTTCATCTAGCCCCAACCGGTCCTATTTTTACTATCTCACAAACCCGTAAATCCTTCTTATAATTTCCTTTCACCTAGTTTATACCTTTATTAAAATAATCAATGTGTAAATGTGATAAAATTTTCTAATTATTTTTGTCTCTAATCTCTCCATTCCCAAAATTCATCCTGCATCCTGCATTTACATTTATTTCTCCAAATGTCACTTCTATTTAGAAATGTGTTCCCTGCAGGATCAAGTTCAGACTTCTTAATCTCAACTAGTCAAATTTGAATCTCCAAATACCTTCTGCATAATTCTTCCTGCTCAAATTGGTCTGTATACTGCTGCCAACCTGGCTCTGTCTGCTACTTGCTGTTGGATATTACCATTATTATTTTCTTCTACCAGATACTCTCCTCACCTATCCAAATCTTTTCCTCCTTAAGGAGTCCACTTAAATCTTACATCCTGTGTGAAGCCAGACCACTTCAGCTAGAAAAGAGCTCTCTCCTGACAATTCTGTTGTAACACTCATCAAATATTTATTATCTGGTAGTATCTTATTTTCTTAGATTTCTTAGCTCATTGGATATTAGATCTAATCCAGATCATTAGAGCTCTCCCTTTTGGAGCTTAGACTTCTTACATCTTTAACCTCCCTTTGGGCAGAGGCTGCTGTGTACTACTGTTTATCTTTTTTTAGTACTTTTGGTTTAATTCAAGTGGCATTTGTTGAAAACTGTTCAATGAACAGCTGTTTGACCAGTTGTTAATTGAGGTCATTGTATTGAAATTTTCTTTTTCAACTGGCTGCTTAATATTTACATATGTTATAAGTAATGTTCTAGCTTTATTCTTAGCTTTACTACTGACTCACATAACCTCTTGAAGATACCCTGTTTACCCTGTATTGTGGTTTATTAATGCTAGAAAATGAGCGTACAAAGTCTGCTGGTGGTATAGCAGTGGAACTAATTCATTTTGTAAAGATCCTTGAGGTCTTTGGAGCTTATCTATATTTATCTGTCAGTGTTTGCCAAACTTTGAGTTCTTTCTTTTTAGAAAGCTTTTTGACAAGTAACAAAAAAGGAAGGAATGATTAAATAGAGTCTAATTTAAGAGTGTTATACTGTATTGTGTAACAATGGAGTTGATGAATTATGCATGTTAATGGTGAAAGAATTCCCCCACCAGTTTAGCTAATAGTTCATTTCAACACCAATTATTTATGGAGTTGCTTGAGCTTCTGACATTTTATATTCCTCTTCTGATCAGGAAGGAGGAGGGAGAAGATGGCACCCTCTCTTTCCTTTCAAGAAAAAGTAGCCTCCTCTGCCTCCCTTTGTTCTCTAACTCAGCATCTAATTTGTTTCTTTCACACATATATTATAATTTTGTATATTATTACAAATATTACAATTTTTGTAATATATGTATGAAAGAAACAAACTAGATGCTGAGTTAGAGAACAAAGGTGGGCAGAGGAGGCTACTTTAGATCAAGTACATTGGTAAGTTTTAAGCTGAGACTTAAATGTGAGAGTAGTTGGCATATAGAGAACAAGAGAGAAAGAGTATTCCAGGTACAGTGAACAACAGTTGCAAAGGCCCAGAGTTAACAGAGTGTGATGAGGAATTAAAAGAAGTAACAAAAGGTCTGTGTCTCTGTGGCTGAGTATGAGCAAGGAGGAGACTGGTACAAGATGAAGGAGGAGAAGTAGACAGGGGCCAGACTAGGCCAGACCTCACAAATTGTGATGAGAGGTGTGGTTTTATTGTTGGTACTATGAGAACCTTTGGATTTTTAAAGTATTATTTTATTTTTATTTTTATTTGTTTATGTATTTATTTCATTTCATTTTATTTTATTTATTTATTTTTTTGAGACGCAGCCTCGCTCTGTCACCCAGGCTGGAGTGCAGTGGTGCGATCTTGGCTCACTACAACCTCTGCTTCCCGGGTTCAAGCGATTCTCCTGCCTCAGGCTCCCAAGTAAGTGGGATTACATGCCTGTGCTACCATGCCCGCTACTTTTTGTATGTTTTTGTAGAGATGGGGTTTTACCATGTTGTCCAGGCAGATCTCGAACTCCTGAACTTAAGTGATCTGCCTGCCTTGGCCTCCCAAACTGCTGAGATTACAGCCGTGAGCCACTGTGCCCGCCCTGGATTTTTTTAAGAAGGAGTTTAGCTTTAAAAACACTATTCTTGCTGCTTACAGAGAATGGAGGAGAACCCTGTTTAAGGCCATGATTAAGTATGGAGCCGAGCCCTGTTAGGAGGTTTGTTGGTTCCTAGCCTAGGAGATGATGGTGGTTTGAACTAGGATGGTGGAAGAGAGGATGGAGAAAAGTGAGTAGATTTGAGGTATATATCGGTGGTAGGGGTGTACAGGATTTGTTAATGGATTGAATGTGGCAGGATGAGGGATAGATGAATCTAGTATTCAGTGGATCATAGTCAGCCTGTGGGAAATTTGAGTGGAGTCAAGAAGTCTGTCTGAAGAGCCAGATTGGGAGTCACTAACACTAAGAAGATAATTTAATCTGTGGTGGTAGTTAGTTGGCAAAAAGGTAATGAAAAAGCAACTACAACAAGAACAATACAAAATGTAGTCACAGTTGGAACTTTGGAAAACACTAAAATTTAAGGATCAAGGGGAAGGAATGGGATGATCCAGTGAGGAGTTTGAGAATGAGCATTGTAAGATCTCTCTCTCCAGGAGAGCCAAGGAAGGGAAGTTGAAATAGGGAGTAGTCAACAGTATAAACCAGAGATGACATAAGATAACAATTAAGACGTCATGATTGGATTGATTAGCGGGGACTGTTGATGACCCAAGGTGGGTGGTTTAGGAAGAAATCAGGTTGTATTGGGTTTGAGGGATGAATGAGAGGTGGGAAAGACAAAATGAGAGTATTTGAAGAAGCTTGGGTAAGGACAGAGGGAGTAGAGGGGAACTCGAAGACTTGGGAAAGGTAGGGGTTTCTTTAATGGTAGATTTTAATAAAATAAAAGAATTTGAACATGTTTAATAAGCCAAAGAAGAAGGTGAAACTGATGGAGGATAGGGATAATTAACCGAGCAAGGTTTAGAGAAGGCAGGAAGAGGACTGTTGAGTTGTATTTAATTACTTTTTAACTGGGTATACATATACACATGGTAGAAAAATTGAAAGGTATGTGATAAAAAGTAAGTTTCTCTCTCCTTTCTGTCTTCCAGCCACCCAGTTCCTTCTCTAAGAGGATTACTAATTTACACTCTGATCAACAAGTGTGCAAGTGCATAACAGATTATGTTTATCCATAATTCTCAGTTTGGAGCAAAAGCTAGCTATAGATTACATGGATTTATCAATGCAAGGAATGAGAATAAGAGAAATGAAGAACAGATAGAGGGTCAGAGATAAGTGAGAAAAGATGTGGTATGGAATTATCTCAGGAAAGAAAGAATGTTTAAGAGGATAATGAGGGGCATGCCTATGGAGTGAGGCCCACAGTTGACTGAATTTGTGCATCCCTATTCTACATGGTGTTGTGACCTTTTCAGAAGAACGTAAATGCCTCTTTATATTTAAAATGCAAGTCAATTTAGAAAATTGATTGCTAAACATTCATCATTTTTGTAAAGTATATCATGTTTGGGGTCCAAGCATCAAATCTCTGCTCTCTGCTCTTATTGCTTTTCACCATAGGCATCCCTCTTTGGGGTTATTCAGGCCAGTGGTATAAGTTGAAACAAAAGGAAACTTGTTGGTTAAGAAAGAGCACACCATCGGCCGGGTGTGGTAGCTCACGCCTGTAATCCCAGCACTTTGGGAGGCCCAGGTGGGTGGATCACGAGGTCAGGAGTTGAGACCAGCCTGGCCAACATGTGGTGAAACCCCATCTCTACTAAAAATACAAAAATTAGCTGGGCGTGGTGGCAGATGCCTATAATACCAGCTACTCTGAAGGCTGAGGCAGGAGAATTGCTTAAACCCAGGAGATGGAGGTTGCAGTGAGCCGAGATGGCGCCTCTGTACTCCTGCCTGGTCGACAGAGCAAGACTGTCTCCAGGGAGAAAAGTAAAAAAAAGAAAGAGCACACTGGAGGAAGAAAGGAGGAGGAGGAGACTAGAAACCAACTAAAATGCCTCTGAGATGCTACTACTGTTCCCAAAGCCTGTAATTTAACAACTAAAAAAACATTTCAACCATTCTTAACTTTCTCAGCCAGTACTAGGCCAAACCACTGAATTTGCCTTTGTTTTATTTTTAGTTACAAAATTGAAAGACTACACATGAGGCTTTTATTAGCCATTGTGAGTTTTTAAAAGAAGATATCTGATCATTTCTCATTTGATGTGGGGCTTATTTTAAATGCATTCATGATCAGCTGCAAATGCTCTTACTGGAAATGGTGATAAAACTAAGCAATGAGCCAAATGAATGTTCAGTTTTGGCTTTCCTATGAGACTGACAACTAGTTCTTTTTAGTTATTACAGAAAAGTGTATAGTGTGTCATTGCTATAAAAATAATAAAGCACCCTTTTAACACCAGACTCTTTTATGCAGAGTTTTTCACTAAGCACATAAGTGTTTTTCTTTAGAATATTCAATCTTAGCTTAACTGTGTTTTTCAAGGCAATTCATTTAGTTGATGTTGTATTGAAAATGTATTAATATTGACTTTGTTCATTAAATTACTTCTGTAATTCAATGTATTGATATTTTTAATGATTAAGCTTCTAGGTAGTAGGCATGTATTTTGCAAGACTACTGTGTGTCAGTTGCTGTTAGGTTTTAGACATACAAAAATAAGATCCCTTCCTTTGAGGAACTTGCAGCATAGTGAGGGAGAAATGACTAGTGGGCGGCCATCTTCTGGGATCGTCCAAGAAAGGGAGTCAGTAAACACTGATTAACCCATTTACGCCAGAGGTTGCACATTTTTTTGTGTGAAAAATCAGACCTTGGTGATGACCTTGAGCAGTATGATATGACTCCCACAAGTTTAACATTCCAATAATGCAACAGTAGGCATAAATGGGTTAAGAGCAAAAATTACAATGAGGAATGTTAAGATTTCCTAAACCTATTTTCCTTACTTATAATCCACCTTATATTTCCCTTAGCAGTTATCAGTACAGTTTTCACAAAAGAATAGAGGAAGAGCTGTCTTTTCTTGGGAGATAGTTAAGAAAGGACAGAGTGTATTCACAGCTAGGCTAGGTAAAAGAATACCAGGTGAGAAAAGCATTTGCCGATAGTGCCAAAGGAGGAAGAGAAAGCCAGCTAAATCCCTGGTGCTGGAGGGATGAAAGAAAGTGGTACTTGGGAACCCAGCCAAGGGCAGAAAAACAGGTCCTGGAGTTCAGTCAAACAGGCACCTTATGGGTGTTCTGATAACCTGGTTATCTGTTTTCTCAGCCAACAGCAAGTTAGAAAGGGGAGAGGCAAGCTAGCAACAGTAAAGTGTAATAGTTGATAGCCTCACAGTGAGGGAGGAAACAAAATTGGAAATGGGCTTAAAATCTTTTAAAAAATTAGCAATTTGGGATTATTTAGTACCCGGAGAAAGAGCTCTTTAACTGTGGATGGGTGCAGGCTTGTTGGGGGACAGATATAAGCGGGTTATTTTCTATTTTGCCATCTTGGCTACATCACCCAGAAAAGGCTCTTTAAAAGTTTATAATCCTGGAGGATATCACTGTAGTCATTATATTATAATACAGTAATTGCTATTCTTAGTAATGATCCTGAGTCATCAAATTGTTTTCTGTCTGGCCTAAGGACTTTTTTTTCCTCCCATGGCAGTTTATTGGACTTTCCTCATTATCATATATTAACTTCAGGAAGAAAACATCTTAACATCAATGTTTTTTTAAAATAATAAAACTGGAAAACCAACAAAAGCAAAAAAAGAAAAGTGTTAAAGATTTTGTGGTATTTTTGCCACCATGTTGTCAGTCCCATCTCTAAGGAATGTTTGCACCTTCAAAGTAACCAATGGGCTTAGTTGGTATAGCCCTGCACGTACACATACCTTTACTGAAACCCATGAGAGACCTATGTAGACTTTTGTAAATTAGGCTAAGAAAGCTTTCCATTTCCTTGTATTCTAACAGTCTCATGTTCTTATGTAATTCATGTTCCTCCCTACTATAGACTACAAGGATGTAATTTGACTACAGCCTGATTCATTCATTTAACAGATATTTATTGAATGCCTGTCATTTGCAAGATGCTAAGATAGAGGTAGACTTAATTTATTGGAATAGAGGTTTATTTTTTATCTATGTTCCATTTACTACTTTTAGCAGGTCAAAACAAGTAACAGAATGATTCCCAATTTATGGTAATACATCTATATTATTTTCTTGGTATTGTAGAATTACCCACTTAAAAACAGAACCAAAGTCAGATTTGGAGTTATCTTATTAAGAATCATGTGATGTACATACAACACACACACAGATTATTCTGCCTTCTTGTAAATACACCCAACTTTGGAACCAGATAAGTCATTTCTAAAAGCAAATATAAATCGCTCAAGAACAAATGGTTAAGGGGAGCAGATTACTTGTTTTTTTTTCTTCTTCTTCTTCTATATTTAGTAACCACTAAGTGTTTTTAAAAAGTGGAGTAGAGACATAGGATTGTGGTAGAATTATCTGAGACTTTTGCAAACTGCACACACACTCCCTATTCTCACACTCCAGTCCCTTGCTAGTAAAGCTCAGAGGGTAGAGGCCCCAGTTTTGGAAAAACATCGTTGGGTTCGATTCCTGGCTCTTGATATGAACAAGTAATTAACCTCTAAGCCTTAATTTTCTTGTCTGTAAAATGATGACAGTAATAGCATTCACCTCATGGAATTGTGAGGATTAAAGGAGGTGATCATACACAGAAAGCGTTTAACATGATGTCTGGCACCTAGTAAGTACTATCAGCTAACTATTATTATTAGGAAAGATTGATTTGCAACAGAATTGAGAACATATTTCTTTATCATATGCATTTCATTTGAAACACAGAAGGCTCTTGTGTCTTTATCATAAATTATTTACCATTATTGGCTCATCTTAGAAACCTTCTGAGTGCTAGTTTCATTTGTTTTATTGTTCAGTAAAGTCATGAATTTCACTAAAATGTTTTGATTTTTGCTTTCAGTGTCAAAGAGCTGGTTCCTTTTACTCAGGAAAAGTTTCACAGGGCAGTGGTATCTCCTCTTCAATTGTGTAGGTCTGGAAACTGAAGTTTTCTCGCTGTACTGAGTTGATAAGACCCTGAGAAAATGATACACTAATAAAACACATTAAAGAATGATAAATAAGCCAGGATGTGTGGTCTTAATATACAGTACAACTGCCAAGTGGACTACATATTTTGGTCCCCATAGAGTTAGTATATTTTTCCCTTATAAGAAAGTCTGCATGAAAAACCAAGTTGCTAGGTTTGTGTGTGTATTTACAGGTGGAGGACATTTGAAGCATAAGGACTGGTATGCTGAGATTGGAGAGGGTGTGCAGAATAGCAGTAAGCGTTCTAAGAGCCACATTAGCTCAGAGTAGAGAGGGTTAAGACTGAAGGACACGGTAGGAAACTAGCCAGGGACAGAGAAGGATTAAACTAGGGCCATAGCAATAGGCTTGGAGAATAAACTGACAGAACTGGTGACTATATAGAAAGCAGGTATTGAGGAAAGGAAGGATAATGCTTAGATTTTTGGCTCTGCTGATCAGGTGAATTGGTGATATCAACTAGTTAGTGAAGCAGAAAAAGAAAAACATTTAAGGGAGAAGGAAAAATGAGTTCAGTTTAGAATGTGGTGAATTTATGGTAATGATTATAAATTGATACTGAGATTTCCAGTATAAAGTCACAAAATGCCAATTTGGGTTGAAGATAGAGACTTGGAGAGTAAGTGTAGTTGGAAATTGAGGCCTTTGAAGTAGATGAGATTCCGGAGGAGAGAAAGGAGAGAGAGAGGGCCCATGAGAGAATCCTGAAGAACTGGGGATACTAGCCGTTAAAGGCAGGTGGAGGAAGAGAGTTCCCCAATTTTCACAGCCTCCTATTTACTGTAGCCTTCAAGCTCTGAATCTAATAACTTCCTGGGTTGCAGATAGCCAGTAGCCATATCTCAAAAAATTTACCTGTTCTTATTTGCCCTGAATTTCATGGGCAAACCAAAGGCATCTGTTGCATGTCAATTCTCCCTCAAAAAGTAACCTTATCTTCGAAGCCCTTGAGTTGTTTGTGGCAACTGGTTTTGAAAAACAATGAGTCTTATGTCTAAACATACTATAATTAGAAAGTCTGTAGCCTAGTAAAATTAATTACTAAAATGGTTATGTCTTTAATATGCAGATAATTCTAGAATAAATCTAGAATTATATGTGCTTATAATATTCCTCTATCCTGACCATCACTCACCGCCATTTTAAGTTACCCTCTGTTCTGGTCATATAGGATTGTATGTCCTGGTGCCACTGATTACTTCGTTGACTTGAAGAGCTATATTGCCTATAGTTTTCCTTTTGACACTGATCATATGGGGACTTCTGCTTCTGAAGGTGTTAAGGACTATAATTTTTAAATAACTGAAGGATTTAGAATCATCTTAAGCCACCAAAAGCAAACTTGTGTTTTGTTGTTAGAGAGGACAAAGAGAAATAAGGCCATAGATTTTCTACCTCTTCGTGACTTGTTGCTGTTTTTAAAATTTGTGTTTTCCTTATTGCTATGTGAAAGTGCTGTTTCAAGGGGTCTTCCTAGCTATTTGAGGATAAATTCTGAAGAGCAGATTATACAGAAATATTCTTAAATCTGTTAGCACAATTGTTATCTATTCAGTCTGTTTCTAATCTTCTGTGAAGTATTTTCAGGTTTTCGGCCAATGGTATCTTTTTATTGAAACTAGTGCCTAAATTTTGCCAGTTATCATTGAAAGAAAATTCTTTCTGACTTGTTCAGGAAGGATTTATTTGGTTCTAGAAGTATAGTACATGTTTTAGTACCCACAGATTCTATTGTATAAAATGCCTCTGCTTGAGATGTTTTCCCCCATTTTTGGTTAAGAGAACAGGAAATCCATGAACTCTATAATGCCATTTACTCTGCATTTCTCATTTTTGAAGACCTATACTTTCTTTCTTTTTCAATCATTACTTTAGTCAAAAGGACATAATTTTCTGTTAAAAAAATAAAAAATATAGTAACTATGATATTTTATTAATATCCTGGAATATAAATTATTGACAGCAACTGCCCTTGTGAAGTAATATTTTAATATGTCCAACCCAAGAGTCAGCTGAGTGTCCAGACCCTTCAAGAGTGAAATAGTTGCCGTAAACCTTCAGTTGCATGTGAAGGTTTCATATGGAGAAGCCAAAACCCTCCCTGTGATTTCTGCAGATTCCTAATCTTCACTCTGAGCTCCTGCCATCTCCATGAGACCTCTCTCTCTTCCCTCTCCCTTTTAGGAGAAAGAAAAAATAGTTATTTCCCTGTCTTGTGCAGAGCAGTTTTTAGCCTTCTTTTTGATGCTATGAAACCTTACCATCTACCTTAAGAGACTTTTCCAAGTCTTTTCCCAAACAAAAGGTCTTCTTTCCTATAAGAAGCACTGTTGTCAGATGTTAAGATAATAAAATGTGTACTTTGTTAGGTATGATTTGGTAATAATAACCCTTTAAGTAACACTTGTTTTCTCCATTAATCTAACTTTCAAATATTTGAATAATGCCTACTAAACTCAGTCTCCATTCTTGAAAAGTTATAAAAAAACCTATCTTGAAAAGGCTTTTGCAATGTTAGATTTGAATATTATTATATAGCATTGAGTAGCTTTTATGCCAAATGGCAGAGAGAAGATATTGCTCACTTAAGAGACTACAGAATTTCAGGTAGAGTTTATGTCAAGTTGCTGTTTCTTTTAAAGAAATAAATTAAGGCCAGGCATGGTAGCTCATGTCTGTAAACCCAGCATTTTGGGAGATCAAGGCAGGCAGATCACTTGAGTTTAGGATTTCCAGATCAGCCTGGACAACGTGGTATAACCCCATCTCTACAAAGACATACAAAAATTAGCTGAGCATGGTGGCAGGTGCCTGTAGTCCAGGCTACTTGGAAGGCTGAGGTGGGAGGATCCTTTGAACTCAGGAGGCAAGTGTTGCAGTGAGTGGAGATCATGCCACTGCACTCCAACCTGGGCAACAGAGTAAGACCCTGTCTCAAATTTTAAAAAAAAGAAAGAAATCAAGAATGCCTTATGAAATGTGAGACTGAAGTCTACCTGTTTGAGGTTTACTTTTAGTATTTTGAGCTAATTATTGACTAAACTACGTATGACCATTGCTAAATTGTTTTTGACTGGCAAATAATAATTTGCTTTGTTATTCAGATTTCTAAGCCAATCATGACCTTTTATAGAAACAGTGAGTTTGAAAACAAATGGATGATGGGACAAAGCATAAAACTAGGGATGTATAAATATTAGCCAATGCTGTATTAAGCATTTTTATATATCTCCTATGTCCTTTGATAATGTCACTCTGCGACATCAAGCAAAAGATAGAATTCCTGTCCAGAAGTATAGTTTGAAAACATGTTGATACTGCTTATTCAGTTGCTTATGCAATTTCTTTAAGAGTTTGGTGTTTTTATTCTATAATCCAAAAATATTATGATTTTGGGGTATAAATCTATAGGACAGAAAGTCTTTGCATGGTAGATTAACTTTCTCATAAATCCTTTGAAACTCTTCTGCTTAAAACTTCTAACTTACGAACTTTATGGATAGGGACAAAGTATACTCCAGAGCAAGAGATTTAGCTGTGCTGATCACCAACAGAGGAATATTTTCAACTCGGCCATTATTATTATTTATAGCATGTTTGTTTTATATGTGCATTGTTTTGAGGTATTCTGTATTACAAATCCCATTTTTGTCCCTGAAAGCAATGCTAGTGATAGATTAATGGGCACAAAAGTAGAAATAGTGTAAAAATTTGAAAGTGAGGAACTTACACCGAATAGATATATCGTTGGAAGAAAAGAATGGTTATGAAGGACAGTCCCATGATGTGTAACAAAAGATGTACCCATGCAGTTGACAGTCAGCCAGAGGTGAAGACATGTGACTGACTGAAATGGTTTTGGCGGAGGATTGTAGTTAAAGTGGAGTGCCTGTTTAGTCAAAGGTGAAGGTTAGGATTTCAAGAACTTTAAGCATGGTGAATTAAAGTGCTGCTGTGGAAACTTATCAAAAACTGCAGCTGGCACCATGGGTTCAAGGCCTTTTCTAACCTGCAGGTGAAGCTCTGATAGGGATTCCTTAGCTGCCAGAGGTTACCTCCCTTCTCCTGTTGGTGAAGATTGTGTCAGGGAGAGGTTGCCTGCCTCAGCAGATATTCATTATAAACAAACAGGGCAGTTTTTTAAATGCCCAAAATATTCAACTAGGAGGAAATACTGACCCCATAAAACTAAATCTCACAGATGGTTTTGGATGTTTAAACTAATGGATTTAACAGCCTTTTGGAATTCAGCCTGTTTGTAAGTAGAGCGACCTCCATATATTTCATATTCTGAACACCCTGCTTATCTTTAAGTCAAGTGACAATTAAAGAGAGGGACAAAATATTTGCTGGTCACAAATCCTATTTCCTCAGGGTGAACTTGACAATTGCTGATAGAACGGCTGTGCTGAATGTAGCCAGTGTAGCTTTCCGGCGGCATCGGTGCAGCTGGATAGTGATATGTGGCCTCTGTCTTCCTGAGGTCTGCTGCTCACGATCCAGGCTGGGTTTTGCTGGTGATGCTCCTCCCGCCTTTTTTTCTCAGCTCTGAAGCCATGATAGAGTCTTTAAGTGGTTTAATATCTGGTTTTTAAATTACTGTGGTTTTTTTGTAAACTTTATCTGTAGTATAGCCAGATACATTAAAATTAGTGAGTCTCTATCAAAAATATATTATTTTATATAAGGACATGGTAAATTACCATTTTTAAAATTAACTTATCTTTTTTCTGGATTAGGTTGCCACTGCCTAAGAGAACTATTGCTGAATTGGTGATTGGCACTGTTCCTGCATGCATTTCAGCAGCCCATGTGTTTTTTAATTAATCCCCAAATCATTGCTTATAAAATAAAAATTTTGAATATATTTCCAGTGTAACTGTTTCACTAAATAATTGCATTTTTTGCAATCCCAGGCTCTACGCCCAGCAGAGGTGAACTTTCCCAGAGTTGTTTTAGCCTTCTCAATAAGGCTGTTTTGGCCAGAGTATCCTATTTTAAGGAAGTAGCAAGATATTTTTTAGGCACAAGGCCTATATTTAGGCATTCACTGTTGACCAATTAGTTCCATGGCTGGCCTAAACTATCTAAGTCATCAGCCATGTTGTGTCCTGCCAGCAATATTTATGTCAATGACATGTTTTGGTTGTTCTTTTTAAGTCTCATGCTTCTTAAGTTACTTGGTTATTTTGCTTTATTTTCTTCTTAATGTGCATGGATTACAAAGGCTGGCTTCTTGTTAAATAATACATGCCTGATTGGTTGTTTTATAAAGAAAAGCAGTGAAGTTGTTCCTAAAAAGACTGAATAAAGATCCGGCAAAGAAAGTAGATGGCCCTGAAAAAAGTGCACAGAATACGTGTGCACAGATCAGGAAAGGCACTGAAAATGCGTCATTTGTGTTTGCCAAAGTTTAGTTTCTACTGCATTTAGGACTCTGTATAAGCTTTTGGTTTATTCATGCATCCGAGAGACAGGAAGAGAATGATTAATCACACTAAGCTAACGTCACTCATCAGAAAGCAGGAAGTAAATTCTTTCTTAGGTTGAAAGAAGATGCTATCAAGCAATTGAGAGTAGGCCTTAGATTGTGCCCAACATTGTGTAAGGTGCAATAACAATAATAATTATTATTATAAAATCGTACTTTGGTGATATAAATATTAATAACAACCAGTACTTGCATAGCATTTACTATATTCTAAGACGTTATTCTAAGACCTTTACGTGTATTAACTCGTGTTATTTCTCAATAACCCTCTGAGGTAGCTGCTACTATTATCCTCTCATAATTCACTTAATCCCCATAAAGCAGATCCTGTTATTAGGCCAACTTAACAGGTGAAAAAGTGAGGTCAAGTAATTTGTCCAAGATTACCCAACCAGTAAGTGATGGTGCTGGAGTTCAAATTTAGGCACTGTAGTTCCAGAGTCCATATTCTTAACCACTGAGGTAGGCTTAATACTGGCCCTCAAAGATATCCAGATCTTGATCCCCTGGATCCTGTGAATATTACCTTATATACCAAAAGGACTTTGCAGACATGACTACATTAAGGATCTTGAGATGGAAGATTATGCTGGATTATCCAATTTGACCTTAAATGTCATCACAGGTGTCCTTATAGGAGTGAGGCAAAGGAGACTTGACAGCAGAAGAAGACAGTGTGATAGTAGAAGCAGAGAGAGACTTGAAGATGCTATGCTGCTGGCATAGAAGATCGTAGAAGAGACCCTGAGCCAAGTAATGCAACTCTAAAAGCTAGAAAAGGCAAGGGAATGATTTTTCCCTAGAGCCTCCAGAGGGAGGGGTCATAAACTTTCTAACACCTTGGTTTTGGTCCATTTAAACCTTTTCATTTTTCTTGACCTCCAGTACTGTAAGATCATAAATTGATGTTGTTTTAAGCCACTAAGTTTGTGGTAATTTGTTGTAGCACTAACAGGAAATGTGTAGCCACACTGCTATGGAGAAAGATGCTAGGTATAGTTAAGACTTTTTTGTTATTAGCAAACCTTCCTCAGACCCATGAAGGAATGAGCTTTAGTAATCATCACTCTTGATAATCCCAGCTTTATGGCACTTTAAACTTTATTAGCAGGAGCATAGTTTCTTAGACTTTAAGTCCTTCTATGTGAAGATTACTCAGAGATAATCTTCAGTCTGCATCTACTCCATACTCAAACGTGGTAGTCATTCTGAATACACAGTTGGCTGTTGAGCCAGAAATTTAAGAAATATTAGACAGGGAGGGGTTCCAAGATGGCCAAATAGGAACAGCTCCAGTCTATAGCTCCCAGCATGAGCGATGCAGAAGAGAGGTGATTTCTGCATTTCCAACTGAGGTACCAGGTTCATCTCACTAAGGCTTGTTGGACAGTGGGTGCAGCCCACGGAGGGTGAACCAAAGCAGGGCAGGGCATCACCTCACCTGGGAAGTGCAAGGGGTTGAGGAATTCCCTTTCCTAGCCAAGGGAAGCTGTGACAGACGGTACCTGGAAAATTGGGAAACTCCCACCCTAATACTGCTCTTTTCCAACACTCTTAGCAAAGGGCACACCAGGACATTATGTCCCGTGCCTGGCTCAGAGGGTCCCACGCCCACGGAGCCTTGCTCACTGCTACCACAGCAGTCCAAGATCGAACTGCAAGGTGGCAGCAAGGCTTGGGGAGGGGCGTCCGCCATTGCTGAGGCTTGAGTAGGTAAGCAAAGCAGCCCAGAAGCTCAAAGTGGGTGGATCCCACTGCAGCTCAAGGAGGCCTGCCTGCCTCTGCAGACTCCACCTCTGGGGGCAGGGCATAGCTGAACAAAAGGCAGCAGAAACTTCTGCAGACTTAAACGTCCCTGTCCGACAGCTTTGAAGAGAATAGTGGTTCTCCCAGCACGGACTTTGAGACCTGAGAACAGACACACTGCCTCCTCAAGTGGGTCCCTGACCCCTGAGTAGCCTAACTGGGAGACACCTCCCAGTAGGGGCTGACTGACACCTGATATAGCCAGGTGCCCCTCTGAGACGAAGTTTCCAGAAGAAGGATCAGGCAGCAACATTTGCTGTTCTGCAATATTTGCTGTTCTGCAGCTTTTGCTGGTGATACCCAGGCAAACAGGGTCTGGAGTGGACCTCCAGCAAACTCCAACAGACCTGCAGCTGAGGGTCCTGACTGTTAGAAGGAAAACTAACAAACATAGAGGTCATCCACACCAAAAACTCCATCTCTAGTTAACCATCATCAAAGACCAAAGGTAGATAAAACCACAAAGATGGGGAGAAACCAGAGCAGAAAAGCGGAAAATTCCAAAAATCAGAGCACCTCTTCTCCTCCAAAGGAACGCAGCGCCTCACCAGCAAAAGAACAAAGCTGGACGGAGAATGACTGACAAGTTGACAGAAGTAGGCCTCAGAAGATCAGTAATAACAAATGTCTCCGAGCTAAAGGAAGATGTTTGAACCATTGAAAAGAAGCTAAAAACTTTGAAAAAAGATTAGACAAATGGCTAACTAGAATAAACAGCATAAAGAAAACTTTAAATGACCTGATGGAGCTGAAAACCATGGCATGAGAACTATGTGACGCATGCACAAGCTTCAGTAGCCAATTCAATCAAGTGGAAGAAAGGGTATCACTGATTGAAGATCAAATGAATGAAATTAAGCAAGAAGAGAAGTTTAGAGAAAAAACAGTAAAAAGAAATGAACAAAGCCTCCAGAAAATATGGGACTATGTGAAAAGACCAAATCTACGTCTCATTGGTGTACCTGAAAGTGACGCGGAGAATGGAACCAAGTTGGAAAACACTCTTCAGGATATTATCCAGGAGAACTTCCCCAACCTAGCAAGGCAGGCCAGCATTCAAATCCAG
>NW_012116266.1:7721467-7722630 GCF_000951035.1 Colobus angolensis palliatus
AGACTAAAAGCGGATTTCTCAGCAGAAACTCTACAAGCCAGAAGAGACTGGGGGCCAATATTCAACATTCTTAAGAAAAATAATTTTAAACCCAGCATTTCATATCCAGCCAAACGCAGTTTCATAAGTGAAGGAGAAATAAAATCCTTTACAGACAAGCAAATGCTGAGAGATTTTGTCACCACCAGGCCTGCCCTACAAGAACTCCTGAAGGAACCACTAAATATGGAAAGGAACAACTGGTACCAGCCACTGCAAAAACATGCCAAATTGTAAAGACCATTGATGCTAGGAAGAAACTGCACCAACTAACAAGCAAAGAAACCAGCTAACATCATAATGAAAGGATCAAATTCACACATAACAATATTAACCTTAAATGTAAATGGGCTAAATGCTCCAATTAAAAGACAGACTGGCAAATTGGATAAGGAGTCAAGACCTATCAGTCTGTTGTATTCAGGAGACCCATCTCATGTGCAGAGACACACATAGGCTCAAAATAAAGGGATGGAGGAAGATCTACCAAGCAAATGGAAAACAACAAAAAGCAGGGGTTGCAATCTAGTCTCTGATAAACCAGACTTTAAACCATCAAAGATAAAAAGAGACAAGGCCATTACATAATGGTAAAGGGATCAATTCAACAAGAAGAACTAACTATCCTAAGTATATATGCACCTAATACAGGAGCATCCAGATTCATAAAGCAAGTCCTTAGAGACCTACAAAGAGACTTAGACTCCCACACAGTAATAATGGGAGACTTTAAGACCCCACTGTCAACAATAGACATATCAACGAGACAGAAAGTTAACAAGTATATCCAGGACTTTATTTCAGCTCTGCACCAAGCAGACCTAATAGACATCTACAAAACTCTCCACCCCAAATCAACACAATATACATTCTTCTGGGCACCACATCGCACTTATTCGAAAATTGACCACATAGTTGGAAGTAAAGCACTCCTCAGCAAATGTAAAAAAAAACAGAAACTGGGCCAGGTGTGGAGGCTCACGCCCATAATCGCAGCATTTTAGGAGGCTGAGGCAGATGGATCATGAGCTCAGGAGATCAAGACCATCCTGGCTAACATGGTGAAACCCCGTCTCTACTAAAAGTAGAAAAATTACCCAGGTGTGGTGGTGGGCAGCTGTAGT
>NW_012116266.1:7723410-7723870 GCF_000951035.1 Colobus angolensis palliatus
AGATCAAGACCATCCTGGCTAACATGGTGAAACCCCGTCTCTACTAAAAGTAGAAAAATTACCCAGGTGTGGTGGTGGGCAGCTGTAGTCCCAGCTACTCGGGAGGCTGAGGCAGGAGAATGACATGAACCCAGGAGGCAGAGCTTGCAGTGTTTGGAGATCGCACCACTGCACTCCAGCCTGGGCGACAAAGCGAGACTCCGTCTCAAAACAAACAAACAAAAAAACGGAAATTAACAAACTGTCTCTCAGATCACAGTGCAATCAAATTAGAACTCAGGATTAAGAAACTCACTCAGAACCACACAACTACATGGAAACTGAACAACCTGCTCCTGAATGACTACTGGGTAAATAAGAAAATGAAGGCGGAAATAAAGATGTTCTTTGAAACCAGTGAGAACAAAGACACAACATACCAGAATCTCTGGGACACATTTAAAGCAGTGTGTAGAGGGAA
>NW_012116266.1:7729740-7764968 GCF_000951035.1 Colobus angolensis palliatus
ATAGGAACACTTTTACACTGTTGGTGGGACTGTAAACTAGTTCAACCATTGTGGAAGACAGTGTGGTGATTCCTCAAGGATCTAGAACTAGAAATGCCATTTGACCCAGCCATCCCATTACTGGGTATAAATCCAAAGGATTATATATCATGCTGCTATAAAGACACATGCACATGTATGTTTATTGTGGCACTATTCACCATAGCAAAGACTTGTAACCAACCCAAATGTCCATCAATGATAGACTGGATTAAGAAAATATGGCACATATACACTATGGAATACTATGCAGCCCTAAAAAAGGATGAGTTCATGTCCTTTGTGGGGACACGATGAAGCTGGAAACCATCATTCTGAGCAAACTATCACAAGGACAGAAAACCAAACACCGCATGTTCTCACTCATAGTTGGGAATTGAACAATGAGAACAGTTGGATACAGGGTGGGGAACATCACACACCGGGACATGTCGTCTGGTGGGGGGAGGGGAGAGGGATAACATTAGAAGAAATGCTTAATGTAAATGACGTGTTAATGGGTGCAACACACCAACATGGCTCATGTATACATATGTAACAAGGCTGCACATTGTGCACATGTACCCTAGAACTTAAAGTATAATAATAATAAAAGGTAATATTAGACAGAAGACATCATCTTTTTCTCAGGGCTGATAGCTAGGGGGAAACTAACAGGAGTGCGCATTTGAGTGTCTACTGTATGTTGGGTACCAAACTAGAAATTTGTCATTTTTATTTAATTCTCATGTCTGACCCTTCTTATAAAGGGTAGTTATTAATATCCCCACCTTGAAAACGAGGAATGAGACTCAGAAATGTTAAATAATGGGCCCAAGGTCAGAAAGCAGTAAATAAGGTTACAATTCAGACTTGTCTAATGTCAGGCCACATCCACGGTACTATGTTCAGTACTGCTACTCCAAGCTGATCTTTCTGAGGAGCTCAGATTTAGACAGGGCATGTTCAAAGGGCTTATTTTAGATCTAAAAAGTCCCCAGGAAGAGCATACCATTGCCAGATCACCCTTGACCTAGTGCACAGTCTGCAGGCTGGACAGGTTCCTGAATTACCCTGGAAGTCAGCATTTTTCCTGCATAACTCTTTAGATGGACTTAGTTCTTAGTTCAACTTGGTTTTCTCTATTCTGCTGTGCAAGAATTAAGACTAAACCATTAACAAAACCTCCAAAGTTAATTTGCAAAGCAGTTTTCTAGAACAGAGGTCCCCAACCTTTCTGCCACCAAAGACTGATTTCGTGGAAGACAATTTTTCCACGGACCAGTGGAGATGGGGAGGGTGATTTGGGGATGATTCAAGCACATTACATTTACTATGCACTTTATTGCTATTATCATTACACTGTAATATGTAATGAAATAATTATACAACTCACCATAATGTGGAATCGGCGGGAGCCCAAAGCTTATTTTCCAGCAACTAGACAGTCCCTTGGGAGGGTGATGGGCGACAGTGACAGATCATGAGGCATTAGATTCTCATAAGGAGTGGGCAACCTAGATCCCTCCCATGCGCGGTTCACAATAAGTGTCGAGCTCCTATGAGAATCTAATGCCGCCTCTGATCTGGCAGGAGGCAAAGCTCAGGCAGTAATGCGAGTGATGGGGCGTGGCTGTAAATGCAGATGAAGCTTCACTCACCCACCTCCTGCTGTGCAGCCTAGTCCCTGACAGGCCACAGATGGATACAGTTCTATGGCGCGGGGGTTGGGGACCCCTGCTATAGAACAAAGATCTAGAGTCCATAGGTGAAACATACATAATTTTTGTGTTCCTGTGTGAGATATAGAAATACAAAAATAGAAACTAAAAATAAATGGTAATGTAAATATATAATCAGATCAGCTAGTGCATAACAGAGTGGTGGGCATAAGTTCTCAAAATTATCATTAGATTTTTCACAGTGGTCTTTGATTCAAATACGATTAAAAGAACCACAGCTCTGAGAATTAGTGTGGACCAGTATGAGAGATACTTTGCTTTTATCCTATTCCTTTTCAGTCTCTCTCTCTCTTCACAAACAAATATATAACTTATGACTTTTAAAAAAAAAAATGCTTTCTGGAGTGGGGCACGGTGGCTCATGCCTGTAATCCCAGCACTTTGGGAGGCCGAGGCGGGTGGATCACCTGAGGTCAGGAGTACGAGACCAACTCGGCCAACATGGTTAAACCCCATCTCTACTAAAAATACAAAAATTAGCCAGGCATAGTGGCAGGCGCTGTAATCCGAGCTACTTGGGAGGCTGAGGCAGGAGAATCACTTGAACCTGGGGGTAGGGGTTGCAGTGAGCCAAGATTGCACCATTGCACTCCAGCCTGGGCAGCAAGGGTGAAACTCCATCTCAAAAAAAAAAAAAAAAAAAAAGCTTTCTTAGAAATTGAAAATAGCATTTAAATGCATTTATGGATGTAGAAAGTAGAAGTCTGTTGTTTTGTTTACCTAAATTCTGTGGAAATAGTGATCTAATTACAAGTATGTAAATGTGGAAGGAAACCCTGTTTAAGAAGTTAATCTAGGAAATCTTTGATTTAAGTAGATGGTGATTTTATGACTGAACTATTTTTCTACTGCAGAACAGGTGTTGGTCAACTTTTTCTGTAAAGAGACACATAGTACCTAGATTCTGTGGACTATGAAGTCCTTAAAATTACTAAGCTCTACTGTTGTAGCCTGAAAGCAACCCATTGACAATACTTAAATTAGTGTGGCTGTATTCCAATAAAACTTCCTTTGTGACACTGGAAATTGAATTTCATAATTGTCACATGTCACATAATACTATTCTTTGCCTTCCAGCCATTTGAAAGTATAAAAGTCATTCTTAACTCACAGGTTATACAAAAACAGGTGGCAAGCCAAATTTGACTGTGGGCCAAATTTGCTGACCATGCACTAGATAGCCTGTTATACACTAGTGCACAGTTATAAACTAGTGCATGATTTGCTGATCATTGACTAGATAGCCTATTATACACTAGCACATTTATTCTTAGATTTCCGTTGCCATTCTGTTTTTTTAAAATGTATCACTAGATTCCTAAACTATAAATCTAGGTCTTTGGAGTATTATTTAAAAGATCTTGATAAAAATTATATGTGACATAAAGACTTACATAGCAAGTGATATTTGGTTCTCTACCCAAAAATGATCATTTCCCCGCTTCTTGGTTGGCAGAGGCCCTAGTTCTGATTTTGCTCAGGTAGCAAGCAATTGTGTACTTCAGGGAAGATTGCTTTCTTCTTCCTTCCAGGTTCAAGGTGTGACTCTTTATTGGTTTGATTCGTTAGAATTCCATTTCATTTATAGTGACTGCTTTAGGGATGACAATTCTGGATGATACGATATGTGGAAAAGAATTCAGTTGTATACAATGGACTTTTCCTGGAATATGAAAAATGAATTTTTGACAACTGGAATTAAAATTAAAGTATGCAAATTAATATATTAGAGCTTTACTTCATATTGCACTGGCTAACACAGATTACTATACTGGCAAACATTTCAAGAAAATAGTTATGTATATGAAATATAATCTTTTTTTTTTTTACCAAGACTGATTTTATTTAAAATACACTTGGAATACATGATTATTGATCTAAGCATTTCCCTATCACTTTTTAAATTGTGTACTATATACTTTGTGTTATATAGTGCAGTACTTAGTTACAGTAAAAGACATGTAAAATTTGCCATTTTAACCACCTTAAAGTATATAATTCAGTGAAATTTATTATGGTATATTTACAATGTTGTGCCACCATCACCACTAATTCATCAAATTTTAAAAAAAAATTTATTTTTAAGCCAAATTTAGCAGTGAGGGACTATCTACCAACTTTAATGACACTAATGTTAATAAGTTCTGATCATCCACTGCCATCGAACCAGCTGTAATTGATCAAATTTTCATCATCATAAAAGGAATCCCCATATGCATTAAGCGGTCACTCCCTATCCTCCCCTCTCCCTAGTTCCTGATAACTACTAATTGGCTTTTTCACTGTGGATTTGCCTATTTTGGATATTTTATATAAATGGAATCATGTGGCTGGCTTCTTCTACTTAGCATGTTTTTAGGGTTCACTCACATTTATTCAGCATGTATCAGTACCAGAATCTTAAAGTATTTATTAAAATTTTCTGAGTTCAAATATAGAAAAATCAGGGCTGGGTTTAGTAGCTCATGCCTGTAATCTCAGTGCTTTGCGAGTTGAGGCAGGAAGGAGAATCACTTAGGCCAGGAGTTCAAGGCTATAGTGAGCTATGATTGCACCACTGCACACCAGCCTGGGTGACAGAGCAACAGAGCAAGACTCTGTCTCATATGTGTGTGTCTGTGTGTGTGTGTGTGTGTGTGTGGTGGTGGTGGTGTTGCTATTGTTATTCCAACATAAAATTATAAACTCCTCTTTTGGGAAGGACTGCTATTTATTATATCTCTTTTTTTTTTTTTTTTTAGTAAAATGTTTTATCATTTACAAAGTAATAGAAATTGGTAAGAAATGGAAAACCCATGCCAGTAACCACAGAAATGTTTGAAATTTTACTAATCTATGGGGATCTGAAAGTCTAGGTGTTGGGAAATCCTGGTCTGTACTCACTGAACGCCACTCTTACCATCTCACTTCCCGACACCTTGCAGCCTGTCTTTGGATCCAGTCTCTTGGCTGAACTGGTTTCTGGAAAGTTGTCATTGATTTTATGGTCCCTTACCCCTTTTTTAATAAACCGAATTTTCCTTTTGACTTTTGTATAATGTTTAATTCTGTTCACATTCTATCTCTGAAACTCTCTTCCCTAGGATTTGCTCAAAGCACTTCTCTATTCTTCTGCCACAGTAACCATTTTCAGTCTCCTTTATTTACTTTGTTCCTTTCTACTTCTTGAGGGTAACTCTCTTGTAAAACATTGAATATTTATGATGCCTGTGAAGAGTAGACATGAGAATGGATTAACTATACATGGAAGCCACAAGTTGCCAAGCAGAGACTGTCTTGATATAAACCAAATAAGTAGAATTGAACAGTTTTACTAATGACAGTTCCTGATTTTTTTAAGTATGCACATATATTTAGTACATTACATTCCTTTGTATGTTCCCCTGTTATTAAACTATTTATTTATAGATGTTTAGTTCCAATTGTGTGGTGTGTGCTTTTTTTTCCCCCAAACCAATACTGTATGGGCATCTGTATCCCTACATCTTGGCACACTTAGTGAGTATATCCATTGTGTAAATTCCTGGTGGTAGAGCTGCTAAGTTACAGCATGTGTGCATTTAAAAGTTTGGTAGACATTGCCAAATAGCCTTCTGAAAGCTTGTACCCTTTGTACTTTTTTTTTTTTTTTGAGACAGAGTCTTGCTCTGTCACCCAGGCTGGAGTGCAGTGGCACAATCTTGGCTCACTGCAACCTCCGCCTCCCAGGCTCAAGCGATTCTCCCACTTCAGCCTCCCAAGTAGCTGGGATTACAGGCACATGCCACCACACCCGACTAATTTTTGCATTTGTAGTAGAGACGGGGTTTCACCATGTTGGCCAGGTTGGTCTGGAACCCCTGACCTCAAGTGATCGCCTGCCTCAGCCTCCCAAGGTGCTGAGATTACAGGTGTGAGTCACCATGCCCAGCCCCAATTTGCACTTTTATCAACAGGGTTTAAGAGTGCTTCTTTCTCTACACCATCTCCAGCAAAGAATATAATAAAACTTGATGTTTGCTAATCTAGTGGTGAACTTTTTTTTGTTTATATTTTTGTTTTAATTATGAGTGAAGTTGAGCATCTGTTGTATCAGTGGTTCTCAACCAGGGATGATTTTTGCACCCCCTCACCCCAGCCCGCTGGGGGCATCTGGCAATGTCTGGAGACATTTTGGATAAAACTGGAGAGGGTCTGGGGAAGAGATTCCACTGGCACTTAGTGGGTAAAAGATCCTACAATGCACATGACGAAGCAATAACTGGCCCAAAATGTTAATTTTCCAGGATTAAAAAACCCTGTTTTGTATTATTTCATTTCATCTTCTTCATTGGTTTATTATCTGTAATTCTTGAGTTTTTTAATTGGTTGGTTTCAGGTTTATAGTATACTTCTTTAACTTATCACAGTCTATCTTCAAGCCATATGTTACTATTTCCTGTGTAATACAAAAGCCTTACACCAGTGTATGCCCATTTCCCCACTCCTGGCCTTCGTGCTACTGCGAAACATTCTACTTCTACTTATGTTATAGACTCTACAATACGTTATTAGTGTATTACTTTAAACAGTTATCTTTTTAAAAAAGTAAACAGCTTTGTTTAAATATAATTAACATGCATCAGATTACACATTTCATGTGTACAATTTAACCACTTTTGATATGCATTTGTAAAACCATCACCACAGTCAAAATAATGAACATATTCATCATTCCAAAAACTTTTCTCCTGCCCCTTAGTAATTCCTCCCTTAACTCCAGGCGACCACTGATCTACTTTCTGTCACTATAGATAAGTGGACATTTTCTAGAATTTTATATAAATGAAGTCATAAACTGTGTATTCTTTTTTTGTCTGACTTTCTTCCAGCATAATTATGAGATTTATCCATGTTGTATGTATCATTAGAAAAACATTTTTCATGACAGATATTTCAATTTATTAGATTCCTGTTGTTAAAGAGCATGCTGAGTTCTAGTCACTTGATATATTTTTGTTTTAGGTCATGACTCTCCAAAGTATGATAATCACATGAGAGTGCTCATTGCTACGGATGCCTTTTGACTCATCAGAGAAAATCTGTCTAAAAGAAAATATCCATGTGACCAAATCCATTTCATTATTGAATGGCTTGATGGATTTCCTTTACTCTGATTCATACCAAAGCTGTCCTTCTCAACCAAAGCAAGAAAGGATCCTGCATGAGTCAATCCCAGAATGCAATTTTTACATCACCAACAGGTGAAGAAAACCTCATGAATAGCAGTCACAGAGACTCGGAGAGCATCACTGGTAAGTCCAGTTTAATAAATATTGAAGTGCTGTCGCTTACGGGAGAAAATGCAAATGCCTCAGTCCAGCATATGTGACCTATCATGATGAAACCCAAGCCTGCCTTTCTAGTCTGATGTCCTCAGGGAAAGACTGAATTAATCTCTGCATCCCCTGTGTCTCCTGACGCATTAAGAGCATCTGTCTTTCATGTTGTTTCTTGTCTATGTCGGACTCCCCTGTACCCTGTGAACACCTGGTGAGTAGTAGCTGCATCATATCCATCTGATCTCCACAGGGCAAGGACAGAGTTACCTGTGTTTGTATACCCTGCAGGTACCTAACAGCAGTGCCTGGCACACAAGACTCTTGGGGCGTACAGCATATAACAAACATACATATAGGCCCATAACACCTTATCTGTAAGACTAAATCAAAAAACTCTGAGCACTCCAAGTTTTTTTCTATACTTTTATTCAAACACTCATTTGCCCACAAAACCAGACTTTGGCTGTTTCTAGACTTAACTCATTTAGTTTGAATACTTATATTTGCTGAAGATTTATTTGTGTATTTAAATATGAGGTGCTGCCGCAAAACCAGCTGGGGATGTTATATAACATACAGTTAATGTACAGTGCTACTTTTCTAAAAATCTGAAAAATTCTGAATTCTGAAACCCATCAAAACCCAAAGTTTTTTTTAATTTATCCTCATTGAGGTATGTTTATTAAGATACAAAAAAATACACTCACTTTAAGTGTACAGTTTGAGTTTTGACAAAACTATACACTCCGTGTAACTGCCAGTACAAACAAGTTCGAGAAGTTTTTATCATCCCAGAGAAAGTTCCCTTGTACACAGATCTCCCCACCCCTCACCTCCGGTTCCAAACAACCACTAATCTGTTTTCTGCTACTTTAAATTAAATTTGCTTGTTCTAGAATTTCATGTAAATTGAATCTGTGTCTTTTGTGTCTGCCTTCTTTTGTACAGCAAAATGTTTTTGAGATTTATCCACTTGTGATAAGTATCAGAAGTTTATTCTTTTTATTGCTAAGCTGGAACTTATCTCTGCTATTGTAGCAGAAAAGCAGCCATGGACAGTACATGAAAAAATGAATGTGACTGTGTTTCAATAAAAGTTGATTTACAAAACCAGGCAGGGGCAGCAAGCTGAAGTTGACCTGTGGGCTGTCGTTTGCTGACCTCTGCTGTATATCATCAACACTTGGTAGTGTCAGTGGTTTTGATTTTAGCCATTCTAGTAGGTGTGTACTGATATCTCTGAGATTTTAATTTATATTTTCCTGATGACTCATGATGTTGAGCACCTTTTCATGTGCTTATTAGCCATATCTAGATTTTATTTTGAGTTGTTTATTCAAATCATTTGCCCACTAAAATTTTATCTTCCTATTGAAATGTAAGTGTTCAATTTTAAGTGTCCTTTACATGTTCTAGATGTAAGTCCTTTGTTAGATAAATGGACCGTATTTTCTCCCAGACTTTGGCTTGCCTTTTCATCTTCTTACTAGTGTCTTTGGAAGAGCGATTTTAAATTTTGATGGCGTTTATCAGTTTTTGCTACTATAATTCATATTTTTGTGTCATTTCTAAGAAATCTTCGCATAAAAGGAAAAGTTTGACAGTTTTTACTTCTACTTTTAAGTCAGTAGTCTACTTTTTTGATTATGGAATTAGATTAAGGTCCAAATTTTTGTTTTTTGCTTTCCAGTTGGATATTTCATTGTTTCTTTACCATTTGTTAAACATGGTCGCTTTACCCTTATTGAAATACCTTGATAATTTCATTGAAAATCACCTAGTCATATATGTATAGTTTCTATTTCTGAACTCTATCCTGTTCCTTTAATCCCTAAGTCTATCTTTACAGAACTACCACGTCTTATTTACTGTATAATTCTATAGTAAATCTTGAAATCAGATACTACAAATTCTCCAACTTTACTCTTCTTTTTCAAAAATTATTTTGGCCATTTAAGATTTTTCACATTTTTATATAAATTGTATAATTTGCTTATCAACACTTGAGCCCAGGAGTTCAAGAGCAGCCTGGACAACATAGTGAGACCCCCATCTCTACAAAAAATAAAAACAATTAGCTGGGCGTGGTGGCATGCACCTGTAGTCCCAGCTACTAGGGAAGCTGAGGCAGGAGGATAACTTGAGCCCAGGAGATTAAGGCTGCAGTGAGCTATGATTGTGCCATTGCACTCCAGCCTGAATAACAGAATGAGAGACCCTGTCCCTAATAATAATAATCAGCTTGTCATTTTCTTTCAAAAAAGAATGCTGGACTTTTGAATGGAATTACATATATTCTGTAGAGAATTGATAATTTAAGAATAGTGAGTCTCCTAATCCATAAACTTGATATATTCTCCATTAGCTTAGTTAGGTCCTCTTTAATTTCTCTTAACAATATTTTATAGTTTTTATTGCATAAGTCTTGCACATATTTTATTAAATTTAGTCTTAAGTATTTTTTAAATGGCACTGTTTATTTAATTTCATTCTCCTACTGTGTGTTACTACTATATAGAAATGAAATTGGTTTTTTTAATGTTGACCGTGCATTCTGCAACTTTGTTTAACTTACTAGTTTTCATAACTTTTTGGTAGATTTCTTAGAGTTTTCTACATACACCATAATGTCTGCAAATAGAGACAGTTTTGCATATTCTTTTTCAATCTGGATGCCTTTTATTTATTTTTCTTGCCTTATTGAATGAGACACGATCTCAGTATATTGTTGAATAAAAATGGTAATAGTAAACATTCTTGACATATTTCCAGTCTGAGGAGAAAAGTTAGAGTATTTGACCATTAAGTCTCTTGAGAATACCCTATATTAAATTGAGAAGATATCCTTCTCTTCCAAATTGGATGAGAAGTTTTTAGCATGAGTTTTGTCAAATGGCTATTTTGCCTCTGTTGAAATACTCATATGGTTTTTCTTCCTTTGTCTATTAGTGTGGTGAATTCTTTTGGTTTAGTTTTGAATTTTAAACCAGACTTGCATTCCTGGAAAAAACTACTTGGTTATGATATATTATCTTTTTTGTATATGACAGGTTTTATTTACTAGTGTTTTGTTAG
The DNA here is from genome assembly GCF_000951035.1 of Colobus angolensis palliatus. NCBI lineage: Eukaryota > Metazoa > Chordata > Mammalia > Primates > Cercopithecidae > Colobus > Colobus angolensis. The sequence continues at coordinate 7,739,876 of NW_012116266.1, forward strand.
GGAGTGTGTGTGTCTGTGTCCTTCCTAGTCCCATTACTAAGGATTATTGATTTGTAATTTTTTCTTTTTTTTTGCAATGTCTTTGCTTGATTTTGATATTGAGGTAATACTGGCCTTGTAAAATGAGTTGTGAAGTATGCCTTCCTCTGTGTTTGGAAAAAGTTTGTGTGGAATTGGCATCACATTATTTTTCATGTTTTTACTTTTTAAACTAATCTAAATCTTTACATTTAAAGGGCATCTCCACAGATAACTTACAGTTGGGTCTTTTCTAAAAAGAAAATCCAGTCTGATCATCTGTACTTTCTATTTGCGGTATTTGGACCATTTAATTTTAATGTAATTATCACTGTAGTTGAGGCTACTGTACTCCTATTTTCTATTTTTCTATTTGTTCCATCTTCCGTTTTTTCCTCATTTTCTTTTTTTACATTTATTTTATTTTATTTTAATTCTACTGTTGACATATTAGCTATACCTCTTATTTTTCTCAGTGCTTTCTCTAGGTTGCAATACGCACCTTTAACTTACCAAAGCCCACCTTCAGATAACATTATATTTAATACAGTGACACTCTTAAAACAGTATTCTTCCATTTCCCTCTACAATTCTACATATTATTATTATTATGCCTTTTACATCTACATATGTCATATACGTAATACATTATTACTTTTGCTTTAAATTGCTAATTATGAATTAAATAAATTATGAAAATAAAAGGCTTATGTACTACCCACAGATTTACCATTCTGTTATTTCTTTGGTAGATTGAAGTTCCCATCCAATATGCTTTTTGCCTGAATAACTTTAACATTTCCTGGGATATGGGTTGGCTGGCAATGAATAGCCTTAGGTTTCTGCTTGTGTAAAAAATAAAATTTCTTTTTTTTTTTTTCTTGAGAATGGATCTCATTCTGTTCCCCAGGCTGGAGTACAGTGACACGATCATGGCTCACTGCAGCCTGAACCTCCTGGGCTCAAGTGATCCTCCCATCTCAGCCTCTTGAGTAGCTTGGACCACAAGGCATGCACCATCAAACCCAGCTAATTTTTTCTTTCTTTATTTTTTTATTTTTTTTATTTTTTTAATGTAGAGTCAGGGTTTCACTATGTTGCCAAGCTGGTCTTGAAATCCTGGGCTCAAGCAGTCCTTTCACTTTGACCTCCCAAAGAGCTGGGATTACAGGAGTGAGCTACCACGCTTGGCCTATTTCACCTTTTTTGAAAGATATTTTTCACTAGCACAAGATTCTAAATTGGCTTTTTGTCCATGTGTTTTAATGATGCTGTTCCATTGTCACCTATCTTGAAATGAATAGTTTGCATTCACTCTTTGTTCCCTTAAATGTAATGTGTCTTTTTTTTCCCATCTCTCTGCTTGTAGGATTTTTTTCTTTATCACTGGTTTTTAGCAATTTTACTTTGGTGTGGTTTTCTTTGTATTTATCCTGCATGGAGTTGAAATTCTTTGAACTATAGGCTTAATTGTTTTAATTAAACTTGGAAGAATTTGGCCACCACTTTTTCAAATATTTTTTCTGTTCTTGCCTCTTTTTTCTTCTGGGACTGCAGACTGCTTAATATGACACAGCCACTGATGTTCTTTTCAGATTTTTACCCCCAATCTTTTTTTTCTCTGTGCTTCATTTTAGATAATTTCTATTGCTATGCTTTCAAGTTTACTGTTCTTTTCTTCTGGAGACTATCTAATCTGTTTATCTTATCTAGTGAATTTTTTATTTTAGATACTGTATTTTAGTTCTGTTTGAATTTTTAAAATACAGGTATATCTTCTGTTTCTCTTATTAAGTTACTGTTTTCCTTTTAAATTTTTGAGCATATTAAAAAATAGCTGTGTTTAAATGCTGCTTACTAGTTCTGTTATTTCTGTCATTACGGGTCTGTTTCTGTTGACTCATTTCCCTCCTGGTTATGGATTACATTTTATTTATTTTTGCATATCTAGTAATTTTGTATGGACTGGTGAATGTTATGAATGTTACATTGTTAAGTGTTTGGATTTTGTTGTCTTCCTTGGAAAAGTGTTAAAATTTGTTTTGGCAGGTCTTTAAGTTATTTGCTGATAAGGTTAAACCTTTGAGGCTTGTTTTTAATCTTTGCTATGTGGGTCTAAAGATCATACTGTAGACCATGCTCTAGTATGCTTGATTCTAGCAGTGATTTAATTCTCTTACCAGTAGGCATGACTGGAAAAAAAATGGGCATATGGAAGAGACATTTGGAGGATAAAAAGGTAGAGAAGGAGTTGTCAAGCTTGGGCAAGAGTAATAAATGGAGCATTATCAGAATATGGATGCAAGGTGGAAGAGCTAGTCTAAAGAATATTTAGCTTAATCTACTAAGCCTGGATTGTACACTCATTTTTAATATTACATTTTGGAAGTAGGGAATTCATGACCTTGAATTTTCACAGGATTTCATTAATACCTATTTGAAGAAAACGTCTAGGGACTAGTATCTCTTGTAATAATGTCACTTTTGTTCTTCATTTCCACTATACCCTTGAATACCTAATAGTCTGTTTTTAGCGCTGCATGTATTTATAGTCAACTTCTCTTCCTGAGTATTAAAATGACAATCTATATGTAACATATCGAGCAGGAAAAATTCGGATAATCACATGGAACTTGTAATAATAGAATTTGGATATATGTTCAGGTCTCTTATTTAAGAGCTCTGTAAGGATTGAGAGCTTATTTAGAACCATATTTAAGGTTTTAAATCTGCCTCATCTCTGTCTCATTGTGATGATCAAGCCACTGCTTCTCCTTCTGGGTGAATAGGAATGTCTGATATTGCCAGCCTCCTTGTATTTAACTTATTAAAATGTCATTGTTAAGTCAAGGTCAAGTAGCAGGAATTTACTGTCTTAAGGATTTGTGTTCTTTACCAGTACTTTGTTGTTCTTTGCCAGAGCTAGAGCATGTTTCATTATACTACCCACAAAGGAAATACCACATCTCTTTAAAAGTGAGAGGGCTGACATGACATCCTGTATTTTCTCTATATTAAGCCCTAGTATTTTAAGCATGTTAACAGGAATAACTCTCCTTTTTTGTAAACAGCTAAGTTTGGAAGGTGTTAAATGATGGGCAGTACTGGGAACAGGAAGATAGTGGCAGATACATAAAGACACAAAAGCCCAGTTTTGTTCAGAGATGGGGGGTGGGTGTTGTAGGTGTGCAAGTGAGAGAGTAGTGATGTAAATAGTATTCAGTGAGTACCTATGATCTACCAGATACCCTGGGTGCCTTAATTGCTTATTTTAGTTACTTCTTACTACTGTTTTGAGTGATAAATGATCTTTATTTTACAAATGAGAGAAATTAAGGCTCTGAAAGGATAAATCATGTGTCTAACTTAATTAGTAGAGGAGTCACATTCAGAAGCTACGTCTGATGCCAAAACCCAGGATCTTTCTAATATTAAGAATGAAAAATAAGACAATAAGTAGATTAGACACCTGGAGGAATTAGGAGATACATAGGACTAATACTGTATGTTGGAGACATGATGTGTAGGAACTTGCTTTCTAGGACAAGTTGTCAGCCTTTGTCCTGTAAATGGCGGATAGCAACAAGAATGGGTACAGTGCTGGATAGGAAGTCAAGACACACGTCTGGTGGTTCTGTTGTCCTCAGCAAGTTACCCATCTTTAAGTTTCAGTTTCCTTATCTAGGAGGCAGGATTGGATGGTTTCTGAAAGTACCTTCTACCTTTAATACTCTGTAATTATTTAGATACTATAGCAACCTTATTTTAGCAATCTTGATTTGATCTCTAGGTCTAAAAACTCAATAGTAATACAGTAATAAAAGTAGCTGACAATAGGTCTTTCAGTCTTTTTCGCCCTCCCTTAGTCTCTGTCCCCAGTCCCTCCCCTCCCTACCCCTTTCCCTCATCCAGCTCAGGCGGTGTTTGTGCTCTGTTTGTGCCCGTGGGGGTGGTGGAGGCGATGGAGTAAACAGGAGGCAGCTGCCAGGTGCAAAAGCAGAGCAGGAACCGCCTATGTTTAGGGGGGCGGGGAAAAAGAGCCCCAGCTGTGCCCCTCCTGGAGGAGAGAGAAAAGGTAACTATGACTGCCCAATATTGCAGCCATGGAGTCCATGTGGTAATAAATTGAAGAGTACTGTTACAAAAGTAACAGCTGATGTCACTAGTGCTGTAATGGGAAATCCTGTCACTAGAGAATTTGATGTTGGTCGACACATTGCCAGTGGTGGCAGTGGGCTAGCTTGGGAGATTTTTAATGGCACAAAAAAGTCAACAAAGTAGTGGCTGTTTTTGTCTTTGATGAGAAATTATTGACAAATATCAAAAATGTGAAAAGGATCAAATCATCGATTCTCTAAAACAAGGAATCCAGCACTTAACTCGACTTCAACACCCTCGACTTCTTACTGTCCAGCATCCTTTAGAAGAATCCAGGGATTTCTTGGCATTTTGTACAGAACCAGTTTTTGCCAGTTTAGCCAGTGTTCTTGGTAACTGGGAAAATCTACCTTTCCCTATGTCTCCAGACATTAAGGATTATAAACTTTATGATGTAGAAACCAAATGTGGTTTGCTCCAGGTTTCCGAAGGCTTGTCATTCTTGCATAGCAGTGTGAAAATGGTACATGGAAATATTACTCCTGAAAATACAATTGTGAATAAAAGTGGAGCCTGGAAAATAATGGGTTTTGATTTTTGTGTATCATCAACCAATCCTTCTGAACAAGAGCCTAAATTTCCTTGTAAAGAATGGAACCCAAATTTACCTTCATTGTGTCTTCCAAATCCTGAATATTTGGCTCCTGAATACATACTTTATGTGAACTGTGAAACAGCCAGTGATTTGTATTCTTTAGGAACTGTTATGTATGCTGTATTTAATAAAAGGAAACTTATATTTGAAGTCAATAAGCAAGATATTTACAAGAGTTTCAGTAGGCAGTTGGATCAGTTGAGTTATTTAGGATCTAGTTTACTTACAAATATACCTGAGGAAGGTTGTGAACATGTAAAGCTACTGTTAAATGTAACTCTAAGACCAGATGCAGATCAAATGACAGATTCCCTTCTTTGATGATGTTGGTGCAGTAACACTGCAATGTTTTGATACCTTATTCCAAAGAGATTATCTTCGGAAATCACAGTTTTTCAACAGACTGCCAAAGGTTCTACTGCCCAAGCACGTCATTGTGCAGAGAATTTTGACTTGTTTGACTTCAGAATTTGTAAACCCTGGCATGGTACCTTTTGTTTTGCCCAGTGTTCTACTGATCATTGAGGAATGCACCAAAGAAGAATATGTCAAATTAATTCCACCTGAACTTGGTCCTGTGTTTAAGCAGCAGGAGCCAATCCAAATTTTGGTAATTTTCCGACAAAAAATGGATTTGCTACTAACCAAAACCCCTCCCGATGAGATAAAGAACAGTGTCCTACCCATGGTTTACAGAGCACTAGAAGCTCCTTCCATTCAGACCCAGGAGCTCTGTCTAAACATCATTCCAGCCTTTGCAAATCTTATAGACTACCCATCCATGAAACGTACTTTGATACCAAGAATTAAAAATGCCTGTCTACAAATGTCTTCCCTTGCTGTTTGTGTAAATTCGTTAGTGTGCTTACAAAAGATTTTGGAATACTTGGATAAGTGATTTTTACTTGATGATATCCTACCCTTCTTACAACAGATTTCATCCAAAGAATCTGCAGTCTTCATGGGTATTTTAGGCATTTACAAATGTACTTATACTCATAAGTTGGGAATCACCAAAGAGCAGCTGGCTGGAAAAGTATTGCCTCATCTTATTCCCCTGAGTATTGAAAACAATCTTAATCAGTTCAATTCTTTCATTTGCATCATAAAAGAGATGCTTAATAGATTGCAGTCTGAACATAAGACTAAGCTGGAACAACTTCATATAATGCAAGAACAGCAGAAGTCTTTGGACATAGGAAATCAAATGAATGTTTCTGGGGAGACAAAAGTTACAAATATTTTGAATCAGCAAATTGACAAGGTTGTTAACCACATTGGAGCAGACCTTCTGACTGGCAGTGATTCTGAAAATAAAGAGGATGGGTTACAGAATAAACGTAAAACAGCATCACTTACATTTGAAGAAAAACAAAAATTAGCAAAAGAACAAGAGCAGGCACAGAAGTTGAAAAGCCAGCAGCCTCTTAAACCCCAAGTGTATACACCTATTGCTACTGTTAAACAGACTAATGACTTGACAGACACATTGATGGATAATATGTCATCTTTGACTAGCCTTTCTGTTAGTACCCCTAAACCTTCTGCTTCAAGTACTTTCACTTCTCTTCCTTCCATGGGCATTGGCATGATGTTTTCTATACCAGTTGATAATACAAAGAAAAATTTGACAAATGGCCTAAATGCCAATATGGGCTTTCAGACTTCAGGATTCAACTTGCCTGTTACTACAAACCAGAACTTCTACAGTAGTCCAAGCACAGTTGGAGTGACCAAGATGACTCTGGAACACCTCCCACTTTGCCAAACTTCAGTGCTTTGAATGTTTCTCCTGCGGGTGCAAAGCCGACCCAACAAAGACCCACAGATATGTCTGCCCTTAATAATCTCTTTGGCCCTCAGAAACCCAAAGTTAGCATGAACCAGTTATCACAACAGAAACCAAATCAGTGGCTCAATCAGTTTGTACCTCCTCAAGGTTCTCCAGCTATGGGCAGTTCAGTAATGGGAACACAAATGAACATGATAGGACAATCTGCCTTTGGTACGCAGGGTAATCCTTTCTTCAACCCACGGAACTTTGCATAGCCACCAACTACTATGACCAATCACAACAGTTCAGCTAGCAGTGATTTAAAAGATCTTTTTGGGTGAGGTGTCTGCCTTCTATTATGAAGGATTATTTCAGTTTTAATCATGGGTGAACTGATTTACATCTTTATATAGTTGGCTTGGAGGAACTGCTTCTATGGGAAAGTGAATTGTTCTGTGACAGAAAACATCTGTCACAGATACTATGCCAGCATAGTAGTTGTATGGACTTCTAACCAGTTGAGTTTTTTTAAAGCATTGAGGATTCTTTTTCTCTTACCAACTCCTCTTCAGGTTTTTAAAGACCCAACCCTTCCCAATCTCAAAGAGAAAAAGGACAACTGAGTTATCTTGAATAGCTGAATTTTTTAATCAAATGTTTGTTTTGGCTTGTGAATCTTTGTGTTATTTAAAAAATTGAGTTGATGGTCATTGCAGGCTCATCTATTAAGTACTACATGGTACACAGTCTGCCTTCACAAGTCATTAGTGTTCATTTTAATATGTGAAAAATCTTGATGCTGTATTGATTTGCTTGCATTTAAGATGACAGTGAGAAAATGATAAGCATAAAGGGATCAGGTTATTTGCTTTTTCCAAACTTACTTTTCAGATGAACTAATGTTTAGTACAAAGAGACTGAGCAAATACTACAAAATTTAACTTAACCTACATTTCATTGGCTAACCATCTTAAATGCAAACTAATCATTGTAAATTATATTTTAGCATGGTCTGCCTCAAATGGTAATGCATTTTTCTGCATTCACTTGGATATATTTAGAATCACTTAGGTATATGCTGATTTGTTTGGATATTTGACAAAGCACTCGGATGTGATTTTCCCGACTACTAACTTCATATTTCATTTCAAATTCAAACTTCTGAGGTTGCAGCATATATGAATTGCATTTTCAAAAGGAGATTTGTAAGAATTAAACTGTATTTAATGGGTAAACTTTTGAGATTGCTGTATTGTTTCAAATGTAATAAACTTTACTTCTCTAAAAAAAAAAAAAAAAAAGAAGCTGACATTGATAGAGTGCCTCCACAGTGTGCAAGGCATTGTACTAAATACAAGTATTTTTCATGCATTTGTCTCATTTAATTCATATAACCTAGGAGGTAAGTACCTTCTCCATTTTACAGATGAGGAAACTGAGGGTTAGAGTTGAGGTAACTTACCCAGTGTCACGTTGTGGTATGTGTAGAGTCAGGACTCAGACCAGAACTATCGCTATACCATATTAAATTTATATTATGTGAAGGATAGGGAAGATTTTTTAGAGGAAACTTTTTTTTCCCTCCCCTTTCCGATTTTCTTCACCTCACATGTTTTGAGATTTAGATGTACCATTTCTTTAAAATAAAAATGATAAAGTACTTATTTCAGTGCCAGTGCTCAGTAAAATTTAATGCAATTTTTAAAAACATTTAGTGACTATGAGAATATACTAAAATGTAATTTTTCCAGATTTTGAAGAATCATCCACAGAATTCAAATTTTGTTATTAAAAAGCATATCATTTTATCCCTTTGAAACTATTTTCTGCTGGTTGCTTTGTATTGCTTTTCCCCCAAGCATGTAAGTTGAGATCAGACCCCTTTCACTTTGTTTTTAAAAAGTATATATCCAATTATTTTGTGTCAATTAAAAATACTGTTTAAAAATTAAGCAGCCTGCTGCTGCTTCAGAGGCATAGGCCTCTTTTAAACAGTACTAAATAGGTTGATAGGGAGAAAATATGAAATTTCTACAAATTAATTCTAAACTTCAAAAGCACAGTTATAAAGACAGGAACAGCAGACAGGCGTATGTGAGGGATGAGGGTGGGAAGATGGAGAGGATCAGAAAAAATAACTGTTGGGTTACTAGACCTAGTACCTGGGTGAAAAATAATCTGTACAACAAACCCCCATGACACGAGTTTACCTATATAACAAACCTGCACATATGCCCCTGAACCTAAAATTAAAAAATTAAAAAATTAAAAATCAAAAAAAGCATAGTTATAGTCACTAAGCAATATATTTAGATAGTATGTAATTCAGATTTGTGGTATCTGCATGTTCTCACTCATGTGGAAGCTGACAAAGTTGATCTGGAAGTAGAGAGTAGAATAGTGATTACTAGAGGCTAGGAAGGGTAGCAGGAAGGAGGGATCAGGAGATGTTGGTTAACAGATACAAAATTACAGCTGGATAGGTGGAATAAGTTCCAGTATTCTTTAGCACCATAGGGTGGCTATACTTGGCAATAATTTGTTGTATATTTTCAAACAGATAAAAGGTAGGATTTTGAATGTCCTCAATGCAAAGAAATGATAAATGCTTGAGGTAAGGAATGTGCTAATTACCCTGATTTGATCATTATACATTGTATACAGGTGTCAAAATATCACATGTACCCCATAAATATATCCAATTATTATGTGTCAATTAAAAATACTTTTTAAAAATTACTGTCAAAAAAATGTGTACCATCATTTTTACTTTAGAAGTTCTCTAAAAGAAAAAAAAACTATACTACTAAGATATACTAATAAAAATCAGTGGAGAAATGATCTTGTCTAATATTTCTTTGGTTGTCCTACTTTAGAAAAACTAATTTTCATCAATTTTCTCTGTAGCCTAGTAAAAGTTGAAGTATATTGGATTCATTTACATAGACTCTCCTCTTCAGATGTCTGCTCCAATGAGGATCTCCCTGAAGTTGAGCTGGTGAGTCTGCTAGAAGAACAACTACCACAGTATAGGCTAAAAGTAGACACTCTCTTTCTATATGAAAATCAAGACTGGACTCAGTCTCCACACCAGCAGCAACATGCATCTGATGCCCTCTCTCCAGTCCTTGCTGAAGAGACTTTCCGCTATATGAGTGAGTATTTTTTTACTCTTTTAGTCTGTGCATTGAAGTAATGATCATGGGTATCTTGGTATTGATTTTTAAAGCATTGATGTTTAATAGCCAATGTTCAGTGTATACCTACTTTCATGTGAACTGATTTCACAGGAAGAGATAATTCTGTGTTATGTCTGAATGCAGAAAGTTTGTCATCCTTAGGACTCTCAGTGTCCAGTGTTGCAAACATACTTAGATGTTTTCATGACTTGATATTTTCCTCAGACTGAGTAGAAAAGGGAACTTTTTAAAAGCGAAGTAAGTGATTTAAAGTTTTAATATTCCTTTATAACTGTCAACATTTATTATCCCAGTAGTTTGGTATCCTAAGCTATCAGCTTTTGACTTTTATCTTTATTAATATCTTTATTAAACACAGTCACAAGAATTATGTCAGCATAATTAAGCATAGTTCTTAGATATATAAGAAGTTTTAATAATGCCAGGAGAAATAAATATACACTATATAGTAATATTTATTATTTAAGGATTCCTAAGTGAGAGACTGAGCCAGATTTGTCCTAAAAATAGGTCTGTTTTACACCAAGCTATTAGAAAGGACAAGGAAATTTTTGAACTTCGAAATATGGAGACCTTTTTGCATTTGATTTTATCCCAAAAATCTGCATTAAGGCTGAAATTACTCTTCTAAAAATTCATTTGGTAAAAAATGTTGTGTGCACAGTAGCTATTAGAATATATAATAAAATCTTATGAGTTCAATATTGATATGTTTGTGAAATTCCTTTAATTAGAATTAAGTAGGTGATTGCATCAGATCCTAGACATTTTCCCAGTGAGTGCTTCAGTGTTTAATGCCAGATTGTCGTTGGAGAATGACTATTGTGCAATACTCATTTTCATCGTAATCATTAACTTGTTTTTAGCACTAGTTTCCTAGAATTTTTTCCTAGTCGTTTCTTAGAACTTCTTACTACTCAAAAAAAATTATAAACATTGTTTCAGCTGAAACTGAAATATCAAGAAGCCCAGTGAGTGCTGTAGTGTTTTAATGCCAGATTGTTATTGATGTATAAATATAAATAATGTATAAACATTATTTCAGAAACTGAAATATCAAGAAGCCCAAATACAATTGTGTTTTTGTTCTTAATATTTCTTTTAAATAGTTAAATTAAGGCTCCAAAGGTTTTCTTGACATTTTAGTTTGAGAATTTGCTTGCTTGAGATTTTTCTGGAAAATCGTTTTTAGAAGGAACAGTGTTTCTTATTTCTGGTTCCCTTTGTTCCTTGAGTGTTTACATTTCTGAGAACTTTCTTTTCTTTTTTTTGAGACGGAGTCTCGCTCTGTTGCCCAGGCTGGAGTACAGTGGCACGATCTCACCTCACTGCAACCTCTGCCCCGCCAGGTTCAAGCGATTGTCCTGCCTCAGCCTCCTGAGTAGCTGGGATTACAGGCGCACCCCACCATGCCAGCTAATTTTTGTATTTTTAGTAGACACGAGGTTTCACCATGTTGGTCAGGCTGGTCTGGAACTCCTGACCTTGCGATCCTCCCGCCTCGGCCTCCCAGAGTGGTGAGATTACAGGTGTGAGCCACCACACCCGGCCTAAATTGCTGAGAACTTTCAAACTGAAATTTCATATGGATAAATTTAGTTTGTCATTATTTTGATAAAGTATCACAGAAAGTGCCCTTCAGTTTATTTGTTCTTTGTCCTCTCAGCTACTGAGCGGCAAAACTATAGCTAGAAAGTAGTCTTAGATCATGATTTAATGGAGTTAACTTTTAGGATGAATTATAAGTAAAAAGCCTAGAAAATAAAAGGCAAAATTTAAAATACTTTCCAAGACTTTTTACAAAATGATAGTGTCCAAGGGAGCAATTTAAAACTTGAGATTAATAGGATGATACTGACCTGTACTTCAGGGTTCTGGAAAACTATCCTATTTCTTTAGTGTAATGGTACTATTTTCACTTCAACAGTTTGAAAATTGAACTATATATGATATACCTAAGATCATGAAGCAAATAAGCTAGGATGATACTGATAATTTACCTTTGCACTGTACTTTAAATTCCACTGTTATTTTAAAGGTTAATAGTTAAATCACATATAAACTTCATTATGCATTTACACCTTATGAATGTAAAAGCTAAATGATTTATTTTATTTAGCAAATTGACCAAGGTTTAAAAAGGAAGATACAACACATTCTCTCACCCTTTCCCACAGTTTTCTATCCCTCTGAGATTTCAAGATTTGTGATTTTGAATAATTGCGATGTACCCTGGCAGACCATCCTAGAGCTCAGCTCCCTGGGTTACTTTGGACATATCTCTACCTCTCACATGCCAGTGGATACTTGTGCTTATTAAAATGAATTTTAACACCTAGTAAAAAGGCGGCACAGGCAAAGGCACTTTCTTTCTTACATAACACAAAGAAATTGAAAGAGCTGTGAGAAGATAGTGATTTGGAAGGAAACGTAGCCAGCATTTGAGCTTCGGAACCTGTCTCACAAGAAATGGGGAGGAGTAGGTAGTTCTCTGAAGTCACCCAATCCAGAAAGACATTGTTTACTTTTAAGATAGACCACTGGGAGAGCAATGAGTGGGCAAAAAAATCAATCGATCAATCCCATTCCCTGCCACACACATGTAAAGTTTAAGATGGTCAAAAAGTGTTTTACCTGCAGAACAGGCCACCCCAGGGTTTTCTTGATTTTATTAAGACTGACTCCCAGAGTGAGCTGTGGGGGAGCCATGCAATCAGAACACGTTACAGACTGTACCGTTTATTCATTTAAAGGCTAATGTTAGAAACATGATTCTTTCAGGGGGTTTTATTTGGTGATAGAGGATCACCTTTACCACTTCCTAAGGCGTAAGAGGGGGGAAAATGATTGATTATGTAAGTTTTATTTTAGGCAGTGGTTCTCAAAATATGGACCCCTGCAATCAATGTCACTTGAGAAATTGCTAGAAATTCATGTTCTTGGGCCCCCTACTCCACCTACAAAGTTAGAGACTCTGAGTGAGACAGTCCTAGCTATCTGTGTTTTAAAGAGGCTTCCTGGTGATACTGATGCACACTCAAGTTTGAGAACCACTGATACAAAGCGTTGCCAACCAAAGTAAATGGCCATTTCACAGTGACATTAATAGGAGAATTAAGGAATTGAAGAGAGTGTGTAATTTTGCAGATAAATATGGTCATAGAAATTATTACTTCCAATTAGTAGGTATACTTTTCCTCAGGCTCTGCCCTCAAAAATTATTAACCTGTACTGGCAGAAAAGAACATATGACAGATGAAGTTCAGGAAGCGTTAACCATAAGCCCAGTCATAGAGGTTAGCAGATTTATTTTTCCCCTAGATAAACTCTCTCCTTCGGTTCCACAAGAGAATTAAGCTATATACCCTAAGACACTTAGCGTTTGTACAATGGATTGCCTTATCATCCATGCACCAGGTACTAGCTTTGTACAGTCCTTGGGAGAATTGAGAAAATTGTCATTCAAATGGTCTGTAGGGCCTGATTCTGCCCTGGAATCCTGTTGAGAAAGACTGCCCTAGATGGTGTGTATCATCAGTTTCTCTCAGTCATTTTGAAGGCAGAAATGTTTGCTGTATCATAGCAGCAATGGCTGTGGTCGCTTCTTTAGGGTTAAAACCTCAGGACTGGCCTGTAGTTGTCAGGAGCTATTGTAGCTTTTACTATGCCATGTGGGCACTGTTTGTGTTTCATTTCTATTTTGTTGTTGTTGTTTTTGTTGGTTTTGGTGTGAGAACGTTGGAGAGTGCTGCAGGATTAGAATTCTTTTTGGAATTCAATAATTGGGGTAAAAACTTTAGATCTTGAAAAGGGACATATGAGAGAACTATCAAGCACCATCTCATGTAAATGACAGATGCTAGAATAGATTATCAGCGGTGTTTCCCATCCTGAAAATAATCTGAGATTGAGCCGGTTACTGTGAAATTGTGCAGGGCTAGAACATAAAGTAAGGATTAGTGAAGTGCTTATGTATGTTAAACTCCCACCCCATATTTTCAGGAACATTAGATTCTTCAAATATTACACCAAAAATATTGCACATTAATTAACAACCTCTGGAAACAAGTTGCAAAATTGTTCTGTAAAAATATCTATCATCTCCCTGATGTATAAATACTTTTTTAGAGAGTTAGGAAAGTGCATGTCTGGAAATAAGCAAGGATCGTTGCTAATTTCTGTATCATTTAACATATTTTCAGCAACTGAAAACTGAAGGGAAAATATGTTTTGATAGGATTGATTTTAACAAAGACAACCTGCTTGGCTATCTCTACATTCTTGGTTACAGAATTATGATGAAGAACTAGTGTGTGGTTTTTGAAGCATTGAATTACAGTGTCTAAATGCCAAGACATTAAACACTTAAGAGTTTTGCCCTGAGTACTTTTGGAATCGGTCCAAGCAGCATGCCTTTATCAGGAGTGTTGTGTTAAGGAAGAGAAGACAGAACTGATTCCACTGCAGAGAGAAAAATCCATTGTGTTCCTTTCTGTTTTGTGCCTGACATCTTTCTGTGAGATTGAAGAGGCCCAGCTTTTGTGAGTTGGTAGTATCTAGGCTGCGCATACAATGTAAGAATTTGAAAATTCTGATTGCACTATATAACTTCTTTGCCGTAACAAATACTTACGCATTTTAAAGTTCATTTTTGCTTTTTTGAAACTTTTTAACAAGGGTTGCTGGGTTTTTGTGGAGTTTTTTTTGTTTTTTGTTTTCTGTTTTTTTTTTCTGTTTGGAAAGATAACATTTGTTCTTTATGGAAAATTGGCGAAACACTGAAAAGAAAACAGATCAGCCATAATCCTTACCCAGAGATAACTACTGTTAACATTTTAATATATATCCTTCCAGGCTCTCTTCAATATAGATATTTTATAAATATCTATATTGAAGGATTGAATATAAATATAAATATCTATATTGAAAGATATGCTCACACTTTAAAAAGCAAAATTGGGATCTATACTGTTTTATTATATAACATGCATTCACAGATGTATATGCTGGTATTTCATTCGACAAGGACTTTTTTATGTTCTTAGTGGGGCTGCGGTAGAAATAGCAGCAAAGTGGAAAGAGCTTATTACTGGACTCCTAAATCATCTGAGTTTTTTCTAATGACCTTGTAAGATGAGCGTTATTATCATCTCATCATCTCCATACTAAAATCCCAGCTTTGCCACTAATAACTTTCTTCGCGGTCTTGAACATGCCACATAATTTCTCTCAGAGAAGATTCCTCATACAGGAAAGTAAGATCATTAAACTAGATAACTTCTTAAGGTTCAGCTTTAAATTTTTATGGTGTAACAGATGGTAAGCATTTATAGGAAATATATTTTCATACCTCCTCACTAAAACATATTTTTTTCTAAACATTTCTTTACTGTGTTACTGTGTCCTTCATTTTTTTATTCCCCTTTCATCATATATGACTTGTGGTTCACAGTTGTTTTTTATATCCTTAACTTACTAGTCTTACTCCAAGTTAAATCTACCACTTCATCTTTAACTCTGGTCAATCATGTCATGTGGTTTTTAAACTAGTTGTATAAAAACTGGTTTTAACTGAGTCTATAGGATGCCTGATTTTTGCTTTGGGTGTTAACCCTAGATTGGTGATTTTAATTCCTGGCTCCACGTCATTTTCAACACCTGGGAATCTTCTACATACTACCAGCGCCATAGGCTCCCTGAAATCAATTAAATCAGAATCTGGAGTTAAGAGTCATTGCTTTATACTACATTCAGGTTTACAACCATTGTCTGGTTTTCTGTAATTAGTTTAGAGCATGGATATATTGATTTTATATTTTTCCCCTAATTTTGTTATTGAGACCAGAAGTAGAGGAGACCATTCACTGTAAGTATTTGCCTTAATTATGTAATCCTTTGTTCCCGCTATGCTACCAAATTATACTGTGTCTATTCCTTAGGCCCAAAAGTCTATTTCCCTTATCACTGTGGTTAAATCATTGTGTTAGTTTCTCTATTTGTAAATATAAATTCTTTTGGAGTACAAATGTTTATTTCTAGGTTTTAAGAAAAATTTTTATACTTTCAATTTAAATCCTTTTTAGTTATCTCCTCATTACCATCAAGCCAGCACTTTGTTTTACTTTTAACTAGGAATAAGGCTGTTATTAATAACTAAGCTATAGGTAGTTCCCAGATCCATTTTAATCAGTGGTGCTAGGGAGAAAATAAAAAGCTCAAATAAAAGTAAAACATATCTAATGATATCCCTTCATACTCAGTCTTTTGGATACCCTAAAGTGTTAAGATGGGACTATGGAACTACGAATTACTGCCAACTCAGAATTTGAAGTCAGGATCATTTCATACCTACCAGCTCTGTTTAGGAGTAGTAATTATAAACAGTTATATGATACTTAGCAGTTTACCGAATAATTTATTGCTCAGTAGATATCATATTTGATCTTCTTAATAACCTCATGAGATGTGTTATCACCTCCATATTTATTATCTGAATCTCAGAAGGCTTAAATGACTTGTTCCAGCTCACTAAAATTTATGAATTCAGCTTTTGTACTCCAAAGCCCCTGTCCTTTTCACACTTCAAGGCAAACTAGTTGTAATAAAAGCAGTCTAAGTCAAACACAGATTTATGTTTTGCAGTAACATATCATGTTCAAAGTCAAAAGAGCCCTCTTTTGTTATGCATTATTAACTTTAAGATACTGTTTAGTGTGACTGGAATCATTGGAGTCATATTTGCCCTTCTCTTTTGAACTAAATTATCCAGGTATATTGACAATTCCTGAATTTGTGAAGTGTAGAAATACAGGGCTTGAATTATACAACTAATAATGTAGCATACAATTTATTTTATAGCTGAAACCTGGATGGGAGGAATATTTTTATACAGATAAAGGGTTTTTAATTAAGCTTAAAGGAATAATGGTTCATAACAGAACCAGAAAAAGTCCTACAAGTCCTGTTCCTTGTTTACATAGCTCACGTGGTAGATGATCATAGATGGTTAAATAATCACAGCAGAATTCCAATTAAATTCCTTTATAAACGGCATAACCCCTCACTAATACCCCTTAGTAACTTTATTTTAGATTAGGCTATAAATCTATCAGTAACAATCCGTTCTCCCAGCCATCATTCTCATAAGTGAGTGTCCCAAACTTCCTGTCTTACCAGGGAAATAGGAGATAGTCAAGATGTGACTGCCTTATGATCATTTGATACTTTCTTAATTATTGTATGATATGCACTTTGTTTGTAATGATTGGACTATTTCTTGAGTGTCTTAATACATGAAACATTTCTTTTTTTCACATATATTTTTATTCTCCTGAATGACTTTTTGTAAAAACCTGAGGTTTTTGTTGTTGTTATCTCTCAATTCTTATTGATATTTAAATTTTTCCATTATTGCTAAAGCCTATAAATAGTTGTTTTTAACTATATTAGTTCTAGGCACAGACAGGGTGGAGCAGATGACCAAAACTTACAATGACATCGACATGGTTACACATCTCCTGGCAGAGGTAGGAATATCTTTTCTTTCTCCAGTACAAAAAGGTAAAACTTGAGGATCAAATTTGCACATCAAATGGAAAATGTTATATGTGCTCTGGGTTGTTTTGTATAAGGTCATTACTACTGGAACAACTGATACTTCAAAGTAGAATGTTTCCTGAAGTTTATTATTATGATGATGCTATAGAGGATTTATAGTTAATTATTTATTTAATGGTGTTGGCTGGCCTCCCCTTCCTAGAAAAGCATTAATCTTTAAAAAAAAAATCATTTTAAAATAACCCCTGCTGTTACTTACCCTACAACAGAGCTGCTCATTCAGAAAGCAGTATCATTATCATTGCAAATCAATACCTACGGTTTGGAACATCTCCCCTTTTTACTTTTAGTTTGGGCTATGATTTGAGCTCACTTTGTCTATGGCATTTCTGATATATAGTGTATCTCCTCTAGTTGGCAATCAGTAGAGGTCTCCCTTTGTACCTGTTTCAGTTGATCTTATGGAAGACAGTCTTCTCTAACATATCCTTCTCCCCTCTCCCCTCAGCTCTCCAGAATGATTTCTATGTATGCCACTTAGTGTATATTTAAAATGAGCCTTAAAAATGTGGAGATAATCCCTCCATTTTCATATGCCTATGGAGAGAAAGGACAGAAGCTTAATTTTATTTATATAATAATTACTGTAAGTAGATCACATACAAGGCAGTGAGATGTATAATGACAGTTTTCTCTCCTACAGAATACAGTCTTCACCACTACCACACAGGTGGAATTCCTATGCCCTTGCCAAGTATCACTATCTGTCCAGAAATAATGACTCTGAGTGGAAGCCTATTGCTTGACTTTTCTACAGACTTCCCTGCATCATTACCACCAGCTTCTTTAGACTTCTTTCTTCTCTATACTCTAGGCAGAATCCTATGGCCTCAGAATTTCCAGTCTTTTACTTCCTATTTTATTTCATATCATCATTCTTGAACCAGTTGGCAACAGCTCTTGGCTGCACTTTCCTCTAAGCTGCTGAATGCACATAGCTTTGCCCTAAATGGAACACTTTTTTTACATACCCACCCGATCTGTATTTTAAATACCTAATTCTGTATCATTACCATGCTTGATACACAATTGCATTCAACAAATATTTGTTGAACTTTTACTGTACAGACCCCATCATTTTTAAAGACTATGTTCATTTTCCAATTCCCAAAAATTGTAAGTTTAAAGTTTGGGTTGCTAGACTCTTAATTTACTAGGATGATCAATAAATCTCACCTGATATCAAGAAAAGGGATGTCCTCTTTCATTTAGAACAGTGATGGTCATCCATTTGACCAATGTTTAAAGCACTACCTGTGTGCCAGAGCCTGTGTTTATTTGTGGTATCTGGGCATTAAAATGAATCTTGATGCTTTTTAGAACATTGCTTTTGACTTTACCAAAACTGACCACAGCAGTTCTGAACTGCCATGTAATTTTGTTTATACTCAAAGAAAAGGTGTATTTGGTATTTTAACAGAGGGATCGTGATCTGGAACTCGCTGCTCGAATTGGACAAGCTCTCTTAAAGCGGAACCATGTCTTATCTGAGCAGAATGAATCCCTGGAGGAGCAATTGGGACAAGCCTTTGATCAAGTAAGCCTTTGATCAAATATCTGCAGCATGAAATAATTAGTTTTATGCAGTTGAAAATTTATTTTCCTAGGTGTCCCTGAAATGGTGGCAATAGATAAATAACACCAGTACTTGTTGAGTTTGTCGATGTCCATTAAACTAATCAGTAGAGAAATTAAATGTTAATTGTACAGAGGAGAACTCACGTGACTACCTTGGTGAACTTAAAGTCTATATTAAGTATCTAATACCTGTGGCACCCTGCTTACATATTAAAATTATCCATACCCTTTTGTGTAGACTTTGTGTGTGATCTTATCTGAAATTTATTTTTAAAAAATAGTTACCCAAATATCTTGGCATCTTTATTCAAAAACCAAACAAAGGAAGAAAGTAAAAAGAAACTTTGAAAATATATTTATTCCATAGCAATAAACATCTGTAGTAAGAACTGATTTATTATTAACTCGAATGGTTACATTTCAAATTTTCTGTAACTTGTTATTTTTATCTGGTTTCATTTGCATTTTATGAATGCATTATGGATTATAACATGCGAGCCTTTAGGTTGAAACTATTTGTTCCTAGAACTAAAATCAGTACTCCTAGGAAGACATGCACAGTGATATACATCTTAAAATTATGAGCCCTTATGATAAGAATTTGAAGTAGGGATCTGTTCTGATACTTTGAAGGTTTTTCAGTTTTGTCGTGTTTTCAATAATACAGTTTGACTGTATTATTATCTTAGATGAATTTTTCTCCTATATTCCTATCATATATACAATATGAAAATTGGCTTTTCTTCTCACCTAGGGTAGAAAAAAAGCTGTACTGTTGAATTAATGCTCTAAAATTGTAACTTAGGAGGTATCTAGGGTTTGTTATTCTCTTTTTAGTACTTGTTGCATTAGTCAGTAAAACCTATCAGCTGATTTTGTGATTTTGTTTTATGATGAAAAATAATTGTTCCATGAATTAGAAGCTATATTGCTGTAAATAATGCAAAATAAAGAACATGAAAATCAAGCATTTTATGTGGACAGGTTAATCAGCTGCAGCATGAGCTATCCAAGAAAGATGAGTTACTTCGAATTGTCTCCATTGCTTCTGAAGAAAGTGAAACTGATTCCAGCTGTTCTACACCTCTTCGGTTCAATGAGTCCTTTAGCTTATCTCAAGGGTTGCTGCAGTTGGAAATGCTGCAAGAAAAGCTCAAGGAACTGGAAGAAGAGAATATGGCTCTTCGATCCAAGGTACGTTCAACCTAATTCCCATTTTCTTTTACTTTAAAAGCTATAAAGTTCACGTCCAGGTACTATTGAGCATAAGTAAGGATTTGCTATTGGCACTCCAATTAGAGAGTCATGGACAAGGAGCTGTATTTGCCTTGCCTTCCATTGTTCTTATAGCCCACTGAAAAGTGGTTAGTAGCAGGTTACAATAGTGAAAGTCACAGGATAGAAAATGTATCTTGTGGAGTTTACACAAGTAACTAAGTAGTTACAACTGTGATAAGAGCTATGTCAGAAAATTACAAGATTCTGTGAACTTGTATAGTATGGGCATTGAGGAGGTCCTACTTAAGCAAGGATCATTTTAGCCAAGGCCAGGGATTAGCCAGGCAGAGATGTATGAACAGGTTGTTGGGTTTTTTGCTTTGTAAGTGATGAAATTTAGTCTTCAAATGAGAATAAAAGGTTTTGGTAGTTATTTCTGTAAAATGACTAGAAGGTATTGTCACATACTGATTTTTTTTCTTGAAGGCTTGTCACATAAAGACAGAAACTGTTACCTATGAAGAAAAGGAACAACAACTTGTCAGCGACTGTGTTAAAGAACTTCGTGAGTATTAACACACTCTCTTTTGTACCTTTTGGACAATTCTTTGGTAGGGTATCTCCACCTCAGAAGTTAGATCACTGGTTTCAGTAGAAGCATCTCAAGAAACAATTTTAAATGGTTACTGAAAATCTTGGAATGTCACATTGAGCCTACAGCCCTAAATAAGATACCATATGTATTTTTAAGAAATACATTTATTTCAAATTGCAATTATCATTACAGACCTATGTTTCATAAGTAAGTTATAGCATGTTAGAGTGAAAGGAACCAAAGCTTTTATATTGTTGACGAGGAAATAGTCCTATAGAGGAAGATGATTTGCCAAAGTCAGAAAACTGATAAGTGGCAGAGCCAGAGCTTAAATGATGGCATAAAACCTATCAATCAATGAGTATAAAGTGCCAGTTATGTTTCTTTAAAGGAGTATGTTTTAGTTTGAGGTAATGTTAACTAATTTTTTAAAACATCAGTTGGAAAAAGATTGGCTTCACTGGAGAAAGATATTTAATTTCTCCGTAAATACAGCAGCCGTCCCTTACCTGCAGTTTCACTTCTCATCGTTTCCATTAACCATGGCCCGGACTGCAGTCTGAAAATATTAAATCAGACATTCCAGAAATAAACAATGCATGAGTTTTAAATCGCGAGCCATTCTGAGTAGCATGATGAAGTGTTGTGCCATCCTACTCCATACTTCCCGGGATATGAATCATCCATTTGTCCAACATCTCCACGCAGTATCTCCTACCTGCCTGTCAGTCACTTAGTAACCAGCTCTTAGTAGCCGTCAGTTACCAGGTCAATTATCGCAATATTGCAGTGCTTGTGTTCAGGTAACCCTTATTATACTTAGTAATGGCCCCAGAGGGTTCTGGAATATTGTTATAATTGTTTTATTATAGTTATTAACCTCTTACTGTGCCTAATTTATAAATTAAGCTTTATCATAGTTATTTTATTTCTAGGAAAACACATAATATATATAGTATAGAGTTCAGTACTATCTGTGGTTTCAGGTATCCACTGCAGGTCCTGGAATGTATCCCCCACAGATAAGAGGGGACTACTATATATAACCTTTTACATTGAAAGCAATGATATGATAATATCACATCAATTCATTTGGGCTATGGGCTTCAAAATGTGATATCTTAGAATAGCAGAATATTAGAGAACCAGAAGGAATGTAAATTGAATTTTCTCCTCCACCATGAATCCACTACCCACCTTTTACACCTTAAAATACGGGAAATGACTTGCCCAAGAGCTCTCAGATCCAGATCTCCTGCCTCTATATTGCCATCCTTTGAAATGTTAGAAGCTGTCTGTCAATTTTAAAATAGCTTTATATGACACTGAGAAGTAGCTTTTCTGCTTGTATTTACATATCAAATTTTTCATATGAAATAGAGAGTGAATAAATTCCTAGTGGAATTTTAAAGGCTCTATTCTATGTGCATGTAAGAAGGCCAGGCTATAATAATTGCTCTAGAGGCTTTACTCAGTTTGCCACGTATCCCTGAAAGGGATATGCCAGAAAGTCTGTCTCCTACAGAAGCATTTCCATAGCTTTATCACATTCTGTTATAGATTGTGACTGTTCCATTCTGGAAATGTTCCTTTGTTAGATTTGTTAAGATTAATTTTCATTGCTTGTGGGATTTTATGTCCCTAAAGAGTTCTCAAAGAAATGAATGAGACTATCTCTTTGCACTTGCTCTCCTTTCAGCCTTCTTTCCTCCATAAAGAAAAAGATTGAGCAAATATCGTTTTCATAAAGAAAAGGATTGAAGCAAAACCTTTAGCCTGCTTGCCTTTATAAGGCATCTCTCTTTTTAGCTTCACTGACTCCTATTCGATTCCCAGCATTAGCCTATTTCAGAAGAACCTTTATTTTTCTCTATTGGTGTCTCTGGCTTTTTTTGTTTGTTTGTTTTATGTTAAAGAAAAATCTGTTGACAACAGTCCAGTGCTTGTTATAAAACAAGATTTAACTCACAAGTCAAAGTTTGCTAACTGCTTCTCTGCATTTATATTAATTAAAAAAAATTTTTTTTTGCTTCCAAGGTGAAACAAATGCTCAGATGTCCAGAATGACTGAAGAATTGTCAGGGAAGAGTGATGAGCTGATTCGATACCAAGAAGAGATTTCCTCTCTTTTGTCACAGATTGTAGACCTTCAGCATAAACTTAAAGAAGTAGGTTTATTCATTCATTCAACAGATATTTGTTAAGCACTGACATAGTATCTTGCACCATGCTAAGTGCTAGATATAATAAGCAAAATAAACATGGTCCCTGCCCTTTTAAAATGCCCTGATTGCTGTTTTAATCATCTTTACGTCATATAATATATCATGAATAAGTACTTTCAAGTCACTATTTCTCTTTGTAAAATGGGGTTAGCGCTTCCTCAGAAAGTGGTATAAATTATTGACTCATGCCCATTGTCCTCTGAACACCTTCATAGGCTTTGTATTTGAATGCCCATCTTATTTAGCTTTTGAAAAGTTAGCTTTTTATAGGCTTTAAGATGATACCCCAGAGAGAAATTCTTCACATGTCTTTATAAGAAAGAAAATAACTATATTTGGCCAGGTGTGGTGGCTCACGCCTGTAATCCTAGCACTTTGAGAGGCTGAGGCGGGCGGCTCACAAGGTCAGGAGATCGAGACCATCCTGGTGAACACGGTGAAACCCCGTCTCTACTAAAAATACAAAAAAATTAGCTGGGCGTGGTGGCGGGCGCCTGTAGTCCCAGCTTCTTGGGAGGCTGAGGCAGGACAATGGCGTGAACCTGGGAGGCAGCGGAGCTTGCAGTGGGCCAAGATCGTGCCACTGCACTCCAGCCTGGGCGACAGAGAGAGACTCCGTCTCAAAAAAAAAAAAAAAGAAAATAACTATATTTTACTTGGAAAGGCTTCACATGTCTTTTTTAATCTGTTGTTAGCATGTGATTGAGAAGGAAGAACTAAAACTTCACCT
Source organism: Colobus angolensis palliatus (assembly GCF_000951035.1). NCBI lineage: Eukaryota > Metazoa > Chordata > Mammalia > Primates > Cercopithecidae > Colobus > Colobus angolensis. The sequence continues at coordinate 7,763,584 of NW_012116266.1, forward strand.
GCAAGCTTCTAAAGATGCCCAACGACAACTGACAATGGAGGTAATTAAATCTTTATCTTGTATAATTCAGGAGGGGAAAGAATGACTAGTTTCTTTCATCTTCATGAATAAGAATTATTAAAGGGGAATTACCAAATTTAAAAAGCAACAGCAAAAGGTTAAGATGAAATTATGAGATCTAAGATGTAAAACATTTTGGCTGGGTGCGGTGGCTCACGCCTGTAATCCCAGCACTTTGGGAGGCTAAGGTCAGTGGATCACTTGAGGTCAGGAGTTCAAGACCAGCCTGGCCAACATGGTGAACCCCTGTTGCTACTAAAAATACAAAAATCAGCTGGGCATGGTGGCAGGCCTCTGTAATCTCAGCTACCCAGGAGGCTGAGGCAGGAGAATCCTGGAACCTGGGAGGTAGATATTGCAGTGGAGCAAAGCAAGACTTCATCTAAATAAATAAATAAAGCATTTTAAAAGTCCTGTCTCTAAAACTAGTAACGTGGCAACATTCTTCTTGATTAATAGGGAAAACTTCAACTTTATAAGATTCTTTAGGAATATATCACTCTTTTGCCTGTCAACCTAAACTAGCTCAACAGTTTTTAAAATAAGATAATTTCTAGTAGTAAATCTTTTTGCAGGTGTGTCAGGAGAAGTAGCAAAAAAAACTCTTACTTTCTATCTACATAAAATTTTATGTATTAAATATAACTTAGTGATTCTTTAGCATGCATTAGTATCACCTGGGGCCAGGCACAGTAGCTCATGCCTGTAATCCCAGCACTTTGGGAGGCCAAGGTGGGAGGATGGCTTGAGCCCAGGAATTTGAGACCAGCCTGTCCAACGTAAGGACACCTTGTCTCTACAAAAAAATTAAAAAATTAGCTAGGTGTAGTGGTGCATGCCTGTGGTCCCTGCTATTTGAGAGACTGAGGTAGAAGGATCACGTAAGCCCAGAAGATTGAGGCTGCAGTGAGCCATAATCACACCACTGCCCTCAACCCCGGACAGCAGAGTGATACCTTGTAGGAGGGAAGGGGAGAGAATCACCTGGAAGAGCAAGTTTTAAATGGCGATTTCCAGGCACCATCCCAAGAGCTTCTACTTCAAGTGGTCTGGTGTGAGAGCCTAGAATCTGCATTTTTTAGTAAGCATCTTCAACCCTGGTGATTCTGATGAGCTGGGGCATATACTGCACTTGAAGAAATTTTACAGTTAAAATATACTCTGAAAATTATGTACTCTTTTATCAGATATGTATGTCTAGTTGTAAAGAAGATTCTGAAACAAGGGTCGAAAACTACTTGTTTAGGAATATTGAGCACCCTGACATTGTATATAATACTTTGTAGACTCTTGATCTTGTCACTTACAGACTTCAGAGTGATTTT
>NW_012116266.1:7765243-7766423 GCF_000951035.1 Colobus angolensis palliatus
TTGTTTAGGAATATTGAGCACCCTGACATTGTATATAATACTTTGTAGACTCTTGATCTTGTCACTTACAGACTTCAGAGTGATTTTTTTAAAAATTTTACAGTTAAAATATACTCTGAAAATTATGTACTCTTTTATCAGATATGTATGTCTAGTTGTAAAGAAGATTCTGAAACAAGGGTCAAAAACTACTTGTTTAGGAATATTGAGCACCCTGACATTGTATATAATACTTTGTAGACTCTTGATCTTGTCACTTACAGACTTCAGAGTGATTTTTTTAAAAAGATTAGTATTATACTAAACCTAACTTGACTGTAGCTGTTATACTTCCTCTGTTAAGGGTATGAAGCATTCAATATTAAATTGACAGTTCTGGTAGTCTAGCTACGTTTCAGACTTTCAGGAAGTCACATTCATGTATAATTTTGGCCAAGACACCCCTCCCTAATTCTGGTAGCTCAAAATATATATATACTCTTCTTGCTTAGTTTGTTTTAGTCTTTGTATTGAAATTACATTCATAAAGTTAGCTAGCCCTCTGGATAAAATTAATACTTATCCCAAAAGGTTTTGGGGGTTTTTTCCCTAATGTTGTTTTGGGAAGACAATAAAGTACACTACCATCCTTTCTTTTAGCTGCACGAGTTACAAGACAGGAATATGGAGTGTCTAGGAATGTTACATGAATCCCAAGAAGAAATAAAGGAACTTCGTAGTAGATCTGGCCCTGCTGCTCATCTCTACTTTTCCCAATCATATGGAGCTTTTACTGGGGTAAGCGACTAAGAAAGATGCTACGTATTTAATGACATTTGTTTAAGATTAGTTTGTCCTAAAAGTGATATGGTTTATGATGGCATAAAGCATCTTGAGAAGAGATTATATGGTTTGTCCTTGTTTCTGGACTCCAATTATTGATTTAGGTCCTAATTTGTATATTGACATCTTCCTTAATACTCTTATTTATTCTAACCGGTGACTTTCCAGATATATTGTATCAATAATATGTAAGATGAGCCCTAACGAAATTCAGTTTAGGGCTGTGTACCATAGAGCTAGTTAAACTTGGGTCATCCTACCCTATGCCCACGACCTGCCACTTACTTAAATGGTGCTTTGAATATCTAAAACCTCTTTCAATAAATCTTGAGTCTCCTGATTTTTTTTTTTTTTTTTT
>NW_012116266.1:7766732-7768833 GCF_000951035.1 Colobus angolensis palliatus
GCCGTCTCCTGATATTTTTAACTTGTTAGAATCTAGGCTTCATGAGAACAAGATTCATTTTTGTTTAATTCATTTATAAGCGGTATTTTTTGGATTAAGAATATTAATAAAAACTTCTGAGTTTATGTTAGAATTTGTAATGTTGGTTCAAAGAGTTATTTTAACAATCTGATTCTTCTGTGCAATCCTGTGAACTTTTTCAAAAGACTGAAGCTATAAATTTTAGTAGATTTTCTAAAAAATAGGGAGGCATAATTTTGTTTTTTACGTTTGAAATAATTTTAAAGTTAGAATAAAGTTCCAAGAATAGTATAAAGAATTTTTATATATCCCTCACATCTATTCTTCAGCTTTTAACATGTTATTGCTTTTGCCATATCATTCAATCTCTCTTTCTCTTTCTTTTCCCACTGGGCTATTTTAACAGTAAGTTGCTGATATGCTCTATTACCCCATAGTACTTAAGTGTGTATTTACTAAAAACAAGGACATTTGGACACTCTTAAGGACACTGTCCTACATAAACACACTACAACCATCAGCTTCAGGAAGTTGGTGTTTATACAGTATTATCATCTAATCCACAGAGCCCATTCAAATTTTTCCAGTTGTCTCACTAATGTCCTTTAAAGGATACATTGAATTTTGTTGTTTCCGTCTGGGACAGTTCTTCTGTCTTTATTTCTCTTTCATGGCCTTTGTAGGATGTCCTCAGTTTAGGATTGTCTGATGCATCCTCATGATTAGATTCCAGTAATGCGTTCTTGGCAGAAATAATGCCATATTCTCAGAGCATGGTTTCAAGAGGTGCATAATGTCTGTTTAGCCCATTACAGGTGGTATTAATTAACTTTGGTCTCTTGGCTAAGGTAATCTGCTGGTTTTTTCCACTGTAAAGTTGATGGTAATTAACAGTTAATTAAATTAACACTACTAATTCACCATGTATTGATGAAAATTGGCAGATACTACCCCAACCAAGTGATCAAAGTAAACATTTTATGAGAGATAATTGGAGACTAAGTATCCTATTCCTCATCAAACTCTTACCCACTAGTTTTAGCACCCATTGATGGTTCTTATCTGACAGTTATTGCAGTGATGACTGCCAAACGGTGATTTTCAGATTTCATCATTTTTCAACATTTATTAATTGGCATTTTTCTTTTGTAAGTTAGTGCATTTCTGTTCATTTATTTGTTCATTTGTTCACTTAGGTATGTCATGGACTTATGGATTTCTATTTTATTCAATAGATTACAAGCTATGATTATTATTATCTATTTTGATATTCAGATTGTCCTAGATACGATCAGTAGGGTCTCCTTTAAGCTCATCTTGTACTTTTGTCCCAGCCCTGGAATCAGCCATTTCTCCAAAGAGCTCTGGTTGCTTTTATTGAAGAATAGTATTTTGAATCCAAGATCTGGGTGCTAGGTGTGCCCATTGATTGCCACTAGAGTATTGTAACAGATGGAACTAGGAAATACATGTATTTCATACCTATACCTATACTATATATATATATATATATGTTTTCATCCATATGTATATATATAAAATCATGAGTTCACACCATTGCCTCCAATTCCAGTCATCCTCAGCTTAGCCCCACTGAGCATGTCACTCATATTAGTTGAATCCTCATCCCTGACCAGGGGAAGAGGAAGCTTGCTTATTTTTTTAAATGATTTTTTAATATTATAAAACCTATATATGTTTATTACAGAAAAGTTGGAAATTACAGAAAAGCAAAAAGGAATTGTTAAATCCCATTAAATCCCACCCTCCACAGAATCACTGTCAACACTGGATTTAGTCCTCATCCCTGACCAGGGGAAGAGGAAGCTTGCCTGTTTTTTTAAGTTATTTTTTAATATTATAAAAGCTATACATGTTTAATATTATAAAAGCTATACATGTTTTTTTGTTTTTGTTTTGTTTTTTGAGACAGAGTCTCACTCTGTCGCCCAGACTGGAGTGCAGTGGTGCCATCTCGACTTACTGCAAACTCTGCCTACCAGTTCACGCCATTCTCCTGCCTCAGCCTCCTGAGTAGCTGGGACTACAAGCGCCCACCACCACGCCTGGCTAATTTTTT
>NW_012116266.1:7776083-7776577 GCF_000951035.1 Colobus angolensis palliatus
TTATACTTTAAGTTCTAGGGTACATGTACACAACATGCAGGTTTGTTACATATGTATATATGTGCCATGTTGGTGTGCTGCACCCATTAACTGGTCATTTACATTAGGTATATCTCCTAATGCTATCCCTCCCCCTTCCCCCACCCCACGACAGGCCCTGGTGTGTGATGTTCCCCTTCCTGTGTCCATGTGTTCTCATTATTCAGTTCCCAGCTCTGAGTGAGAACATACAGGGTTTGGTTTTTTTTGTCCTTGTGATAGTTTCCTCAGAATGATGGTTTCCAGCTTCATCCATGTCCCCACAAAGGACATGAGCTTATCCTTGTTTGTGGCTGCATAGTATTCCATGGTGTGTATGTGCCACATTTTCTTAATCCAGTCTATCACTGATGGACATTCGGGTTGGTTCCAAGTCTTTGCTATTGTGAATAGTGCCACAATAAACATACATGTGCATGTGTCTTTATAGCAGCATGATTTATAATCCTTTGGGT
>NW_012116266.1:7776732-7779597 GCF_000951035.1 Colobus angolensis palliatus
GGAGAAAATTTTTGCAATCTACTCATCTGACAAAGGGCTAATATCCAGAATCTACAAAGAGCTCAAACAAATTTACAAGAAAAAAACAACTCCATCAAAAAGTGGGCGAAGGATATGAACAGACACTTCTCAAAAGAAGACATTTATGCAGTCGAAAGCTTATTTTCTGATGATTTCTCCTGAACTATAGAAACTCCTCAGGGTGGCTTTATTTCTGATGGACTGCACATCCATGCCTCTTCTCTGGATGCTTTAGTGGATAGCAGTGATAATAATGAACACTTCCTTTTTTGACAGAGCCCAACAGAAGCGGGTGTTTGATACCGTCAGGATTGCCAATGACACACGGGGCCGCTCTATCTCGTTCCCAGCTCTGTTACCCATTCCAGGCTCCAACCGTTCAAGTGTCATCATGACAGCAAAACCTTTTGAGTCTGGTCTTCAGCAAACAGAGGACAAATCACTCCTGAACCAGGGGAGCAGCTCAGAGGAAGTTGCAGGGTAGGAATCCTATGATAATAGTGATTCTGCATTTCTTTTCACATTGCCTCACCAGATTCACATACGCACATTCCAGCATTACTCTACTGTCCCAGGAAGGTTCTGGAACTGTCAGTTTTCCTTCACTTATGATGCCTTGTATTATTATTTGTGAGACAGATCATGCCAAAGTCAAATTTTTTTGATCTATTTGGTCACTAGCATGAATACATCAGATGACACCTTCTCATAATCCATGCTCATAATCTCAACCATTTTGGTGATTTTCAGGATAAATGTAAGTTTGAATACATCTTGAGGACCATCAAGGTGCTGTCGATTTTCTGTTTATTTAAACTTAGATTTTTTTTTCCATTCTTTTTATTAATATGTTGAATTCTATATAGCTAGATGGTAAACAACTTTACTGAAAAGTGAGCTGAAAGCTTTGAAAGATAGATGTTTGGCACCAAAGGGAAATGTTTCCTAACATGGGAATTCATCACACTAGGTTTCAGTTGCATTGCCTGGTCTGTTCTGGGCAGTGTTCTGCACCCACAGTAGCTTTGTGTCCTACTGCCTCACTGTTACACAATTATCTCAGGAGAAGATCTGAAACACATTTATGTGGATTTATACCCAAGTAGCCCAGAGTACCCACAACTCAGCTTGCCACTCTTCCATTTGATATTAATTATAAGATAGCTTCCAGTTTCAAAAGTGTTGAAGTGAAAAAATGGGCATCAGAGAACTATAAAAATGCAGTGTTATGTACAAATTTTGTTGTTTTCTTTTAAATGTTCTGCAGTGTTGATGGGTGATGCTGTGGCCCAAAGAACATTTTTTTCATATTTTAATATTTTTTAAATTGTTATATTTTGTATGCCTTAGTTTAATGGGTAGCATTTTTTTCCTTCTTTATGATACATAAAATAATGGTACCTCTTGCAATCCATGATACAGATTCAGCAAAATACGATATTTACTTTTGTGACCACCTAATAAGAATTTATAGATGGTTGAATGTGTAGTTTCATAAATTAAATGAAATAGAAAATTCAGAAAGCACAGAATATCAATAAAGTATTATCTTGCCTTTCAAGTCATTTGAAATGTTCTCTAAAAATGATGTATAGTGTTGTTGGTGATTTTGGTTTGTTGTTATTACTTCTATATTCCAGGTATCTAGGAAAATACCATGTTTTTAAGATCAGTCTCTTGAATGCTCTCCATTATAGAAAGGAGAGGTCTGGGTCATGCTGATGATCCTCAAGATCTAATCAGTGAACGCGATTTTCCTATAGGAGCTCCCAGAAGATGGGCCAACCAGGACCGTCTGGAGACAGTGATTTGGCTACAGCACTGCATCGCCTTAACTTGCGTCGACAGAACTATTTAAGTGAGAAGCAGTTCTTCGCTGAAGAATGGCAGCGGAAGATCCAGGTTCTGGCTGACCAGAAGGAAGGAGTTAGTGGCTGTGTCACCCCGACAGACAGCCTTGTCTCTCTCTGCACCAACCAGTCAGAGATCACAGACCTCAGCAGTGCCAGTTGCCTTCGAGGTTTTATGCCAGAAAAATTACAAATTGTCAAGCCCCTTGAAGGTAATAAATCAGTAAGCGCCCTTACTAAGACACATGACTTCCTGGAAGTTCCTTTCCCTGGAATTGAGATTTGTGTCTTAATTTTAGGAGTATTATGTGCAGATGATCTTTTTTTATCCCATAACCTTGCTGTTTGGGTGGCAAGACTTTGTAGTACTTTGTGGAAAATTAATAAACGAAGAGAGTTGCAGTCTCTGAATCATCAGCCAGCAGTTCTCTTCTACTGATGTTTTTTAATGTAAACCTGAGCAGGGAGGAGGAGTAATCTTTTTCTGTCCTTTGCTAAGGAATATCATTGACAGCAGTTTCCATGGTTAGATGAATAAGATACGATAAATGATAATGATCTAGAGATAATAATTCATCTCCACCTTCCTTTTCAAAGGAGTTTTTTACCCAAAAGTATAATTGACTTAGAGGTGTATGTGCTTGTATTTTTCCTTTTTTCAGTTCAGTTTCTATTCTCTCCTAAGAAAGAACTTGAATTCAAAATAACTTCCTTTGTTTTCTGGAATAATGACAATCATTTAATGATTCTCTTATATTATCCTAAAAAGAGTTCTGCATTAAATAAAATTTTGAGTATGTAACCTATAAAGACCCCTCAAACTCAAAGATTTTATAACTTAGTTGTATTCATTAATGATCAGTGCAGATATTTGCTGGACTTGCCATTTTTTTTTTTATTATTATTATTATACTTTAAGTTCTAGGGTACATGTGCATAACGTGGAGGTTTGTTACATATGTATACTTGTGCCATGTTGGTGTGCTGCACCCAT
>NW_012116266.1:7784869-7798041 GCF_000951035.1 Colobus angolensis palliatus
GAGCTGCTGTGAGCTCCACCCAGTTCGAGCTTCCCAGCGGCTTTGTTTACCTACTTAAGCCTCAGCAATGGCGGGCGCCCCTCCCCCAGCCTTGCTGCTGCCTTGCGGTTAGATCGCAGACTGCTGTGTTAGCAAGGAGGGAGGCTCCGTGTCCGTGGGACCCTCCTGGCCAGGTGTGGGTATAATCTCCTGGTGTGCCCGTTTGCTTAAAGCGCAGTATTGGGGTGGGAATTACCCGATTTTCCAGGTGTTGTGTGTCTCAGTTCCCCTGGCTAGGAAAAGGGACTCCCTTCCCCCTTGCGCTTCCCAGGTGAGGCGATGCCTCGCCCCTGCTTCAGCTCTCGCTGGTTGGGCTGCAGCAGCTGACCAGCACCGATTATCTGGCACTCCCTAGTGAGATGACCCCAGTACCTCAGTTTAAAATGCAGAAATCACCGGTGTTCTGTGTCACTCGCGCTAGGAGTTGGAGACTGGAGCTGTTCCTATTCGGCCATCTTGCTCCACCCCCGGACTTGCCATTTTTAGGATGAAATTACTACAGTGACATAATTAGACATCGCATCTGGTGCAGTTGCTTGGGGTCATCATTCACCAGGGTTCTATAGTCTGGAACCAGTAGAACATATCCTCCTTTTCATTATCTTCTTCATTTTCCTGTTCTCCCTGGGAGCCTGGCTTTTGACTTTCAACTTCATAGGCATAGTTCCAGGCCAGAGAAGTATTTGACTTTTTTGTCACCTGGGAAAATACAGCTCACCTCTTAGGCACCTATCTTCCATCACTGCCTCAGCAGCGAAGCTCCTTTCCTATTAAGGGTGTCTCCTTGGGGTTTTTTTCACCCCTTTAGATGTCCTTCTCAAAGTTAACTGTTAAAACAGATTGTTACTCATACCTTTGACATCTTGTCATCTTCCACTGAAAACTTTAATTTGCAGCTTTTACCAAATTATTAACACCAAATAAATAATTTTATTGCTGTCATTATTGTTATTACACATATAATTTTAGCTTCTGTTTTAAGATTTGTGGGAAATGTAAACATGCCTTTTCCCCCTCCTTTGTTTTGCATATTCAGGATCACAAACTCTGTATCACTGGCAGCAGCTTGCTCAGCCAAACTTGGGAACCATCCTTGATCCACGACCAGGTGTCATTACTAAAGGCTTTACCCAGTTGCCCAGGGATACCATTTATCACATCTCAGATTTAGAAGAGGATGAAGAGGAGGGTATTACTTTTCAGGTTCAGCAACCTCTTCAAGTGGAAGAGAAACTGTCAACATCCAAGCCAGTAACGGGGATCTTCCTACCACCCATTACTTCAGCAGGTGGACCAGTTACAGGTGAGAAGAGTGTCTGGTCAAATGTGGTATAGTAACCAGAAGTACTTTGCATTCTGACTTATTAGATAGTCAGCTGGCTACTTCTGCTCACTGGAGGGTACTCAATCTTGGATACCAGATAATGAAAATCTGTAGCGTTAGTGGCATTGCTAATCCCCTCCACTTTATCTTAGCCAGCCTACATTAGTAGATTAGGTAGAGAGCTGGATGAATTCAGGTCAGTGGTTCACAAACTTTTTGGGCTCAGGAACTCTTTACACTCTTAAAAATCACTGAGAATTCCAGAGAGCCTATCTGTGTAGGTTATATCTATTGACATTTAATATATCATAAATCAAAACTGAGAAACTATAAAAATGTGTATTAACTCATTTAAAATAATTGTACACAAATATGTTTTGTGAAAAATAGCTATTTTTTTCATAGTGAGAAAAACAGTTGTGCAAGTCTCTCATTTTTGACTTAATACAAAATAGCTTTATTCTCATTATCAGCATCTACCTTCAGTCTGTTGCAATATGTTGTTTCAGTTGAACAAGTTAAACAATATGAAGGAAATGCAGCCAGGCAAAAACATGCAGTTGGAAAAGGAAAGAGTGTTTTAATAGTCTTTTCAGATATTTGTAGCTATTTTTTGATATTATAGTAAAACTAGGTAAGTAGTAGTTTCTTGAACATTTGTAGCAATGTGAGATCAGAAACCCTAACAATTAACTTTTCATTACTTTGTTAACATTAAAATGCATTGGTCAGGCTGGTAGCTCACACCTGTAATCCCAGCACTTTGGGAGACCAAGGTGGGCAATCACCTGAGGTCAGGAGTTTGAGACCAGCCTGGCCAACATGATGAAACCCTGTCTCTACTAAAAAAAAAATTAAAATTAAAATTAAATAAAATGCATTGGTCATATCCTACATTTTGAATATATCTTTCACCCATGCTTGATTTTTAACATCATGCATTGATCATTTAGAAAATGTTGATTGGTTCATGGAGTTATGCAGATTTTCCAAATGTTGGCACATTTTATTACATAAAAATATTAAAATCATATTAATGATCACCACCTATCTCATCAGAAAAGTCTTTAAGGATGTTCATGCTTTCAGTGGTGGATATAAGTTTTCCAAAACTAACTTTTTCTTGAAAGCTCACGTTTTGTTAGCTGTTTTTCTTGAAGGGACAGGCTCACTTCATTCATTTTTAACATGTCTCTCTTAACACCCAAGTCTGAATAACTATAGTTTGTCTGTTAGTTCTTTAAAGTAAAAATGGTATTCCATGACAAAATTTCAAATCAGTTGCACAAGTATTTTCCTCTGGATAACCACTGTATCTCAGTGTGCAGCAAGAGTGCTTAATACATCTTTCCTATTTCATCGCACAGAACAGGAAAATGACTCAAGGGCTAAGATTCAAAATTTAATAGATAATTTTTACTGCTACTTCAAGGACATTCTTAAGTGAATATGGCTTTTAAAAAAATACCAAGTGCATAACAATTAAGAAGACTAGTACAACTTGGTGATACTGCCTTGATTTGTGCTGAGGAGCCAGGAGTTTTGCCTTCCATTGCTTTTGCAGTGCAAATGTAAACCCAGTCACAAAGAAAAGGCCTCTGTCTTAACATAGTCTTAACATTACTATGAAAGTAGCTTTGACCTGTAGACTCCCACAGTCTTCAGACCATACTTTGAGAACCACCAGAGTAGATAAATTTGGCTGAATCATTTGGATAACTGGATCTTGATTTTTTTAATGTATTTTTTCAGTTTTCTTTTCTCATTTCTAAGCTTTGTTTATGCCTTTTGCTTTACAGTTTTAAAGTATTGGATTCACCTGTATACTAACCAGTTAATACTAGTACAATCTTTATGTATATTTATTTCATTTCCAGATTTGGGGATTTTTAGTACAAAAGGTACTTGATAAATGCTATATTATTAATAAATAATGATGAGTTTTTTACATTATTAATCTAGTCTTTCAATCTTGTATTTGCTCCCTAAAAATCTATTTCAGTTGCAACCGCCAATCCAGGAAAGTGCCTGTCATGCACAAACTCAACATTCACTTTCACCACCTGTAGAATATTACATCCCTCTGACATCACTCAGGTTACCCCCAGGTAAGAGTACCTGGAAAATCTGGGGCCTCACTTCTTTCCTCAGCTATATTTTCATGAATTTCTTTTAAAAATTACCTTCATTTTAATTTCTAGAATGTTAATTAATGTTCTGTGATAATGTGTCTTTAGAATATTTTCACATTGCATTTTCTAATTTGATTATTATAAAAGTAGGCAGGGCAACTTGAGTATGTATTGTGTAAAGTAAACTGAGGCATGGAAGGTTGAGGTGACTGGTTCTAGGGCAGACAACTAATAAATAACCCAGCTGGGGCTATATACCCGGAGTTAGCCAAACTGCAAGATTTACAGGGCCTGTCCTCTGCACAAGCTCACCTTCACTTCTGACAACACCTGCAAGTGCAGAGGGTTCCCAAAACCACTTTCAGGTTCAGTAATTTGCTAGAAGATCTCACAGAACTCACAGCAAGTTGTTATACTTGTGGCTACTGTATTACAAGGGAAGAATACAGGTTAAAATTGTCCAAAGGAAGAAAGGCATAGGGCAGAGTCTTAGAGGATTCTACATGTGTCCTTAGGATTCATTACTCTCCTGGTATTGATATGTGACGGTACACACAGAATATTACCAACCAGGTAAGTTCACCCAAGTATTAGTGTTTACAGTCTGTCTGTATTGAGGCTTCGTTGTGTAGGTATGATTGATTGAACTCAGTTCAACAGAGTTGAACTCAGCCTTCTGGCCAACTGATACTGCATGACTCAAAGGCCCTACCCTAAATCACATGGTTGGTCTTTTTGGCATGGCCATTCCTCACCCTAAGACTGTTGGGTATGGCCTGGCCCACCCTAAGATTTAGTGTGATCAGCCTCCACTCTAGCCAAAGACACTCCTATTGTGACATAGATTGCGTCCAAGGAGCGGAGGGCAAAGGCCAGACCTCTCTGGGCAAGGCCAAATTATTTACTACATAGGCTAAAAGTTGAATATTCTAATATGTAGTCCCTTATTAAGCCATATTGATGCCATTCCCATCCTAACAATTCCCAAAAGGATCTCAGGTGGCTTTTAAAGATATGTAGAACGTGTAACAGTGCACAGTTAATGATGTGTTTGTTGCCTGTCCCTTTATATTTACCAAGGATAACTACTATAATTACTTTAAATGCATTAAAGAATAATGTTAACTAGAAGTAGAAAAGAAAGATGTTGCAAAGGGAAATCAAGAGTAAGCATATAAAATGGGTAAAAGAATAAAGCTAGTGTGCAAATTGTACCATAAAGTCTTATGTTAGCCATGTTAGCTTGCTAAGGTTAGCCACGTATTTGAGTCTTAACTTTCTAGCTGCCAGTGTGGAGGGAAATAAGATTATGATTCACCATGTCTATAAAATAGAAGCAAATGAATTATTTAGGGAAGCATTTGGATGATATCCACTAAAGATCCCAATAAAGTCTGTAACAAAAAAATCTGCATTTTTTTCTACATTGTTCTTATAGTCATCAAGATAACAAGTTTTACAAAATTGGTTCTTGAGGAGACTCTTAATACAGGTTGATGCCATTATATGAAGTATACAATTTGGGTAAAGACAGGCAGTTCTAGAGTCTAGTAGAAATAGGGAGATTAGAGACTGGGAATACAATATATAGACTATTCCGGATCAGAGGCTTTTTAGTTGAACTGGTTTGACCACGGAGTCAAACTTATTTGAATTTTGCTGCTTCTATACAAGTTGGTGCTTTAGAAAGTTTGTTAATTGTAAGCTTGTGTTTTGTTCATAATCTTTAAAATTTTTGATATCCTGATGTTTAATATATTGAGTATTTTGTGTTGAAGTGAAAGTTGATCTATTAAATACTGGTAACATTTGCTTTGCGGGGAAAGTGGCTAAAGAAGTACCATCTCCATTTCATTCCCGTTTCCTTAAGTACATGATTGGTTAGTTTTTCTTTTCGACTAAGCATAAAATAAGAATTTTCTCATTTGATTATTACAAAAGTGGGCAGGGCAACTGAGTATGTATTGTGTAAAGTAAACTGAGGCATGGAAGGTTGAGGTCACTGGTCCTAGGGCAGACAACTAATAAATGACCCAGCTGGGGCTATATACCCGGAGTTAGCCAAACTGCAAGATTTACAGGGCCAGTCCTCTGCACAAGCTCACCTTCACTTCTATATGTTCAGTAGTATTACTGAATACTGAAGTAATGCTGAAGAAGTATTACTGAATAGATGTTGAAACTATTAGTTATTTTTAATTTTCTGAAAACACATGTTTCAAGTCAAGGTTGAGAAAAATTCATTCTGTGGATATTTTTATACTATCATTGTTTGAAATTAACATTTCTTGAGAAAATAAAATTTAACAATTGGAAGTTTATTATTTCGCAATAAAATAAAATTAAAAGATTAAAAAGAAGGAAACTTCTCCCAGAAGAGCATTTCATGTTTAATTTTTTTTTAAGTTGGTAAACTGTTTACCTATGGATTATTGTCTCAATGTATCTCACTTTATGGAATGGATATATAAATAAACATTCTAAAGATTACTTTCCTTAGTCTTCAAATTTCTTTGCTTTCTGTCATAAAATTTAATTGTATTTCTACAGATGTACATTTTAGAGTTAAAATTTAAGAGTAAAGTTATCTAAGAGTACAGCAATACCTTTCATATCCCACTGAAAATATTTTAATAAGTTAATTACTAAGTTACAGATTACAAATAATTAATCATTGAAGTATCACGTCAAATTTTCATTTCCCAGATCTGTTCCACGGCGTACAGTTACAGATGTGTTTGTTGCCTGTTACTTTATATTTACCAAGGATAACTACTGTAATTACTTTAAATGCCAGCGTGGGGCTTGCTTTTTATTCTTAAACACTGTCTCCCACTTACTTTTTTTTTAAGCTCTGGGTTCCCTTCATTATCCTGTGGAAGTAGTGGTAGCAGTTCATCCAACACGGCTGTGAATTCACCTGTCTTGTCCTATAGACTCAGCATTGGTGAGTCCATCACCAACCGACGAGATTCCACTACAACCTTCAGTAGCACCATGAGCTTGGCCAAACTTCTACAAGAACGAGGCATCTCTGCCAAAGTGTACCACAGCCCAATTTCAGAGAACCCCCTCCAGCCTCTCCCTAAATCCCTGGCTATCCCTTCCACACCACCAAATTCACCATCTCACTCACCTTGCCCTTCTCCTTTGCCCTTTGAGCCTCGAGTGAATCTCTCTGAAAATTTTTTGGCCTCTCGACCAGCTGAGACATTCCTCCAGGAGATGTATGGCTTGAGACCCTCCCGGAACCCTCCTGATGTTGGCCAGTTGAAGATGAACTTAGTGGACAGGCTGAAGAGACTGGGGATAGCCAGAGTGGTCAAGAACCCTGGTGCCCAAGAGAATGGAAGATGCCAGGAGGCAGAAATTGGTCTTCAAAAACCAGATTCTGCTGTTTATTTAAATTCAGGTAGCAGTTTATTAGGTGGACTAAGGAGGAATCAGAGTCTTCCAGTCATAATGGGTAGCTTTGCTGCCCCAGTTTGCACATCCTCACCCAAAATGGGTGTCCTGAAGGAGGACTGAGGTTCAGCAGTTAACTGACCTCTTATACAAATTAGCACATGAGGGATAGATATGCACTGAAACATGTAGTCTGGTCTGACTTGAGAGAAAAGGAATGTTGCACAAGGGTTGTGAATGTGAAAGGGGGAATGGAGGAATGGAAATAAAATTGGGATGAGCCCTAATGGAGGAAGTCGGGCAAATTGAAAGTATAAATGAATGGGCCATGAGTGTTCAGAGGCAGGAAAGAAAGGTTTAATATACTCCTTCAGTTGAGTTTTCTTGTCTTGAAAATAAAAAGTGAATAAAAATAAATTCAGTAATACTAAAACATACAGAGATACTGAACTTCCTGGCACATTTACTTCTGGTAAGCATAAAGCAGAGAGAACCCAGGTTAGAAGAATGGGAAGAGAAAAGGAGCAGCTTTATTGCTTACAGAAAGCCATTCTGAAGGGTTGGTGGGGTAAGCTCAGTCTATTACTGAGACAATAGTGAGATGGCTTATTTGTTTCCCCTGTTAATATCTGGTTAAATTATGCATCCATCAAATGATATGCTCACAGCATTAGCAAAATTAGGAGTTTCATCTTTTTCATTGAATCATAGGTGGAGACTCCTATTTTCCTTTCTGTTTTCAGGCCTTTGAGCCCCTGGGAGCCCAAATACCACTCAATTATTTTGTATTTATGATTAATAAAAGTTCCTTTTTTAAATTTGTATTTTTATACAACCTCCAAAAAAAAATGGGTAGAGCATGGGAGGGATTTACTTTTAAGAAGCAAAATGTGGTAAATTGGAACCAAGAAAACTTGTTTTTAGAATATTTCTTCTGAATAAGTGCAGTAGCCAAGGAATACAAACATAATTGCATGTTTTTAAAAATTCCTTGGAGGCTGGAAGGGGTTAAGCCAGAAGTGCAATCAATAGGAATTAGGGAATGTTTTATATTTATATATGTAAAATTTTTTGTGAGAAAAGTTGGTTGCAACTAAACCAACTTTTTCCAAAGTGCGCTATGCATATTTTTAATGAAAGATGACATGTATTTGCACAAAAATTCTCAGGCACATTAAATTATTATAAACTGAAGTAAAACCCAGGTGCTTGCTTTGAGATTGTGTTTTGTTTTTTTTTTTTTCCTAATGTCAAATAAAATAAAACACATCTGCCTTCTTGATATTTATAGAATTAGAGAATAAACTTTTTAATGGGGGAGTCAAAGCTTTTTCTTTTTCTCTAAGGTTCTTTTTTTTTTTTAATTCAAACTGTATGAAATGGCAAAGTGAGGCTCTGGGGTTAGGTTTCAGCATTCAGCAGTTGACACAGGCTAAGAAATGGAAAGAGGTAGATCTGTTTTTTCTCAATGTTGCTGAGCAAAGTCTGCCTCTCATCAGATGACGTGGCTTTGTCTAGACAGCACGCAGCTCAGAAAGAAATGTCTTTATACAAAAGACATGATAGAGAAAAGATGAGAGAGGGGACTAATTATTTTGTTTATGAAAATGGCAAGTAAATTACTTGATCTTTTTGGTGCTTCATTTGCAAATGTTTTGTTCATTTGTCCTGACTTAAAGGCAATTTTCTGAAGAACTCTTGACTCTTGCTCCTATGGTTCCCATAGGCACACCTATTCCCAGGCCAAGGAGAGTCCTTCCTCTCCCCTTTTGAGGCATCCCTGCCACCGCCCCCCACCCCCAACTTAGAGCTATGTGCTCAAAAAGCCAACATGAATGCAGTGGTAAAAATGTGTTCGTTTCTTATACTTTTTAGAATCTCTTAATAAAATTTTTCTAAATAAATTCTGCAAAAACAAAGGATGAAGATGGTCTCTCCCTTTCGTTCCCCTTCACTCAGTTGTGCTGAGGTCAATAGAGCATACACATTCAGAAAGGATTCCAGTGGGTTTATATGTGAATATAAGTGTCCCTGAATGGGGCAGGTATTAAATAGAAGAATCCCTGCTGTTTAAATTTCCCACGTATTCCAATTCACTTTTTTAAAATACCATTTGAATTTGTGTTTCATAAAGTGACTCTGGGGTGCTTACTTTAGCCAATTCTTAAAATTTTTTATTTGTTCCCTAAGAAAGTAATTAGGGTTTCTGTTGCCTGAACAGTTACAGTTTCCAAGAAACATCAGGAAGTAGGAAACTGTAGGGCCAGACAGTAGTACAAAGTTAAATTGTCCGATTTATGTGTATTACATAAAGCTATAAATTGAACTAGATTTTGCCGTGCTCTGTATTGAGTATAATTTGTATACTTTTTTATAATTAATGACTAAATGATCATTTTGAGGCAGGGTGGTGGGGGTGTGTTAGCAGACAAATAAGAACATCTGATTAAAAAGAACCAGACTTAGATTTTTTTAAAGTACACTGATGTTGATGTTCCACCGGAAACACCTTAATTGTATACTGATGTGTAATGTCTCTAGAGATGAATCCTGTCTTAAAACTGGGTTTTGCTGTTTTTTGAAGTTTCCACTTAAAATCATTTTTGGTATATCCTGATAATCTCTGTGATACTAGCATTTTATGCAAAATATAGTAAGAAGAATTGGAGCCTAATAGCTGGTTCCTCCCAATTTATCTGTTATGTTTTGGTATTATTCATATTTTAGTTTTTTCTGTAATAAAAATTGTATGTATACTTTCATGCCAGTATAGGAAACCTCAATCTTCTTTTTTTTTGCTTTTTTTTTGCTTTAAGAAGGTTTTCAGTGATTATACCTCAGGTATTTCTGAGTGTCCTATTATCTAGTAGGAAAAGTATCTTTCTGAGCTCAGAATTAAAAGTTCTCCTAAATTATGAAGATCCCAAATCTTATGTAAATAACCTTAGGCATGGGTCCTTAGGGGGAAGTTAATGACCATTGTTAAAGTACGTTTTTAGAAAATTTTGTGCTGTATATTCTTGATTTGACATAAATGGATAGACTTTGGCAAGGGAGGAAATAAGTTACAAGGCAGCTTACAAGAGCCTATTCTCGATAAAAGGTATAATTTTACACAGTACTCAAAGCTTGTTATCTTTTCTGACCATTTTAGTACAGAATTAGTACTTGGTGGTTACTAACATCGACTTGCGACATCTCAAACTGGGGCTGTTAGTGTTGAGTGGGCCACTTCTCTGATGTCAGATGCATGCAGACCTGTACTCCACATGCAGCCCAACAGCAGCGCAGTGTGATAACCAAGTGGTCGCATGGCAGAGCACATCCCCCGCAGAGTGGGCACAAGTGCCCTCTAGGGCAGCCAGGGGAATACTATTGTTCGATACCTGGGATTTGACTTTGTCAGACAGCTCTTTGTGCACCTATCTTTGTTTTGTCAAATGTAAATCAGTTAATAAACATGAGTAGCTTAAATTTTCATTTGTCTCCCTGTGTTTTTGTCCCAGCTGTTTGCACAGGTAATCCTGTACTAAATCTTTGTTTTGTGTTATGTTTTTGGTTAGAAAACAACCTCTACTTGTCAAACCAACACATACACAAGAAACCACTAATAGTAATAATAAACAGATCTTAATGTATTTTCCTAGATTTTTTCAAAATAGAATAGACAGTATCTATGTATACCATAATACTTCCTTAGCAAAAGTAACAGCAACATAAAAACAAAATCTAAAGTCATTGATATGCAGATACCAAGTTTGAGAAGATTCAGGAAGTGTGAAGTAGTTCTTTTCCTGTATTCCACAGTTTTCTGTTGACGCTCTTAGCTATTTAAAAATTGTTTCCAAGAAGCTAAATTTGAACTTTGTTACAGACACTAACAGAAAAGGTCTTTTGATACTCAGTCTCCTTCACAATTTAATTTCTGTTTTGTTTTGTTTTTTTTATAATTTCCATTTTTGTTTTAGATTCCAGAGTGCATGTGAAGGTTTGTTACCTGGATATATTTCATGAGGCTGAGGCTTAGAGTATGATTGATCCTGTTACCCAGATACAGAGTATAGCATCCAATACATAGTTTTTCAACCCTTTCCCCTCTCCTTCCCTGCTGTAATAGTCCCCAGTTTCTATTGTTGCCATCTTTGTGTCCTTAAGTAGCCAGTGTTTACCTCCCACTTGTAAGTGAGAACATGCAGTATTTGGTTTTCTGTTTCTGTGTTAATTTGCTTAGGATAATGGCCTCTACTTACATGCATGTTGCCATGAAGACATGATTTCAGGGATTTTTATGGCTGCATACTCTTCCATGGTGTATATATACCACATTTTCCTTATCCAATCCACTGTTGATGAACACTTAGGTTGATTCCATGTCTTTGCTATTGTGAATAATGCTGTGATGAACATGAACGCATGTATCTTTTTGTAGAATGATTTATTTTCTTTTGGATATATACCCAATAGTGGAATTACTGGGTTGAATGGTAGTTCTGTTTTAATTTCTTTAAGAAATCTCCAAACTGCCTTCCAAAGTGGCTGAGCTAATTTACATTCCCACCAACAGAGTATGAGCATTCCCTTTTCTCCACAGCCTCGCTAGTATCTGTTTTTTGTTTGTTTGTTCGTTCGTTTTGAGACAGTCTCGCTCTGCCACCCAGGCTTGAGTGCAGTTGTGCCATCATAGCTCACTGCAATCTCAACCTCCTGGGGTCAATTGGTCCTCCCACCTCAACTTCCCAAGTAGCTGGAACTACAGGCGTGTGCCACAGCGTCCAGTTAATTTTTGTATTTTTTGCAGAGATAGGGACTCACCATGCTGCCCAGGCTGGTCTCAAATTCATGAACTCAAGCGATTCTCCCACATTGGCCTCTGAAAGTGCTGGGATTACAGACATGAGCCACTGCACCTGTCACACATATTTTATTATTATTATTATACTTTTTTTTTTAAGGTCTAGCTAATGTTTATTCTGTCTCTAATTCCTAAGAAGAATAGTTAACAGATGGATGAGAAGTTATGATTAATGAATATTTTTAACCAGTAATAACAGATCTCTTCATCATCATTTTTACATCTTATTTTTTATTGTTTTATTTTTTTAAAATTATACTTTAAGGTCTGGAGTACATGTGCACAAAGTGCAGGTTTGTTACATACGTATACATGTGCCATGTTGGTGTGCTGCACCCATTAACTTGTCATTTACATTAGGTATTTCTTCTAATACTATCCCTCCCCCTTCCCCCACCCCATGACAGGCCCCAGTGTGTGGTGTGGCCAAGTGTTCTCATTGTTCAGTTCCCACCTGTGAGTGAGAACATGCAGTGTTTGGTTTTCTGTTCTTGTGATAGTTTGCTGAGAATGATGGTTCCCAGCTGCATCCATGTCCCTACAAAGGATAAGAACTCATCCATTTTTATGGCTGCATAGTATTCCATGGTGTATATGTGCCACATTTTCTTAATCCACTCTGTCATTGATGGACATTTGGGTTGGTTCCAAGTCTTTGCGATCGTGAATAGTGCCACAGTAAACATACGTGTGCATGTGTCTTTATAGCAGCAGCATTTATAATCCTTTGGGTATATACCCAGTAATGGGATGGCTAGGTCAAATGGTATTTGTACTTCTAGATCCTCGAGGAATTGCCACACTCTTTTCCACAATGGTTGAACTAATTTACAGTCCCACCAACAGTATAAAAGTGTTCCTATTTCTCCACATCCTCTCCACCTGTTGCTTCCTGACTTTTTAATGATCGCCATTCTAACTGGTGTGAGATGGTATCTCATTGTGGTTTTGATTTGCATTTCTCTGATGGCCAGTGATGATGAACATTTTTTCATGTGTCTGTTGGCTGTATGAATGTCTTCTTTTGAGAAGTATCTGTTCATATCCTTCACCCACTTTTTGATGGGGTTGTTTGTTTTTTTCTTGTAAATTTGTTTGAGTTCTGTTCTGGATATTAGCCCTTTGTCAGATGAGTAGATTGCAAAATTTTCTCCCATTCTGTAGGTTGCCTGTTCACTCTGATGATAGTTTCTTTTGCTTTGCAGAAGCTCTTTAGTTTAATTAGATCCCAATTGTCAATTTCGGCTTTTGTTGCCATTGGCTTTGGTGTTTTAGACATGAAGTCCTTGCCCATGCCTATGTCCTGAGTGGTATTACCTAGGTTTTCTTCTAGGGTTTTTATGGATTTAGGTCTAACATTTAAGTCTCTAATCCATCTTGAATTAATTTATGTATAAGGTGTAAGGAAGGTATCCAATTT
>NW_012116266.1:7798735-7801061 GCF_000951035.1 Colobus angolensis palliatus
GGGACAGTTTGACTTCCTCTTTTCCTAATTGAATACCCTTTATTTCTTTCTCCTACCTGATTGCCCTGGCCAGAATTTCCAACACTATGTTGAATAGGAATGGTGAGAGAGGGCATCCCTGTCTTGTGCCAGTTTTCAAAGGGGATGCTTCGAGTTTTTGCCCATTCAGTATGATATTGGCTATGGGTTTGTCATAAATAACTCTTATTATTTTGGCTCAAGTGTCCCAGGTCGATCGCAGACTGCTGTGCCTGGCAGCAAGAATTTCAGGCCTATGGATCTTAGCTTGCAGGGCTCTTTGGGGGTGGGACCCGCCAAGCCAGACCACTTGGCTCCCTGGCTTCAGCCCGCTTTCCAGAGGAGTGAGCTGTTCTGTCTCACTGACGTTCCAGGCACCACTGGAGTATGAAAAAAAAAAAAACTGCAGCTAGCTCAGTGTCTGCCCAAACGGCCACCCAGTTTTGTGCTGGAAACCCAAGGCCCTGGTGATGTAGGCACCGGAGGGAATCTCCTGGTCTGTGGGTTGTGAAGAGCGTGGGAAACGCACGGTATCTGGGCTGCAGTGCATGGTACAGTTCCTAGTGGCTTCCCTTGGCTAGGAGAGGGAGTTCCCCAACCCCTTGGGCTTCCCAGAAGAGGCAACGCCCTACCCTGCTTCCACTCACCCTCCTTGGCCTGCACCTACTGTCCAACCAGTCCCAATGAGATGAACAAGGTGCCTCAGTTGGAAATGCGGAAATCACCCGCCTTCTGCATTGATCTCACTGGGAGCTGTAGACCAGAGCTGTTCCTATTCAGCCATCTTGCCCAGGGCTCCCACATACCTTATTTTTCTGACTTTCTAATGGTAACCCTTCTGACTGGTGTGAGATCTTGTATTCACAGTGGTTTTGATTTGCATTTCTCTTATGATTAGTGATGGTAAGCATTTTTTCATGTTTGCTGTCCACTTGCATGTTTTCTTTTGAGAAGTGTTTGTTCACGTGTTTTGACCATTTTTAAATGGGTTTATTTAGTTTTTGCCCATTCAGTTGTTTAAGTTCCCTATAGATGCTGGATATTAGACCTTTGTCAGATGCATAGTTTGCAAATATTCTTCTCATATTATATAGGTTGTCTATTTACTGTTGAGGGCTTAGTTATAAATTCTTTCCCAAGGCCCATGTCCTCCAAAATAGTGTTTCCTAGGTTTCTTCTAGGATTCTTATAGTTTGAGGTCTTATATTTAAATCATTAATCCATCTTTGATTTTTATATATAGTGAAAGATAAGGGTCTAGTTTCATTCTTCTGCATATGGCTGGCCAGCTATCCCAACACCATTTATTGAATAGGGAGTCCTTTTCCCACTTATTTTGTTGATGTTGTCAAAGATCAAATGGCTGTAGGTGTTTGACTTTATTTCTGGATTTGGTATTCTGTTTCATTGATCTATGTTTTTGTACCAGTACAATGCTGTTTTGATTACTGTAGCTTTGTAGTGTAGTTTGAAGTCAGGTAATGAGATGCCTCTAGCTTTTCTCTTTTTGCTTAGGATTGCTTTGGCTATTTAGGCTCCTTTTTGGTTCCATATGAATTTTAGAATGCTTTTTTTCTAGTTCTGTGAAAAATGATGTTGGTAGTTTGATAGGAATAGTGTTCACTCTGTACATTGTTTGGGGCAGTATGGCCATTGTAATGATATTGAGTATTCCTATCCATTATCATAAAATATGTTTCCATTTGTGTCATCTGTGATTTATTTCAGCAGTGTTTTACAGTTCTTCTTACAGCTGTCTTTCACCTCCCTGATTAGATGTATTCCTAGCTATTGTGTGTATGTTTGTGTGGCTGTTGTAAGTGGAATTGAGTTCTTGATTCTGCTCTCAGCTTGAATGTTATTGCTGTATAGAAATGCTACTGATTTTTGTATCCTGAAACTTACTGAAGTTGTTTATCAGTTCCAGGAGACTTTTGGCAGAGTCTAGGGTTTTCTAGGTATACAAAGAGAAATAGTTTAGCTTCTTTTCCTATTTGGATGCCTTTTGTTTCTTTCTCTTGCCTGATTGCTCTGGCAAAATCTGCCAATACTATGTTGAATAGGAGTGGTAAAAATGGGCATCTTTGTCTTGTTCCCTTTCTCAATGGAAATGCTTCCTATATTTGCCTGTTCATTATGATGTTGGTCATGGATTTGTCATAGATCGCTCTCATTATTTTGAGATAATTTCCTGTGATGCCTAGTATCTTGAGACATTTTATCAGGAAGGGATGTTGGATTTTATCAAAAGCCTTTTCTACATCTATTGAGATGATCATATTATTATTATTTTTTGAGACAGAGTCTC
>NW_012116266.1:7802096-7816252 GCF_000951035.1 Colobus angolensis palliatus
CTGTTGGCTGTATGAATGTCTTCTTTTGAGAAATGACCTCAGATGATCCACCTGCCTCAGCTTCCCAAAGTGCTGGGATTAAAGGCATGAGCCACTGCACCCAGCCGGATTTTTGTTTTTAATTCAATTCTGTTTATATGGTGAATCACATTTGTTGATTTGCATATGTTTAACCAACCTTGCATTCCAAGAATGAAGCCTACTTGATTATGGTGAATTAGATTTTGGATGTGCTATTGGATTCAGTTTATTAGTATTTTGTTCAGGATTTTCATGTCTATGTTCATAGGGATACTGGCCTTTAGTTTTGTTTTTTCATTGTGTCTCTGTCTTTGCCCAGTTTTGGGATCATTCTGATCCCAAATGAGTTAGGGAGAAGTCCTTCCTTCTCAGTTTTTTTGAATAGTTTCAGTAGGATTGGTACCAGCTCTTCTTTGTACATCTCGTAGAATTTGACTGTGAATTCTTATGGACTGGGCCTTTTTTTTTTTTTTTTGGTTGTTAAGTGTTTTTATTACTGATTAAATTTTGGAACTCAATGTTGGTCTATTCATGCTTTTGATTTCTTCTTGATTTAATCTTGGGAAGTTGTGTGTTTCTGGGAATTTATGCATTTCCTCTAGGTTTCTAGTTTTTGTGCATAGAGGTATTCATGATAATCTCTGAGGATCTTTTGTATTTCTCTCGGTCATAATGTCACCTCTGTCCTTTCTGATTAGGCTTACTTGGATCTTCTTTTCTTTGTTAATCTAGCTAGCCATCTATCAGTCTTGTTTATTTTTTTCAAAGAACCAACTTTTGGTTTCGTTGATTCTTTGTATGGATTTTGGGGTCTCATTTTCATTCAGTGCTGCTCTGACTTTAGTTATTTCTTTTCTTTGCTGGCTTTGGGATTAGTTTGTTCTTTTCGTACTTCCTCTATTGGTGATGTTAGATCATTAATTTAAAATCTATCTACCTTTTTGAGTAGGTATTTACTGCTATAAACTTTCCTCTTAATGCTGCTTTTGCTGTATCCCAGAGATTTTGATATATTGTTTCTGTTTTCATTAATTTCAAAGAATTTTTTTATTTCTACCTTAATTTCATTGTTTATCCAAAAGTGATTCAGGAGCAAGTTGTTTATTTTCCATGTACTTATGTGGTTTTGAGCAATCTTCGTGATACTGATTTCTATTTTTATTCCACTATGGTCTGAGAGTATGGTTGCTATGATTTTGATTTTTTTTTTAATTTGTTAAAACTTACTTTATGGCCAAGTATGTGGTCAATCTTGGAGTCTGTTCTGTGTGCAGATTAGAGGAATGTATATTCTGTGGTTGATGGGTGGAATATTCTGTAGATGTCTATTAGGCCCAGTTGGTCAGGTGTTGAAGTTAAGTCTGGAATTTCTTTGTCGTTTTCTGCCTCAGTGATCTCTCTAATGCTGTCAGTGTATTGTTGAAGTCCCCCACTACTATTGTGTGGCTAAGTCTTTTTGTAGGTCTAGAAGTACCTGTGTTATGAATCTGGTTGCTCTAATATTGGCTGTGTATATATTTAGGGTAGTTAAGTCTTCTTGTTGAATTAACTCTTTATCATATATAATGCTCTTCTTTGTCCTTTTTTTACTCTTGTTGGTTAAAAGTCTGTTTTATCTGATACATGAATAGCAACCCCTACCCATTTTTTGTTTTCTATTTGCATGGTAAATCTTTTTCCAACCCTTTATTTTGAGCCTATGGATGTCATTAATGTGTGAGAATGGTCACTTGAAGGTAGCGAGTGGATGGCTCTTGTTTTTTTATCGAACTTGCCACCTTGTGCCTTTTAAGTGAGGTGTTTAGACCATTTACATTCAAGGTTAATATTGATGTGCAACGTTTTGATCCTATCATGAGATTGTTAGCAGTTGTTTTGTAATTTCTGTGGTGTGGTTGCTTTATAGGATCTATAGGCTATGTTCTTAAAAGTGTGTTTCTGTGATAGCAGATATCATTCTATCATTTCCGTGTTTTGAACTCCTTTAAGAATCTTTTGTACAGCTGATCTGGTGATAACGTATTCCCTTAGCTCTTGCTTATCTAGAAAATATTTTCTTTCTCCTTTGCTTATGAAGCTTAATTTGGAGGGATATGACATTCTTGGTTGGAATTTCTTGTCTTTAAGAATGCTGAAAAAAGACTTCCAATCTCCCCTGGCACGTAAGATTTCTGCTGAGAAGTTCATTGTTAGCCTGATGCATTCCCTTTGTACACAGTCCGACCTTTTTCTCTAGCTGCCTTTAAGATGTTTTCTGCTGGGTGTGGTGGCTCACACCTGTAATCCCAGCACTTTGGGAGGCCAAGGTCAGCAGATCACTTGAGGTCAGGAGTTCAAGACCAACCTGGCCAACATGGCAAAACCCAGTCTCTACTAAAAATATAAAAATTAGCTGACCATGGTGGTGTGCGCCTGTAGTTGCAGCTACTCAGGAAGCTGAATTATGAGAATCGTTTAAGCCCCAGAGGAGGAGTCTGCAGTGAGCCAAGATAATGCCACTGCACTCCAGCCTGGGTGACAGTGAGACTCCATCTTGGAAGAAAAAGTATTTTATTTAGCATTGACCTTGGACAGTCTGGTGACTGTATGCCTTGGTGATGCTCATTTTGTATAGTATCTTGCAGGTGTTCTCTGAATTTCTTGTATCTGGATGTCTACCTCTAGCAAGATTAAGGAAACTTTCTTGAATTATTCCCTCAAATATGTTTTTCCTTCTCAGGAATGCCAGTAATTCATAGGTTTGGTTGTTTTACATAATCCCATATTTCTCAAAGCCTTTGTTCACCTTTAAAAATTATTTTTTCTTTATTTTTATGTAACTGAGTTAGCTCAAAAGATCAGTCTTCAAGCTCTGAAATTCTTTCTTCTGCTCAGTCCAGTCTATTGATAAAGGTTTCAATTGTATTTTGAAATTCCCTGAGTTTTTCAACTCCAGAAGCTCTGATTGATTTCTTTTTACCATATTTATCTCTTCCTTCATTTCCTGGATTGCTTTAGAAGTTTTGTGTTGTTGATTTTTAACCTTGACTTAGGTCTCATTGATCTTCCTTGTAATCCATGCTTTGAATTATGTAACTGTTCTTCTTTCTGAGTTTCTATTTTGGGTATAGACCATTGCTGGAGAGCAAGTTTGATCCTTTGATGGTGTCACTATATTCAGATTTTTTGTGGTGCCAGAATTCTCGCACTGATTCCTTCTCATCTGGAGATGCTGGCATATTAATTTTATAGTGATTTTCATGGGGGTAGGATTATTTATTTTTCCTTCTTTCCCTATAATATTATTGAGTTTTTTTTTTTCTTTCTTTCCCTTTCCCTTTTCCCCCCTCTCTAGGGAGTGTGACTATTAAGAATGCTGGGTAGGGTCTTTTGGCTTTGCTTCTATAACTCTTTTTACTTCTGTCAGCAGGTTTTATATTGGGCTGTGCAGTTCAACCTACAAGTTAGTAGATGATGCTTATAGGTAAGAGCCTGCTCTGGCCAATGTGACTGGGTGTATACTTGATCCTTGTTTATGGGGAAAAGCTCTGTTACCTCAGGCAATGAGCTAATTCATGAGGTCCATAGTGGTCTGAGCTCCCTGCTCAGACACAGGGAGGTAGGGGCCAAAATGGGCAGAGCTGGACTGGGCAGGTCCAAATACAGGTCCCCTGATGACAGGTACAAGCACCAGCACCAAGGGGGAATGCAGTGGGTAGCCACTACTAAGCACCTAGAGATGCTTGGGAAATTTCCTTGACCCCAACTTCCCTGCTCAGAAATGGGGGTGGCCTAGACTAATCCAGTAGAGTCACTGATCCAGATGCCTGGAGATCTGTCTAGGCATGGAGCCCCACTACACCAGGGTCTATGCTCAGGAAGGGTGGCATGCTCAGGCTGCTGTTCCAGGCGAGCGAGTGTTCTGAATGCCTGGAGATCTGCCTGAGCATGGAGGAGAGAGGGCCCCCTGTACCAAGACCTCTGCACAGGAGGGTTTGGGTGACTCAGACTGCTGATCGAGGCAAATGGGTGCTCTGAATGCCTGATGATCTGCCTGGTCATAGAGCGGAGAGGGCCTTGCTGCACCATCATCTATGTCTTGGAATGGGAGGGGCAGCAGCTCAGGCTGCTGAACCAGATGAGTGAGTGCACCTAATGCCTGGAGATCTGCTGGGGTGCAAAATGGAGAGTGCCTCCCCACACCCAGATCTCTGCACAGGAAGGGTAGGGCACTCAGGCTGCTAGTCCATGTGAGCAGGTGCTCCAAATGCCTGGAGATGTGCCTAGAGATGGAGTGGAGAGGGCACCCTTGCACCACAATCTATACACAGGAAAGCAACTCAGGCTGCTGATCCAAGGAAGGGGGTGCTCCAGACACCTGGAGATCTGCCTGGGTGTGGAGCAGAGAGAGCCATGCTGTACCACAATCTATGTCCATGAAGGGTGGGACAGCTCAGGCTGCTGGTCCCGACAAGCAAGTGCTCCAAATGCCTGGATTTCTGCCTGAGGGTGGAGCAGAGAGGGCTCTGCTGCACCACAATCTCAGGGGAGCTGGCTGGGTCACCTTGCAGTGACATATGCAGACTAGTTCCAGGTCACTAAGCTAGCCCTGGCTACAAGTCTCATCACACAGGAGAAACTGCAGCTGTAGCAGTTCTCCCACCTCAGGCCTGCAAAGGGGGAAAGCACAATCCCAGCACCTACTGCTAAGGCTCTTTGCACAGTTCTGGCTATGGAGACCCCTACCCTAAGCCAGAGCAGGTGCTCCAATTGCTGACCCAAGACTAAAATGCCTGCGTGGCCACACTGCTAGGTCACCAGAGAATGACTGACTTTGTCCACACCTGGATTAAAAATAGCACCCTGCTTTCAGTCCTGAGTCTGGGAAAATGTTCGCAGCTTTTCTCTGTGTCTTTTCCTCACAGTGTTTCCAAGCTGCTTCCCCAAGTTAGCTCCAGCGCTTGTGAGAAACAAAGTGCTCTCCCTCAGCCTGGGTTGCTTGGATCCCAGGTGGAAAGGTGAGTCATAGAGGGAGGCTCTCTGCCTCTCCCACGTACTGGGGCTTCACTCATTTTTATCAGCTGGATGCCATCCCTGGGGCTGTTTGTCCACATTCTCCTCCCTGGCATTTGAGGTGTCCTTCACAATTCTAGTGGATTCCCATTTTCCTTTTTGGATAAAAACCCACAGAGATGATCTTTACACACTATCTTGCTATTTCCAAGGGGCCAAAGCACACTAAAAGACTCTAATCTGCCATCTTGGAAATAAAACAGAAACTTTTTGTTTTTTAAACTCAGTGTCCATTTAGAATTATGACCATCTTGTGAGAAATGAAGTTTGAGACTCTACTTTGATATGAAATTTAGTGCTATAATCTTTAATTATGTTTTCTTTCACAAATGACGACTAGTGGATGTGTTTAAGTCCAAAAACCTTCTGATGAGGGTTAAGATTTGGGGCTTTGAGTATCCTGTTGACTTCCATTGCTAGTTTCACTAGGTTAAATTTGAGTTATGCTAATAGTAAGTTTTATTTTTCTGTTTTTCATTAGTTTTTATGAGTTAAGGACCAAAATGCCACAAAATTTTCAAATGAGCAAATGTTACTGTGCAAATTCGGAAAAGATGCCAAAATACAACTGTTGGCTGGCAGGTCATGTTGCCAGCAATAGCATGAAGTATTTTGTTCCTTAGTTTAAGAAGTTATGAAGAAAGCACCCCTAAGGTGTTATGAGATGATGAAAAATACAGAAAACCCAAATATATAAAAATCAAAGTATTGTTTCACAAAATTGATTGTCTTGCCTTCTCAGCAAAATCACTTCAGTTATTCAAAAGCAAGATTTTTACATCACATTCAAACATTATCATGGGCCAGAAAATGCTATGGAGTATTTTAATTTCATATAATTCACTACCACTTCTATGGCTGTTTTTACCACCTCTGAAACAATCTGTAGATCTATCCAGTAATACGAAGAGTTGGTATCACGCTTCATGTTCCATCTAGATCTACATATATATAAATTTAAGGGTAGTAGGGATTCATATTGCACAATGTTCTTCAGCCACCATATGTAGCTCTTGCAAATACCATTCCCGTATACGAATACCTGTGGAATTACAAATTAAGGCATTAAAAGAAGTAAAAAATGGGTGCTCGGCACCACTGGAGAATATATTTCATTATGCACAAATCTTGCATTCATGCTATCTGAGAGGTTTTGACAAGTTACCTTTCCTCTTACCTTACTGCTGCTGCCCCAGTCTTTCCTGCACTCCAAAGCAGTGTCTGTGTCTGATCTCAGCAGCAGCATGACCCACAAACCTTTATAGCATTTGGGCACAGTCCTTTTTTGTTTTGAAGATAAATGGTAAAAGATGCGGTGAAGCATTCCCTGAGACCTGAATGTGGTTAATGATGAGAGTGAGTCTTTAGGGTTATGGTTCCTGCTGTTTCAGAGCTGAGCTCCAGATCAAGGGCCCACGTGTTTTCCTTTTTTTTTGTTGTTGTGGTTGTTTTCTTCTTCTTCATCTTCTGAGAGGGAGTCTCGCTCTGTCATCGAGGCTTGAATGCAGTGGCATGATCTTGGCCCACTGCAACCTCTGCCTCCTGAGTCCGAGCAATTCTTCCACCTCAACCTCCCGAGTAGCTGACACTACAGGCGCACGCCACCACACCCAGCTAATTTTTGTATTTTCAGTAGAGACAGGGTTTCACCATGTTGGCCAGGTTGTTCTTCAACTCCTGACCTCAGTTGATCCACCCACCTTGGCCTCTCAAAGTGCTGGAATTACAGGTGTGAGCCACTGCACCCAGCCCGGGCCCACGTGTTCTTGAACAAATGTAGGTTTCTGTGTGTGCCTGTCCTATGCAGAGTCCTCTAAAGCCCAGGGCTCAGAACAGTGGCCCCTCTTTCTAGGTGCAAGGGTAGCACTGCAGGCTTTCACAGGATTCCTGTGGCTACCTGGTTGGAGCTCTTCAGGATGATCCATGGGAGTTAGCATAGCACCACTCTAAAGTCAGATGTTGAAAGACAAGGATCAAAGAGAGTTGAGCAAGTGAGCAAGTTGGAGATAATTACAAGCTTCTTAAGAGAACACTGTCTTTTCCACACTGGGAGTATTCTCATAGAGCCACACACAGCACTCCACAGATGGAAAGCCTCCAAATGCTCCCAGCTGACCATATTTGCCACTTCATGAACATTGCAACATCACACAAGAAGATGTCTATTTCCCCAAGCCCTGTGCAGACCAATTTTGATAATATAACTGTCTGAATTAAGTTGCAGTTTCACTCATTCATTTATTCAACTTATACTTTGTTTTACTATTGGTATTCTGGCCTCCTCTACCTCTTTTCCAAATAGTAAGACATTTTGCTTTAGGAGAAGATACTGAGAATGCCAGTGCTTTGCCAATTTCATCAAAGAGAAGAGCACTTAACCCTTAACCCCTAAACGCCTTCATTTCCTTCTGCTCTGCTGTTTTGGACTTGGCAAAGCTTTACTCATGTCCAAAAAGATGAAAGGGGAGTGGGGAGACCCAAAGCAGTAGTAATTAGTGCTGAGCCTTCACCAAGTCGAGTGGCTGGGGTTTTCCTTCAGCACTTGCTTCCTTTGTATCTCTGTTTTTAGCCACGCTTCAGTCAAGACCCAAATCCTGCTGCTTTTTTTTTTAATCATAAGAAAGGATTTAAATATAAAATTTTATACACTAAACACACTCAAAGTAAATATTCAGTCTCTGGATGGAGACAGATTGTCTAGATAACTATTAGAGTCTATCAACTGTTCTCTAAGTTCTTTCCCTCCTTTTAATCTTTGAAAATCTCTCTTCCTCTAGCCTGTTCCTGGTACTCAGAGTTGAAGCAGCCATAGTGCAACCAAGAGGCTTCCCTCCATCAACACACTGAGGCTGCCATAACAGAGAGATGAAAAGAGCCCAGTTCTCCAAGGACATTGCTGAATCTTTGCACCAACTCTGATAGCACTACTTCCAGACTGTATTTCATGAGGTTAATAAATCTCTTTGATGTAAGTCACTTGCAATCAAGGCAACAGGTCTGTGCATTTTAACTACACATGGCCCATACTTTGAAAAATCCTGTCGTAAATACTGGTGTCCTCGGAGCTCTGTTCTAGAACCTCTTCTCTCCTTACACAATACTCTACGTATATGTGATCTCACTCACTCCCTTGGCTTGGAATATTATCCACTCTGAAGACCCCTAAATCTGCTTCTAGGCCAGAATCTTCTGAACTTCTAAAATATATAAGAAACTTTAACAGACGTCACCACTTGTCTATTAGTCTCCCTGCACCTTAACATATCCAAAACTGAACTAATAATCTGCTCCCCAGAACCCGTTTATCCCCTAGACTTTCCTGTCTCAATAAATGGCACCACGGTCAACTCAGTTGCTCGAGCTAGAGAGCCAGGAATCATCATCACCTTCTCCTTTTCCCTCACCCCAGCATCCAGTCAATCACCAAGTCCTTGGTCAGGGCCATCATTAGGTCCCATGAGGACTACTGCCACAGACTTACCTGGTTTCCCAGGCCCTTCCAATTGCTTCCCTATATTGCAGTCAGAATGATCTTTCTGATATGTAGATCTAGTCAGATCTCTTCTCTGTTTAACACTGCTACCTGACTCACTGGGTTAGAAGATAACTCCTGCTATGAACTCCCACTGCTTCTGGCGAGTCTCTTAGTATGAGTCATTGTGGCTGCATGGTGGCTTACTCCTGTAATCCCAGCACTTTGGGAGGCTGAAGCAGGAGGATCGCTTGAGTTCAGGAGTACCAGACCAGCCTGGGTGACATAGCAAGGCCTCATGTGTACTAAAAGTCAAAAAAATTAGCTGGGCATGGTGCTGCACACCTGTAGTCCCATCTACTCGGGAGTCTGAGGCAGAAGGATCGCTTGAGTCCAGGAAGTTGAGGCTGCAGTGAGCTATGATCATGCCACTGCACTGCAGCCTGGGTAACAGAGTGAGACACTGTCTCAAAGGAAAAAAAAATTAATTATGCTTTTATTGAGCTTTTTTATTGTCTGTTTTCTCACTGATCTCTAAATTGTATTGAGTATAGGAACTGAAGTATATCCCCACACCTAGCAACAGTGCCTGGCACACGGTAGACAACAAATGTGACATTGAGTGAATAGATTAATTTAGAAGAACATTTTGTAAGCTGGGGGTTGTGACCCACCAGGACCATGAACTCAGTCTAGTGGATTATAATCAGCTTTAATTTAAAGAAGAAAAAGAAATAGACGAGAATAGCAAATAATAAGAGTATTATTTCATGAAATTTTTTATTACGAAATTTGTAAAATATATTTCTTATAATGAGTGGCAGTAAAACTAAAATGAAAGCCACTGGGTTATAATAAGCAAGTACTTTTTCTATAGTAAGAAAAAGCAGCTTTATTTAAAAAAAAAAAAGATCTGAAAACCTTGTGACTGAAAAAGACTCCTGCCTTGGGGGATTTTTACTTTCACAGATTTCAAAGCCTTAAACTCAAGGGAAAAAAGTGTCTAGAGTTTTAGGTTTCTGTGAGTAGATGACAAAGGAATTAAAAATCCATCACAGATCCTGCCTGGTAACTATTGCCACAGACCAATGAAGCCTAAAAGTGCTGTTGAATTCTATTTCCTCTGAAGATATATCTTAAGCTTTTTTGTCCCATGGCTGATGACGAAAGTGGAAATCCAGTGTTAAAAGTATGAACTCTTTGCTGTTGAGGGTGGTCACTGATTTAGGTATTGGAGAATTTAATTGGCTGTTTCTCCCAACCTTCTCTCTTGAAGAAAAGAGCCCTGAGCCAATGAGGAGCTATTGTTCTGTGTCCATAGCAACAAAATAAACAAACTTTGGCCTGCCATCTCCCAAGGGCAAACCTCACAACTCAGGCCCAAGTCACGGGAATCTGAATGGAAGGGTGACCTCCTCTAGTTTAATTTCATTGCAATACTGAGAAACGTGAACTGTTTTGTCTTTAGAAGGGAAATTCATGTTTGTGCCAGGCCAGCCTTTGTAAAAGCCTTTGATTGGATTCACTAGAAGTCTGTCTTCCCACACTACATATACTGTGAATTTTCTGCTTCGGCATTTCAACTAGTTGGAATGGCCACTAAAGTCTTGAGTTCTGGAACCTCTGGATTTGATCTAAAGTAAACTCTGATTCTGTGTTGATGGGGAACCATTTCTCTCTAACATTGTGATTTCTTTAAGATGCTTGACTCAGGCCACATGAGAATAACAGATCTTTGGGCAGTCCAAGGTAAGCTCTTTGGAAAAGATGTTTTGTATTATTTTTTCTACTGATTATTAATACTAACCAGTAACTTCTCTGAAGCCTCTGCCGGCTCACTGGTGACTATTGTTAGGGCGAGCCTCAGGTAAAATCATCAGGGAGAAGTGCAAGAAAGGAAAAAAAGAGGGAGAAAGAATCCTTACACACACTCACACACCCCTTGATGATTAGAGCTATATGATGTCAAGCCACTGTAAACGCAGATCTATCTGTGATGACGTGGAAATATCTACTAGATATCCTGTTACATAAAAAGAACAAGATACAACATTGTGTGCAAAGTATGCTCTCATTTATGCAAATCATTTTTTAAAAATCTATTATGCTTCTCTACAGGTTAAGTTCTATATGCAAGACATTTAAGGTTATATGCATTTCTGGAAGGATGCTCCCAAAATCTGTTAGAAGTGGTTCCCACTTAAGAAGCTATGAGAAGTCAAGGACTGATTTTAGCTACTGAAATATTAAAATACTGCCATATAGGCCAGGCACGGTGGCTCACACCTGTAATCCCAGCACTTTGGGAGGCTGAGGTGGGTGGATCACCTGAAGTCAGGAGTTTGAGACCAGCCTGGCCAATATGGTGAAACGCCATCTTTACAAAAATACAAAAATTAGCCAAGCGTGGTGGCGGGTGCCTGTAATCCCAGCTACTGGGGAAGCTGAGGCAGGAGAATTGCTTGAACCTTGGAGGTAGAGGTTGCAGTGAGCCAAGAACATGCCATTGCACTCCAGCCTAGGCAACAAGAGCAAAACTCCGTCTCAAAATAATAATAATAATAATAAATAAAATACTGCCATATTGATTGGTAGATGACCATTGTCCAAGCCCCTTGCATGTCCTCCTTGCCACCTTGGTTGTCCCAACTCCTCCCCTGGCACCCCCGGACCACCTTATGATTGAGCAGCTAAGGAGTTAATGCATGGCACGGAGGTGGGAATGAGATCCCCCAGGACCCTGTTCCAACCCTGGTTGATTATTCAATAGCCTTGTCGTACTGGTTGTTAAATATTTTGAGTATCACTCCTATGGGTGTTCAAAGAGAAAGGCCTTTATTTTTATTTTATTTATTTATTTTTTTAGAGACAGGGTCTTGTGCTGTCACCCAGGCTGAAACACAGTGGTGTGATCATAGCTCACTGCAGCCTCAAACTCCTGGACTTAAATGATCCTCCCACACCACCCGCCAGGTAGCTGGGACTACAGGCACACTCCACCACACTAAGCTATTTTTAAAATTTTTTGTAGATACAGAGTCTCAATATGTTGCCCAGGCTGGTCTCAAGCTCCTAACCTCAAGCAGCTCTCGCACCTCAGTCTCCCAAAGTGCTGGGATTGCAGATGTGTGCCACCACACCTGTGAGGCCATTTTTTTTTTTCTTAAGAGCAAAGGAATAGATACCAAGACATCGTTTGTCACGGGGAAGAAGAAAAGGAAACAACCACACATTCATCAAAGATCATTGAAAATCTATGTAAAACTCCACTGAGTGATTGTATCACCCATACAATTTACCTCTGCTTTCTGGCTTTTGAATGCAAATGTTTAATATTATTTATAATATGGTAATGACGATTACAACATTTTGGCAGTTTCATCTGTGAATCTCTTTTCTCTTTGTTTTTGTTTTTGGTTTTATTTATTTATTTATTGAGACAGAGTCTTGTTCTGTCACCCAGGCTGGAGTGCAGTGGCAAGATCTCAGCTCACTGCAACCTCCACCTCATGGGTTCAAGCGATTCTCCTGCCTCAGCCTCCCGAGTAGCTGGGATTACAGGCGTGTGCCACCACACCCGGCTAATTTTTGTGTTTTTAGTAGAGACAGGGTTTTGCCATGTTGGCTAGGCTGGTCTTGAACTCCTGGCCTCAAGTGATCCACTCACCTCGGCCTCCCAAAGTGCTGGAATTACAGGCATGAGCCACCGCACTGTCGTTTTCCTCTTTGTTGAGCTGACTCCAACCACCGTGATGAACTGATTACAACTATCAAGTTTACTAGTCAGGTAAGAAATATATGCATCAAATGCCCATTGTGGACAAGCCACTTCGCAAGGCTTAGTGGAGGTGTTGAGGCACAAAGAGCTCTCCATAGTGGAGTCCTGGCCTTCAAGAAGAGACAAGGCAGTTGCTAGAAGTGGGCCTGCCTTAACCTCTCACTTCCTGCCTCATGGACTCCTGCTAAATCTCCCAAGTTCAGGGTTGGCCCTTTTCCTACAGGAAGCAGATAGTAGGTTGGAAGCAGAAGCAGAGCTTCTTTTTTGCTACTGTGGCAGCCTCCTTTCAGACTCTCACCTGAATTCTAGCCCCTTGTAGCATCGTCTTCCCACCTAGGCACTCAATCCCATCTGCTTCTCTGACCTCATCTCCTTGACTTGGCCCTGACAGGCCCCCAAACACAGTGGAGTGTGGACGGTTATAAATGGCGGCCCTGTCACCTACTCTTTAGGCCTTTGCTGTTCAGCCAGTCTCCTGGACTCCTTCCTAGCCCTGACATCTATTGCAGAAGATCCCCTAGTCCCAGGCCTCTGACCCAGGCAAACCCCTGCACACTCTGCCTTTATTCCAAGGCCAGGTCTCTTGCCTTGGCTCCACTGCTCACTTAGCTCTCTTTCTGCCGACTCCTCTACTGACTGCAAGCTCCCTGAGGGCAAAATCCAGCCAGCATCTAGCACAGTACTCACAGCACAAGACTCTAAATATTTGTGCTGTTAAAGGAGCAGATACGAGTGGGTGAGTAGTCATTTCATTTCTTTGAGTTTTAGGATCTTCATATGGAAAACAGATTCAACCTTAAGGTCCTCTCTAGCTCTTAAGGTCATTAGACACCATCAGTGGATTTCTCAAGCATCAGTCATGTTGGAGAAAAAGATTGATTTCATTTTTTCAACTGGTTCTTAAGCAAATGTATTCCAGTATAATAGTGAAAACTAATCATAGACTTAGAAATTTGAGTTAAATCTGTTATCATTTTAATGCTTCTATTGGGCTACTGATTCTCATAACATTTTTGGCGTTTGTTTTTATTACTAATGAAATATTCACTGACATGGCCGGGCACAGTGGCTCATGCCTGTAATCCCAGCACTTTGGGAGGCCGAGGCAGGAGGATCACTTGAGGCCAGGAGTTTGAGACCAGCCTGGCCAACATGGCAAAACCCAGTCTCTACTAAAAATACAAAAATTGGCCAGGCATAGTGGTGGGCACTTGTAGGAGGCTGGAGGCCTCCACCTACAGGAGGTTGAGGCATGAGAATCACTTGAACCCAGGAAGCAGAGGTTGTAGTGAGCCAAGATTGTACCACTGCACTCCACCCTGGGTGACAGAGCGAGACTCTGAAAAGAAAAAAGAAAAGAAGAAAAGAAAAGAGAAAAGAAATATCTACTGACATCATTTAAAAATCAAATAATGTTAAAAATTCATTAAGGAAAAGTCTCAATTTCTGCCCCACCCCCAGCCTGTCAGTTCTACTTCTCAGTGTGCTCCTAGAGGCAATTATTTTCAACTCTGTTATCTATTTCTTTGGAATTTTACCTCATACTTGCAAATAATTTGTCTGTGCTCCATATGTTAATTTTTCTTTCTGGTACATCAGATGAGGATTTGGCTCTTACACATCCCCATTCTGCTCATTCTTCCCGTGTAGTCACAATTCACTTTTTGGCTAAGTCAATATTAAGTATTTACATTTGATACATATGAGTGTGTGCCATACTATGATTATGTTTACTTTCTCGTTCAATATTTTTTAACTTGGAGTAATTGCACATTTTATTTTCTTAGGTTTCTATGTTTCTTTTTTTTTTTTTTCTTTATTTATTTTTTTTTT
>NW_012116266.1:7818357-7819661 GCF_000951035.1 Colobus angolensis palliatus
CCAAATTTATTGAGCGTTTTTAGCATGAAGGGCTGTTATGCTCTGTTTCTGATTGCTCTGTAACAAAGTTACCACAAATTTAGTGGCTTCAAACAACACCAATTTATTATCTTACAGTTCTGAAAGTCAAAGCCCAAAATGAGTCTCACTGAGCTAAAATCAAGAGGTCGGCAGAGCTGCATTCCTTCCGGAGGCTCCAGGGAGGAATTTTTTTCCTTGCCTTTTCCAGCTTCTAGACGCTGCCCCAATTCCTTGGCTCCCGGACCTTTTCCTCAATCACTCCTACCTCTTCCTCCATTATCACATCTTCTCTGACTGATAATTCAGGTAAATCTCTCTCTCTCAAGATATTTCATTTAACTACAGCTGCTTTGGCCATGTAGGGTAACATAGTCACACTTCCCAGAGATTAGGACATGCGGTGTAGGGAAAGGGACAGTATTCATCCTACCATGTGCTCCTACATATCTACCAGCTGCCTGTCAATATCATCAGGTAATCTACCAGTTCCAAGTCCTGCAGCCTCTGGGACCTCTGATGAGTGAATTGGCTCCATCTTGTTCATACTCTGTCTTTGCAGGCACATAGGCTGTAGTGAGCTATGGTGAGAGCCCTAGTTATGATGCCAAACATGTAGGGACATCCCTTGTACAATCTTCTCTCCTCTCCCATTTTCTTACTCTTATGGAATTAAATCTCTTTTAATGCTGTACTCTAATTTTAGTTGGATTCTGGAAAAGAAACATAAGCCAGTGTGGTCCAGCCACCATGTTTATCTGATAGTTGTCTTTCATCAAGATTCTCATAATAGGGGTTTTGTTTTTATGGAGGCAGAGAAGGAGTTTCCACTCTGTAATTCAAAGAAGTGACCAGAAATGAGAAACGAGGAGATTCAGTTGCATTGTAGCTCAGGCAGCAGAACTAATTTTCCAGGAAGTTCTGTGCCGAACTTGCTGTGGGAATTTCTCTTCCCTTCAGTGAGAACTGGTGTGGCCTGCTGGAAAGGAAGGAGCTTGGGAGTCAGGGAGATTTGTGTTTGTTTCCAGCTCTGCAACTTTCTGCCACTGTGACTTCTCTGAGTCTCAGTAGCCTCATCTGTAGTATCAGCATAACAATAATTGAGCGGTTTTACCTGGCTCATAGCAAGGACTCAGTTATGGCAAATTTTATTTTATTTTATTTTATTTTTGTTATCTTATTTTTTGAGAGGAAGTCTCACTGTCCACCCAGGCTGGAGTGCAGTGGCACAATCTTGGCTCACTGCAACCTCTGCCTCCCAGGTTCAAGCAATCCTCCCACCTCAG
>NW_012116266.1:7820891-7835752 GCF_000951035.1 Colobus angolensis palliatus
GAGTGCAGTGGCGCAACCTCGGTGACTCACTGCAACCTCCACTTCCCAGTCTCAAGAGATTCTCCTGCCTCAGCGTCTTGAGTAGCTGGGACTACAGGTGTGCGGGTCACCATGCCCAGCTGCTTTTTTGTATTTTAATAGAGATGGGGTTTCACCACACTGCCTAGGGTGGTCTTGAACTCCTGAACTCAAGCGATCCACCCGCCTCGGCCTCCCAAAGTATTGGGATTACAGGCGTGAGCCACTGCTCCCAGCAGTTTGTTTGTTTGAGATGGAGTCTTGCTCTGTCACCCAGGCTGGACCACAGTGGTGCCATCTTGGCTCACTCCAACCTCCACCTCCCTGGTTCAAACGATTCTCCTGCCTTAGCCTCCTGAGTAGCTGGGATTACAGGCACCCATCACCATGCCCAGGTAGTTTTTGTATTTGTGGTAACGATGGTGTTTCACTGTGTTGGCCAGGCTGGTCTTGAACTCCTGACCTTAAGTGATCAGCCCTCCTCGACCTTCAAATTGCTGGGATTACAGTCGTGAGCCACTGCTCCTGGCCTTAAGTATTTGTATATCCATGAGGCAGAAATGGTTTAAGGCATGTGAATAAAATAATCTCCCTCCCACCTGGCCTGACTTGAATTAATTGATGCCAGGGATGTTAGAGAATTGCCAGAATCCACCTTGATTTCTCACAAACCTCAGATCCTACGTGTAGATTTTGGGGTCCTCTGCATCCACAGCTTCCAAAGTCATTGCATCATTTGATTCAAAGTCACTGTATCAACTGCTCTCCACAGGGGTGCCCTCAATAGCTCTTTTCTACCCTAGAGCCCAAAGCTTGATGTGCCCTGTTGTCACAGAGCCTTGACCCTCCCATGCATTTAGGGTGGTGACCCACTCTTTAGCTGATTACTTTCCTGTGTCTAAGATTTTCTGTGGGTTGCATCTTGGTTTTAATCAGAAATTAAAATTTTTACTCACATTTTACAAGCTTAGAAATGTATCTTAGTTTTAGGTCTTTGTATGAATCTTTGTATTCCATTAAGTTTTTTGGAAAATATTTTTGGAACACCTATTATTTATTAGGCACTGTTTCAGGTGCTGGGAAAACAGCCAGAAACACTGTAAAGTCTCCACTCTCCTGGCACTTATCTTCTAGTGAGGAAGGGAGGGGAAGAGGACCATAAACTAGTTATTACATCTGAGGTTGGCAAGTGCTACACAGGAAAACAATGCGGGCAAAGTGGGAGGGGCTGTGAGGGTGGGGATACTTTACGTAGGGAGGTCGGGCGAGTCCCTGTGTAAAGGGGACAGAAGGAGCCTTGATGAAGCCTGGGGCAAGCACTCTTGGCAGAGGGACCAGCAAGTCCAAAGGTCCTGGGGTGGGAACTTGCTTGGCATGTCTGACCTCTTCCAGGAAGGCAGAGACCAGTGTGGCATGAGGGGAGCAAGTGAGCAGGGAGTGGTGGGAGATAAGCTCAAAGAAGATAACGAGGTGATGGGTGTGGTGGGCAGGACAGTGACCCCCTCCCAAGGACATCTACACCCTAACACCCAGAGACTGCAAATATGTTGTTACTTGCCAAAGAGGAATTAAGGCTGCAGATGGCATTAAGGTTGCTAATCAGCTGATCTTGAATTGGAGAGATTATCCTGGATTATCCCAGACCCCATGTAATCACAAAGGTCCTTCTTTGTACCTGAAAGAGGAGGTCAGAGTGTCAGAGTCAGAGAAGGAGCTGTGACAACAGAAGCAGAGGTCAGAGCGATGCAATTGCTGCTGGCTTTGGAGATGGAGGGAAAGGTCACTGTGAACATATACACATATATGGTATTCATTTTTTATATAGTATATATAAAGACTTGAATGAAAAACAAGTTTAACTTCAACGTTTGTTTCTTAATGGGATTCATTTCATTATCTGGAACATTTGTTTGTATAGAATGTTTCATTCTCCAATAAAGAGAGTTCCACACAGTTCCCTGAACTGAGTGTGTGTGTGCCTGTGTGTGTGTAAGAGGGTGGCGGGAGGTGTCACCTGACTCACAGAGCCTTAACTCCGGGAGAATATGTAAGGGTCCCTCTAGCTGGTGTATGCTCCTCCAAAACAGGAGTTGCCCCAACATCATAGAACAACTCTTTTGCCTCCTTGGGCAGGACCTTTTCATGAGCGCTCCCACTTTGGGCCCTCAGGAGCCCGGCTTCAGTGAGTTCCCCAACTATCCTAGGGATCCCCTAAGAAGGTCAGGTCAGAGAGCAGAAGTCAGATGGTGGCGGCCTCAGGGTTCAGCTCCTAAGCTTTGAACTTCTCTTTGCTATCTGGTTGCTTTCTGAGCATGTCTTTCTCTTGCAGAAAGAAAATCCATGCAGCAAGGCAAGAAAAGAGCAATAAATCATTTTATGTGAGTAAAGGCAGGAAGAGGGCGGTGGGACTAAAATTTATTGAGCGCCTACCATGTGCAAGCATGCGCCTTTTACATGTTTATACTTACCTTGTTGAATCTTCACAAAGATCCTGGGAGGAGGTGCTGTTATTATTGCATATTGTGCATGGCAGGTAAGTGGAAGAACCACGACTTGAACTCAGCTCAGCCAGATTCCAGAGTGGGCATTTAATTGCCACTCTCTCCTGCTTGCACAAGGCAAACAGAGTGTCCCAGGGAAACCGGACATGACAGCTAGTCCAGGCCAGTGAACAGCTCATGCCCAGATGCAGGAAGCCCTCTGCTGACCTTGGGAAGTCACGAATGCTGGGGAGAGGCAGCCGGGACCCCTCAGGGGATCAGGGGCGGGAGGGCACTGGAGAAGGTGATGGGAACCAAACTCGAAGGATCTTGGTGCCTGCCTGGGAATGTGGGCCTGGCCCTTCTGGTGTCTGGCAGCCTTTACTGGTCTGACACAGGCACAGGACCAAATAAGAGTTACATTTCACAAGCAGCAGTCTCTGGAGGGATATAATTGATACATTTTTTTACTGTTTTCTGTGTTTATCTAGTTGTTTTTTTGTTTTTTTTTTAAATACCATGCAGTCCTTTAATAGTTAGGGAAAAAATATACAAGCAAAAATATAATTGCCCTCTAGGTGGAGAGGAGGATGAAGTGTTGGGGAGCAAGAGTGAAGGCAGAGAGGCCAGAGCCCGAGAGAAAGATGGTGGTGGCCTGGGGCTGTCAGGCAGGGGTGTGGAGAGAGGAGGGTGATTCAGAGAGACATGAAGGAGGTGACAACAGCAGGCCTCAAGGGGCTGCAGCGTGTGCTGTGCAGCTCTCAGAGCCCCAGGGCTTGCCCTGGTCCAGGCCAGCGGAGGCCCTGCCCAGGTTTCTGACTTGGCATCTAATGGGAGAAGGAGGAGGAAATGACATTTTGTTTGCAACCGTCCTAGTCATTTTCTCATATGTTGTTTTGTTTTTCCCTCACAAAAGCCATTTGAGAAGGAGTTATTAACCCCACTTTCTGATGAGAAAACTGAGGCACAGAGATGCTGGATGGCTATTGTCTGGTGGCAGAGCCAAGATTTACTCAGGCCTCTGTGATTCCAAAACCTGAGCAGTTGCCGCATGCCCACCTCCGGCCACAGGGGTGAACACAAGTGGGGGGGCAGGGGCATCAATGGCTTGGTGTGGCACAGAGCTTGAGAGGCCCCTAGGGACACCCAGGAGCCTACTAAGCATCAGGTTTGAGTCTCAGAGATGTGAGGATGAGCTACAATGGGTGAAGGGCCCAGAAGGGCTTGGGCTCTGGAGTCCCAGGTCCCTGTTTTTAAGATGTGAGTGAGGCAATAGGAGAAGATTTGGAGGAATCTCAGCACTCCAAATCTGCCATTTTATCCTACTTTCTCTTGATGCCTAGGAAGTGATCAGCGTGTCACCTGGCTATCAACTTGTTCGGAATCGGGAACAGATTTCTGTCACCTTAGGGGATGAGATGTTTGATGGGAAAAAGCGGTGGGAATCGGAGATCCCGAACAAAGGCAGATTTTCCAGGTAATGCTGTTGAACCAACATTCAGCTGCTTGGGGCTACTCCCACTGGCTCAGCCTGGCCTCAGGGATAAGCCAAAGCCACTATGCCCACAGCCAGGCCACTGGTGCCTGCTCTGGAGGGGCCGCAAGGGCACCCCCCTCCTCACCCCTGCTTCCTGATGATGCATCTCTCCACATCTGCCTCTCTTTCCTCTGATCCCATCCGTGAGCAGATCCAAGGGGCAGGATGAAGATTGATTGGGAGTTATGTGACTGATCCCAAAGGACAGCAATTCTTCCTGGGGTAAGGAATAGATAGAAGAGCCACAAAGTCGTCTGAATTTGGGGCATGCAAATTAAGTAAAGTGAGGGTTTCTGGGAGGCTGGAGTGCACATTTTTTTTTGTTGTTTTTTTGTTTTTTTGGTTTTTTTGGGACAGAGTCTCTCTCTGTCACCCAGGCTGGAGTTTAGTGGCACGATCTTGGCTCACTGCAACCTCTGCCTCCCAGATTTAAGCAATTCTCATGCCTTAGCCTCTCGAGTAGCTAGGATTACAGGCTTGCACCACCACACCCAGCTAATTTTTATAGTTTTAGTAGAGATGGGATTTCACCATGTTAGCCAGGCTGGTCTCTAACTCCTGACCTCAGGTAGTAATCCTCCGGCCTCAGCCTCCCAAAGTGCTGGGATTATAGGCGTGAGCCACCGCGCCCAGCCTCTTTTTCGTTACGTCCAAAAATACTGCTCAGCTCATGCCCCTGGGAGATGAAGTGTGGAAGGTTCTGGCCTGACTTCATCCCGTTAGCGCAGCCGTCCTGTCTTTAGGCCCCACCTACTCTCTGTCCTCCAATGCCATATCAAGTATATCTCCATGTCTTTCTCTTTTCATTAACAGATGCAAATTCATCTGTACATCTTTTCATTCTACCCTTTAATCTCTTATTCATATCTTCTGCTTCCCCGATATCCTGCCCGTGTTCAGGCATCTTACTTCTTAACTGCACTACTGAATGGCTCTCCAAGTGCCTC
The DNA here is from genome assembly GCF_000951035.1 of Colobus angolensis palliatus. Taxonomy (NCBI): domain Eukaryota; kingdom Metazoa; phylum Chordata; class Mammalia; order Primates; family Cercopithecidae; genus Colobus; species Colobus angolensis. The sequence continues at coordinate 7,825,874 of NW_012116266.1, forward strand.
TTCCCTCAGGCTTATTTTGCTGTAAGAATTATTTTTTCAACACACAAGTCTAAAAGACCAACAATAGAAAACACACACACACACACACACACACACACAATCATCTACCTATCTGCTAGCGTATTGGCAGAATTCAACCAAACCGTTAGCAGTGGTTACATCTGGGAAGGGATTCAGATTGAGGGTAAGTCTGAAGGACCCTCAAGTCGAATGAGGCCGTGCCATGGAGTCTCTCTGATCTGACCTGGCCCAGAGGGGCTGGACCCAAGTTCTTGTCTTCCCACCCAGGGGCATTCAGCCTCTGCTTTCTTTTCCCTGTTTATCCATAGCCCTCTGCAGGAAGAGAATGGGGCATGCGCCTATAGTCAAGCTAGCATGACAGCCCACCTCTTGGCCTCACAGGGAAGTTGTCACCAGTTGTGCACAATAAAACATGATAACGTGTGCTTGTTGTATTCACTGGTAAAGCTGTGAGTGGTGTTTATAGTGAAGATCGTGTTCAAAAGATAGGGGCTCCCTATTATTCAACTTTCTCATGCCTTTTCTTTCTCATACCCTGGAACTGTCTCCTCCTGTATCCCCTCTCTTGTTTTGTCAGCCCACATTCTCTCTGTGCTCAGTTAGACATGGGAGGTGGTTGAGCATCTTGCATTGAGGACTTCCTCTCAGCTCCACTGCACATGGCACCACCTGCTGCCTTGTCACTGTAGCCCAACCAGGCAGAGCTAAATAATTTACAGATATCATGGCAGCCTTAGACCCAGAAACACAGAAAACCATGACCTGTGCTAAAAGCCACTCTCTTAAATCCCCTCTTAGTCCCATCTCTGGCCCAGTCTTTGTCTGTGGTTCATGGTCAGCATCAATCCTATTGCACATCTTCTAACTTCCTAGTCCCCTGAACTTCATCCTGTTTCAACCATCATCAGCAGATCAAGGTCAAACTCTAATAAATTTCTGACATATTCTTATTTTTCTTCTACTCAGTAGGGCACCAAACCATCCTGTTCAAGTCTAGTGAGCTTACCCAAAAGAGTCAGATCTGAGCCTCAACTGCCTTATTGCCAAATGCCTTCTCTAAGACTGTCCCTATCCCTCCACCCCCACCTCATAATGATGGAGCAGGTGCAGGACATGGCCAGCTCTCACCACGCCAGAGTCAGTCATGCTCAGGGGTCTGAGTGGCATGGAATGGTAAGCTTTGTGGGTGATAGAAGAATTACTTCTCCTACAGGACCAACATCATTTCTGACCTAGAAGAGCAAATTTCAGAGCTGACAGCAATAATTGAACAAATGAACAGAGATCACCAGTCTGCCCAGAAATTGGTGAGTGACCTTACATTAGCTAACATCTTCATGGGCAAGATAAAATTAATGTTTTCAGATCACCTGTGTGCCAGGCAAAATGCCAAGCACTTTACTCATATGAGCCATGTTGTCTAGGTGACAGGACCCTAAAGATTGGACTGTGTCACTCAGTAGTATTTCTCTGACTCCATCTTTATCTGTAATTCCAAGAACTCAAGTTCTTCCACAAGGCTTAACTCATTTATTTCCAGGAGCTCTCCAGGTACCTCTGTGTGGGCAGTGACACTGTCCTCCTCACACTAGGGTGCACTTGTTGTTTTCTGTCTGGCCTTTGCGGTGCAATTAAGTTTCAGAGGTTGTGAGGCTCTCACTAACGACACCAGCACACTCAGTGTCCAGGGTTACTCTCTGTGACTGTTAAAGCTGCCCACACATCAGAATCTGCAGATGTCATTTGACACTCTTTGTGATTCCTGAGGATTTCAATGACACCTTTTTAGCTTTTACCATCTGTTTCATCTGATGACTTCTTCCTCACCTCAAATAGGTGTGCCTGTTGGCCTGGCGTGACAGCCAGTGCTGTATTCAGAAATATCCTCCCCAGGGTTGTTGAATGCCCCCATCTGTGAGGTTTTACTTCCCTGAAGGCAGCTTCTCACCCTCTGATATGTCCTAGATGTGTCTGAATCCTACAGTGACCCAGCTTATGACTCAGGCTGTTGTCCTATCCTGAGATCACCGTCCTCCACCTGCCAACTATTGATTCATTACCTTATTTATCTGAAAACACTGCCAAGTTTATGATCTCCTTCTATAGAAAGGAAACTGAGGCTCAGGGAAGTTAAATAATTTGCATAAGTTCACTCAACTAAACGGTGGTGGATCATTGGACAAAATGAACATTTTAAGTCACAGCCACAGATCCTACTGAAGACATATTTAGAGACTATTTCCATGAAGGGATCCTAGATTGTGTTACTGAAAATACTGCCACTTGTGAACATGCTATTTGTTGTGTGACCGTGTGGAAGGAAGTAGTGTTGGCTGACCCTGTGCTGTTCTCTGTCTGTCAGAGTGGCTCTGCTGACCACTTGTCGTGTGACACAGTCCTGGCTTCTCCCCGGTAGTCAGAGAGGTACAAGGACAAGCCCTAAACCCTTGTCCTAGCTGACAGTGGTCACTGACTGATTTGAAGTATTGATTTATCCTGAGAGACTGGCCAGAGGATTTGGCATGTTAGAATGAAGTATCACCTGAAAGTGAGCAAATCCTGCCTGCTAGAATGGAATTATACTGTCAACAAGGATTAACACTAGATTTTAAGTTCCTTGAAGCAAGATCTGAGTCTTAGTCCTCTTTGGCCCTTCCAAGCCAGGCCCTTTGTTCAATAAATGATTGCTCAATTGAATTACATATCCAGAAATCTGAAGGCCGTGATGTAACAGAGATGATGGTCTAGCACAGGAGACCAGACCTACCCAAAAAACCAGTCAGTGAAAGAGATGCACCAACATTATGAACTGAATAAGTAGAAAACAACATAGAGCAAGGCACAAATTGTTCTGTTCCCTTATTAATAATGTGCTCTCTGGCACTGCAGAGCACGGTGGAAGAGGGGTGGGAAGGGGGCTGTGCCCCATGAATTGGAAGGTTTTTCAGAAGGTGAGGATCAGAATGGGACGGGGTCCTCAGTCTTGTGTTGTTGATGCTGATTTTGTTTCCAGCTCTCCAATGAAATGGAGCTCCGCTGTGCTGAGATGAAACAGATCTTTGAAAACAAGAACAGGTACACTTTCTGGCATGGACCCTTATGTGCTGATGGCTCTAAGGCTCCTGCATCCTTTGCAGGATTTTAGTTCACTGGGACTTCAGGTAGTTCCAAATGGAGTTGGGGGATGAGGGGTGGGGGAGATGAACAAGACACATGTCTTTGAAGAGCAGGATGGCTTGATTCAAAGCCACTAAAATAAACCACAAAGAAAGTTATTACTGCTTTTGCATTTTATCATCCAATCCTTTCATTTCAATTATAATCTCCCTTTTTGTTGGTTACCGAGAAGAGTCATTTTTGTTCTCTGTGAGATTTCTGTGATAAATAACTGTTGTTCTCAGCCAAGTCTCCTCCTCCACCATCTCCTCGTTCTTCTCCTCCTCCTCCTCTTTTTCTTTGTCTCACCTCTACTCTCTCTGGCTGCTAGGTCAGGGACTCAGCAAAATAGGAAGAAAGTATGAGAGAGTCAGAAGCAAAGTCAAATCAAGAGAAAATTAAAAGGAGTCCAAATACAGAGAGATAGAGAATAGAACATGGTTACCATAGTCGGGCAGGAGGAAGAAAATGGGGAGATATTGATCAAATGATACAATGTTGCAAATATGTAGGGTGAACAAGTCCAAAAATATAATGTAAAAAGATGAGAGCTATAGTTAATAATAATGTACGATATTAAGAATGTTGCTAAATGAGTTTATAGCTGTTCTCACCACAGGGGGAAAATGGTTAACTAAGTGAGCTGATGGATATGTTAATTTGTTCCATTATAGTAACCTTTTAACTATATGTACATAGTAATCTCCATTATTGTAACTATTTGTGTGTTGTGTGTATATATATGCACACACACATATATATAAACTCTACATATATATATGCTTGCGTAGTGTGTGTGTGTATATATATAGTAAAAATTATGTGTAGTATATAGATACAGTAAGATGGTTACTATAGTAGAGATGCATATATATATGACTTATATATAGATGAATCTTACAACATCATGTTGTATACCTTAAATATACATGATACGATTTATTTTTTAAAAGAGTTTTATTATGTGTATGGGTGAAGATAATCTTAACATCCCCTTTCAGGCTACTTGCTGCACACCAGAGCAGCCTTAGAAATCCTGGTGGAGAGATAGCACTCTTAGTTGAGTCATAGCCATTTATACATTTATGTATCTGTAGACTTTATCTGTTAGAGTAGTTTTAGGTTTACAGGAAAAATGAGGAGAAAGTACAGAGAGTTCCTGTGCACCCGTTCCTAATCAAATTCAATCAAATTAAAGATGAGTACACCAAGACACATAATAATCAACCTATCAAAAATCAAAGACAAAGCAAAAATTCTGAGAGCATCAGAAGGTAAGAAACACATCACACACAAAGGAGTGCCAATACAATTGTAATTTCTGAACAGAAACACTGCAGGTCAGGAGTCAGTGTGATGATGTATTAAAAGTGCTGAAGGAAAAAACTGCCTACCAAGAATACCTTAGCAAAGCTGTCTTTCCCAGTTGAGGAAGAAATAGAAACTTTCCCAAATAAAAATTAAGGGAGTTCATTACCACTATGCCTGCCTTACAGAAATTGCAAAAGGAAGTTTTAAAAACTGAAACAGAGAGCTGCTAATAACATGAAACATACGAAAGCACAACACTCAATGGTATAAGCAAAATAGAGTCATACTCAGAATATTTTAGGACTGTGATGATGGGATGTAAGACAATTTTATCCCAACATGAGGGTAAAAATACAAAACTATTAATAACTATAGCTAAAATAAATTTTCAAGGATACACATTATAAAATGATATCAATTCTGATATCAAAAACAACATGTTAGGGAGGGAGTAAAACTGTTGAGTTATTGTATGCAATTAAACTTGTTATCAGCTTGAAATATTTTATTACAAGAGCAAGATATTCTAACTAAATGTCATGGTAACCACAAAGAAAAAAATCTTTAGCAGTAGCACAACAGAAAAATAGAAAGGATTCAAAGCATACACTACAAAAAATATCAAACCACAAAAGAAGAGGGCAAGAGAGGAAGAAAGAATCTACAAAACAACAAAACAAAAATTGACAAAATAGCAGTAGTAAGTCCTTACCTATTAATAATTACCTTGAATGTAAATGGATTAAATTCTCTGATTAAAAAAAATAGAATGGGTGAATGGAGTTTTAAAAAACAAGAACCAACTATATGCTGCCTACAAGAGACTCATGTCACCTGTAAGGCACATGAGCACTCCTCCCAGGGTCTGAGAGTAAGCCCACTCAACCTTCCGCTACCACCATTGCTGGCACCTACCTGCATGCACCACAGGTGCATGGGCCTGAGGACAGGACCACCTAACTTCTCATAGCCACCACCAACACCAGTGAGTACCACTTGGGTCCCAGAGGGTTGTCTCACTATTGCTACTGCCATCAGCCACAGCACACCCATTGCCAATGGGTCTGTGAACCTACCTACCTGCTCAGCCCATAGCTGCCATTCCTGACACCTGAAAAAGCCACTAAAGGCCCAAGAATTGGCCTGCCTGAACCCACTAATACTTAATGCCAGCATATGCCACCCTGGGGCCCAAAGATAGGCACACTTATAAAACTAGAATAAAACTAGAAATCAATAACAAGAAAAACTTTGAAAACTATACAAACGCATGGAAATCAAACAGCATCCTCCGGAATGACCAATAGAACAATGAAGAAATTAAGATTGAAATAAAAAAAATTTCTTGAAACAAAAAAATTGAAATACAACATACCAAAGCCTGCGGGATACAGCAAAAGCAGTGCTAAGACAGAAGTTTATAGCAATAAACACCTACATCAAAAAAGTAGAAAGATTTCAAATAAATAGTCTAATGATGCACCTAAAGGAATTGAAAACCAAGCCCAAAATTAGTAGAAGAAAAGAAGTAATAAGATCAGACCAGAACTAAATGAAATAGAAACTACAAAAACAATACAAAGGGTCAGCAAAAAAAATAAGTTCTTTAAAAAGATAAATGAAATTGATAAACCACTAGCTAGACTAACCAAAAAAAGACAAGCGAAGACCCAAATAAAATCGGAAATGAAAAGAGACATTACAGCTGATGCCACAGAAATACAAGAAATCATCAGAGACTATTATGAACAACTATAACACTAACAAACTAAAAAACCTAGCAAAAAGAGATAAATTCCTAAAACATAAAATCTACCAAGATGAATCAGGAAGAAATTGAAAATTATTCAAGACCAATAATGAGTAGCAAGGTTGAATCAGTAGTAAAAAGTCTCCCAACAAAGAAAAGCCCAGGACTAGATGGATTCACTAACAAATTCTACCAAACACACAAAGGAGAACTAATAGCAATCCTCCTCAAACTATTCAAAAAAAAAGGAAGAGGAGGGAATTCTCCCTTACTTATGCTGTGAGGCCAGCATCACCTTAATACCAAAGTCAGATGACAATACAACAACAGCAAAAAGAAAACTATGGATCAATATCTCTGATGAACACAGATGCAAAAATCTTCAAGGAAATACTATCAAACCAAATCCAACAATATATCAAACATATAATATACCATGACCGAGTGGTACTTATATCAGAAATGCAAGGATAGTTCAGCATATGAAAATCAATAAACATATATCAACATCAACAGAATGAAGGACAAAAATCATATGATCATCCCAATAGATGCAGAAAAAGCGTTTCATAATAGTCAACATTGCTTCATGATTAAAAAAAAAAAACCTTTCAACAAGCTAGACATAGAAGAAACATACCTCAACATAACAAAGGCTATATATGACAAATATGCAGCTATCATCGTACTGAATAGGGAAAAGCTGAAAACTTTTCCTCTAAGAATTGGAACAAGATAAGGATGCCCACTTTTACCACTCTTATTCAATATAGTACTGGAAGTCCTAGCCAGAGCAGTCCTGCAATAGAAAGAAATAAAAGGCATCCAAATTGGAAAAGAGAAAGCCAAATGATCTCTTTTGCAGAAAAGCATGATCTTATATATGAAAATCACACAAAACTCCATCAAAAAAAACTCTTAGAACTAATAAACAAATTCAGTAAAGTTGCAGAATATAAAATCAACATACAAATATCAGTTGCATTTCTGTCCACCAACAATGAAATAGCCAAAAGAGAAATCAATCAGGCAGTAACATTTACAGTGGCTACAAAGCATAAAATAAAATATCTAGGAATAAATTTAACCAAAAAAGTGAAAGACCTTTAGAAGGAAGACCACAAAAGACAGATGTAAGAAACTGAAGAGGACACAAACAAATGGAAAGATATTTCATCCATGCTCATGGACTGGAAGAATTAATATCACCAAAATAGCCATGCTGCCCAATGCAGTACCGACTTGATGCAATCCCTAAATCACCAATGTCACTTTTCACTGAAACAGAAAAAACAATTCTAAAGTTCATATAGAACAAAAAATGAGACAGAATAGCCAAAGCAATCCCGTGGGGGGAAAAAAAATCTGGAGTTATCACATTACCTGACTTCAAAATATATTACAAGACCAGGCATGGTGACTCACGCCTGTAATCCCAGCACTTTGGGAGGCCAAGGCGAGAGGATGGCTTGTGTCCAAGAGTTTCAGACTAACCTACACAACATAGCAAGACAGCATCTACACAAAAGATTAAAAATTAGCCAGTTACTATGGAATGTGCCTGGAGTCCTAGCTACTTGGGAGGCTGAGGTGGGAGGATCACTTGAGCTCAGATGGTCAAGGCTGCAATGAGCTATGATCATGCCACTGCACTCCAACTGCACTCTTTGATATAGATCAAGGCGATCATAATCAAAATAGCATGGTATCAGTATAAAAATAGACACATAAACATAAAGCATGGAACAGAATAGAGAATCCAGAAATAAATTCATATAATTACAGCCAACTGATCTTTGACAATGCTGTCAAGAACATATACTGGGAACAGGGCACCCTCTTCAATAAATGATACTGGGAAAACTGAATAACCATATGCAGAAGAGTGAAACTAGGCCCCTATCTCTCATCATATACAAAAATGAACTCAAGATGGATTAAAGCCTTAAATGTAAGATCCAAAGCTATAAAACTACTAGAATAAAACATAAGGAAAAGCCTTACATTGGTCTAGGCAAAGATTTTATGACTAAGACTTTGAAAGCACAGGCAACAAAAACAAAAAAAGACAAATGACACTATATTAAATTAAAAAGCTTCTACACAGCAAAAGAAACCACCAACAGAGTGAAGAGACATTCTCTTAAATGGGAGAAAATATTTGCAAACTACTCATTTGACAGATGACTCAAACAATCCAACAGTAAAACAAACACAAATTCATTAAAAATGGGCAAAGGACATCAGTAGACATTTTTTAAAGGAAGACGTACAAATAGCCAACAAGTATGTGTTCAACATCACTAATCATCAGGGAAATGTAGAGCAAAAACACAAGATATCATCTTACACCAGTTAGAATGGCTATTATAAAAAGACAAAAAATAACACATGTTGACAAAGATGTGGAGAAAAGCGAACTCTTATATACTGTTGGTGGAAATGTAAATTAGTACAGCCATAGGGAAAACAGTATAGAGATTTCTCAAAAAATTAACAATATGAGCCAGCAATTCAACTACTGGATATTTCTTCAAAGATTGTGGAGAATAGGAAATGCTATACACTATTGGTGGGGATGTTAATTAGTTCAGCCACTGTGGAAAGTGGTTTGGAGATTTCTCAAAGAACCTGAGACAGAACTACCGTTTGACCCAGTGATCCCATTATTGGGTGTATTATACGCAAAGGAATATAAATCATTCTACCAAAAAGACACATGCATGTGTATGTTCATCACATCACTATTCACAGTAATAAAGATATGGAATCAACCTAGATGCCCATCAGTGGTGGATTGGATAAAGAAAATGTGGTTCCATGTAACACCATGGAATACTACACAGCCATAAAAAAGAACAAAATCATGTCCTTTGCAGCAACATGGATGCAGCTGAAGGCCATTATCCTAAGCAAATTAACACAGGAACAGAAAACCAAATGCTGCATATTTTCACTTATAAGTGGGAGCTAAGCATTGTGTACACATGGATACAAAGAAGGGAGCAATAGATGGTGGGGCCTACTTGAAGGTGAAGGTTAGGAGGAGAGTGAGGGTTCGAAAACAACCTATCAGGTACTATGCTCACTACCTGGGCAATGAAGTCATTTGTACACCAAACCCCAGTGACATACGATTTACCTAGGCAACAAATATATACATGTACATGTACCCCTAAACCTAAAATAAAAATGGAAAAAGAAAAAAATTAGTAGCATTTCTAAACACTAACAGTTAATGATCTAAAAAAGAAATTAAGAAAACAATTCTATGTATACCAGCTTAAAAAATAAGATATCTAGGAATAAATTTAACCAAGGAAGTGAAAGATTTCTACACTGAAAATTATGAAACATCGATTAAAGAAACTGAAGAAGAAGCAAATAAATGGAAAGATATTTCATGTTCATGGATTGGAAGAATTAATATTGTTTAAATGATCATACTACCCAAAGCATTACACAGAGTTAATGCAATCACTTTCAAAATACCAAAAATGGCCGGGCGCAGTGGCTCAAGCCTGTAATCCCAGCACTTTGGGAGGCCGAGACAGGCGGATCACTAGGTCAGGAGATCGAGACCATCCTGGCTAACATGGTGAAACCCCGTCTCTACTAAAAAATACAAAAATCTAGCCAGA
>NW_012116266.1:7838642-7846034 GCF_000951035.1 Colobus angolensis palliatus
AAAGAAAGAAAGAAAAAGGATAGTCTCTTAATAAATGGTGTTGGGAAAACTGGACATCCACATGCAGAAGAATGAAATTGGACCCTTATCTCACACGATATACAAAAATCAACTCAAAATGGATTAAAGACTTAAAAATAAGAATAGAAATTGTAAAGCTACTAGAAAAAAGGGGGAAAAACTTTATTACGTTTATCTGGGCAATGATATTTTTGATCTGACTCCAAAAACACAGGCAACAAAAGCAAAAATAGACAAATAGGATTACATCAAACTAAAAATTTCTGCACAGCAAAGGAAATAATTTACAGTGTGCAGAGATAACCTACAGATTGGGAGAAAATATTTGAAAGCCATGTGTCTGAAAAGGTATTAATATCCAAAATATAAAAGGAGCTCAAATAATTTAATATCAAGAAAGCAAAAAATCCAATTAAAAAATGAGCAAGGGACCTGAATAGACATTTCTCAAAAGAAGACATACAAATGGCCAACAGACATGAAAAAATGCTCAATGTTGCTAATCATTAGGGAAATGCAAATTAAAACCATAGTGTTATTATCTCACATCTGTCAGAATAGCTATTATCAAGAAGATGAAAAATAACAAGTGTTGAAGATGTGGAAAAAAGGGAACACTTAACAAAGTGTTATTGGGATTGTAAATTAGTATGGCCATTATGGAAAATTGTATGGAGGTTGCTCAGAAAACTAAAAATAGAAATGCCATATGATCCAGCAATCCCACTTCTGGGTACTTGCCCAAAATATTTGAAATCAGTTTGTTCATATGTCTGTATTCCCATGTTAAATTCAGCACTATTAACAATATCTAAGTTATTGGATCAACTTTAGTGTCCATCAGTTGATAAATGGATAAAGAAAATGTGGCATATACATATAATGGAATACTATTCAGCCTTTGAAAAGAAGGAAATTCTGGCATTTGTGACAACATGGATGGGACTGGAGAGCATTATGCTACATAAAATAAACCAGGCACAGGAAGACAAATACCACATGTTCTCACTTATATGTGGGGTCTGAAATAATCAAACTCATAGAAAAAGAGAGTAAAATGGTGGTTAAAGAGGCTAGGGGATGGGGGGTATAGGGAGATGATGGTCAAAGCGTACAAAATCTCAATTAGGCAGGGGAAATATGGAGTTTTCTTAGATCTATTGCACAGAGTAGTAAATATGTTAATAACAGAGTATTGGACATTTCAAAATTGCTAAGAATAAATTTCAAATATTCTCATTGAAAAAACTTTTAGGCTGGGCGCGGTGGCTCAGGCCTGTAATCTCAGCACTTTGGGAGGCTGAGGCAGGTGGATTACCTGAGGTCACCAGTTCAAGACCAGCCTGGCCAACATGGTGAAAATCCATCTCTACAAAAATACAAAAATTAGTCAGACATGATGGCGGGTGCCTGTAATCCCAGCTACTCGGGAGGCTGAAGTGGGAGAATCGCTTGAGCCCAGGAGGCAAAGGTTGCAGTGAGCCGATATTGCACCATTGCACTCCAGCCTGAGGGACAGAGCCAGAGACTCCATCTCAAAAAAAAAGAAAAAAAAGAAAAAACTTTTAAGTATCTCAGGTGGTGGTTATGTTAACTAGTTTGGCTTAATTATTCCACATTGTATTCATAAATCATAACATCACTTTTTACCCCATAAATATATACAATTATAAGTTACCAATTTACAAGTAAAAAGAGAAATCCTGGTGGAGAGGCAGCACTCTTAACTGAACCGTAAACTTTTATGTATTTATTCATTTATTTATAAACTTTATTTTTTAGAGTAGTTTTGGGTTTACAGCAACATTGAGGGGAAAGTATAAAAGATTTCCCATATACTTACTGCCCCCTCACACACATAGCTTCCCCCATTATCAATATCCCTCCCCAAAAGTGGTAACATTTGTTATAATCAATGAACCTGTATTGACACCTCATTATCACCCAAAGTCCATAGCTGGTATTAGAGTTCACTCTTGGTGTTGTACATTCAATGAGTTTGGACAAATGTGTAATGACATGTATCCACCATTCTAGTGTCATACAGAATAGTTTCACTACCCTTAAAATCTGCTGCACTCTGCCTATTCATCCCACCTCCTACCCCTAACCTCAGGTAAACAGTGATCTCTTTACTGTCTCCATAGTGTGACCTTTTTCAGAATGTCATATAGTTGGAATGATACCCTATGTAGCCTTTTAAAATTGGCTTCCTTCACTTAGTAATACGCTTTTAAGGTTCCTCCATGTCTTTTCATGCTTAATAGCTCGATAGCTCATATGGACTCATTTTAACACTCATCATAAACACTGCCAACATCTCTTCCTGGGATGGAGGTTAGAGAGAATTTGGGTTCTAAAATTATCCTGGGTGCTAATGAAGCCCATAGTTTCCCAAGCAAGCTATAGACAAGATTGTGCTATTAGAGAGCAATCTGTGGTCTTGCTGGCTCCATTCAAAACAATGGTTGTAGAAAAGGGTCCCCTCACCCTTTCTGGATAGATGCCAGGATAATGCTTCAGGAAGTGAGGGCCCCAGGCTGAGTATGGTAGCTCACGCCTGTAATCCCAGCACTTTGGGAGTCCAACACAGGAGGACTGCTTGAGTCCAGGAGTACTTCAAAACCAGCCTGGACAACATAGCAAGACCCCATCTCTACAAAAAATTTAAAAATTAGGTGGGCATGGTGGCACATGCCTGTGTTCCCAACTACTTGGGAGGCTGAGGTGGGAAGATCACTTGAGCCTGGGAGGTTGAGGCTGCAGTGAGCTGTGACGATGCCACCACACTCACTCTGGGCAACTGAGTGAGACCCTGACTCAAAAAAAAAAAAGATTTAAAATTGTTTAAAAATAAAAAAGTGAGAACCTCACTTCCTGTGGGAGGGTGGAGGTTAGGATCAGATCAGGGTAACAGCTCAGCTCTGGACTTCTTTTTACTAATGATTGTGGCCTTCTTCTGGGGTCCCACAGGGAGCTCAAAGAGGCCCATGAAGCAGAACTCAGTGAGTTGGAGAACAACTACAAAACAGCCTTGAAGGCGGAGAAGTTGGCTGCCCAAGAGAAGCTAGGTACTGCTGGGACCTGGGAGAATGATCCTGGATGAAGGTCCAGGCAATGGCATTTCTAATAAGCTTCTAGGGTGATTTCTGGGGCACACAAAGGTTTTACTACCTTGGTGATGAATTTGGGGTGGGGAAAGTGTGCAGAAGAGCTCATGTTTGAATTTCAAAATGTGCATATCAGAAGACTAAAGATGACCCTGTTGTTTTCCTTTTATCCAGAGGAGATGGGAAAAGAATACAAGTATTTGAAGAATATGTTTCATACGTATCAGGTGAGATACAGAGCTCCCTGTTGGATTACAGGAGAAGCAAGGCTCATTCCTGGCTAACACTGGGATAAATCTAGAGCTCTTGTCCAGAAAATAATGTCCTGAGATTCCCAGCATCCTTGGACCTAAGTGGCACTAGCTGCACCCAGGGGGAGGATGAACCCGATGGCTTCCATGCATGACAAGTCAGGCACCCAAATCCTGAAGAGTACTACTGAAAAATATGTTTGTGATTACAAAAGTAACAGCTTCTCATTTTTTTAATGGAACTGCAAAAACCAACAATAACAACAAAAAGAAATATTACCATCCAAAGACACCCCCTGTTAATATTTGTACTCTGTTGGAACTGCAGTTGAGATCATATTGTATATTGTATAACATCTATATATATTTTTATGTCTTCTTTATCAAGCATATAAGAAACTTTTCACTCCTTTATAATGACTTGATATTATCCTAATGAAATTGCCATTGGCTTCTAAAATTTTACTGTTCCCCTATTACTGGGCATTTGAGTTGTTTCCAATTGCTTGCTGTAACAGATAATACCACTTTGAATATCTTTGATTCTAGAAGTAGAGTGCTTGGTCAAAAGGAATGAACTTTAAAAAAAAAAAAAAAGTCAACTTTTATTTTAGATTCACGGGATACATGTACAAGTTATTTTGTGATGCTGAGGTTTGGGGTATGAATGATCTCATTACCCAGGTAGTGAGCATAGTACCCAATAGTTATTCAACCCTTCCCTCTCTTGTTATCTCCCAATAGCTCCCAGTGTCTACGAGAACACGTGGCATTTGGTTTTCTGTTCCTGTGTTAATTGGCTTAGGATAATAGCCTCTAGGGCCATCCATGTTTCTATGAAGGACATGATTTTGTTCTTTCTTATGGCTGCATAGTATTCCATGGTGTATGTACCACATTTTATTTAGCGAGTCCACTGTCGGTGGGCACCTAGTTGATTCCATGTCTTTGCTATTGTGAATTGTCTGTGATGAACATACAAGTGAAGGTGTCTTTTTGGTAGCAAAATTTATTTTCTTTTGGATATATACCCAGTAATGGGATTGCTGGGTCAAATGGTAGTTCTGTTTTAAGTTCTTTGAGAATCTCAAAGCTGTTTTCCACCATGACTGAACTAATTTACATTCCTACCAATGGTGTATAAGCATTCCCTTTTTCCTCCAACCTCACCCGCATCTGTTGTTTTTTGACTTTTTAAATAACAACCATTCTAATGTGTGTGGGCTGGTATTTTATTGTGGTTTTTGATTTGCACTTCTCTGATGATTAGTGACATGAAGCATTTTTTATGTTTTCTTATCACTTGTATATCCTTTTGTTTTTTACACACTATAAAATTCTATTTATGACAAGAAATATGTACATGATTAGAAAAGGTAAAAATCTGGGGACAGAAAGCAGATTAGTATTTACCATGGGCTGGACTGGGACTGGGGGAGGGGTTGACTACAAAGGAATGGAAGGGAATTACTGGAGATGATGTAGTGGTAGTTACATAACTATCCATTTGTCAAACACATTAAATGTATTCTGAACAAGGGCACATCTTACTCAATTAAACTGACATTAAAAAAAGAAATGAAAAAGAAGAAATTCTATTTAGAATATTGCAAAACTGTAGATTTAGTTCTAGAATTCTGGGTTTCTATAATTTATTTCAAAATACAAGTTTTCAGCCCATTTTTAACTTATCAAATCTTTATTCAGAAATCCAAAGTTTATATTTCAAAACAGCTCATTTAAATTTGACCATAGGCCAAGCACTGTGGCTCACACCTGTAATCCCAGCACTTTGGGAGGCTGAGGCAGGCAGATCACCTGAGGTCAGGAGTTTGAGACCAGCCTGGCCAACATGGCAAAACCCTGTCTCTACTAAAACTACAAAAATTAGTCGGGCATGGTAGCACACACCTGTAATCCCAGCTACTCAGGAAAGTGGGGCCGGAGAATCGCTTGAACCTGGGAGGCAGAGGTTACAGTGAGCCAAGATCGTGCCACTGCACTCCAGCCTGGGCAACAGAGCAAGACTCTATCTCAAAAAATGTATACAAATAAATAAAATAAAAAAGAAATAAATTTGACCCTAAAGCTAACACATGTAAAAATTATATAAAAGAAAAGAAAATTGTTCCAACTTTTTTTACTTTGGGGTTTTAAAAAAATGTTTTTTTTCAATAGCTGTGGGGGTACAAATGGTTTTTTTGTTACCTGGATGAATTATATAGTGGTGATTCCTGAGACTTTAGTGCACCTATCACCTGAGTAGTGTACATTGTACCTAATGTGTAGTTGTTTTTTTTTTTTTAATCACAAGCCACTCTCCCACCTCCCCCTTCTGAGTCTCTAAAATTCATTAATGAATATGTATTTGCATAGTCATGGCTTAACTCCCACTTATAAGTGACATCATACAGTTTTTTGTTTTCCACTCCTGTGTTACTTCGCTTAGAATAATGGCCTCCAGCTCCATCCAAGTTGCTGCAAAAGACATTTCATTCCTTTTAATGACTGAGTAGCAGTCTATGATGTATATATGCCACATTTTCTTTAACCACTCATTAGTCAATGGGCACTTAGGTTGGTTCCATATCTTTCAACTGTGAATTGTGCTGCTATAAACATACATGTGCAAGTGTCTTTTTCATGTACTGACTCATTTTCCTTTAGATAGAGATCCAGTAGTGGGATTGCTGGATTGAATGATAAATCTACTTTCAGCTCTTTAAGAAATCTCCATACTGTTTTCCATAAAAGTTGTACTAATTTACATTCCCACCAGCAGTATATAAGTGTTCCCATTTCCCCACATCCACACCAAAATACATTTCTTTTTTACTTTTTAATAATGACTATTCTTGCAGGAATAAGGTGGTATCTCGTTGTGGCTTTAATTTGCATTTCCCTGACAATTAGTGATGTTGAGCACTTTTTCATGTTTGTTGGCCATTTGTATATCTTCTTTTGAGAAATATCTATTCATGTCATTTGCCCAGTTTTTAATGGGATTATTTGTTTTTTTCTTGCTGATTTGTTTGAATTCCTCGTAGATTTTGATAACTAGTCCTTTGTCAGATGCATAGTTTGCAAATATTTTCTCCCATTCTGTGGGTTGTCTGTTTATTATTTCTTTTGCTATACAGAAGCTTTTTAGTTTAATGAGGTTCTATTTATTTATTTTTGCTAGAATTACAGGTGTGAGCCACCGCACCCCACCTATCCCAGAGGTTTTGATAACTTGTGTCATTATCATTCAATTCAAAATTTTTTAAAATTTCCATCTTGATTTCATTGTTTACCCCAGATATCATTCAGGAACAGATTATTTTATTTCCATGTATCTGTATAGTTTTGAAGAATCCCTTTGAAGTTGATTTTTAATTTTATTCTGCTATGGCCTGAGAAGATACTTCATATGATTTCAATTTTTAAAAATTTATTGAGACTTGTTTTGTGACGTATCATATGGCCTATCTTAGAGACGGTTCTATGTGCTGATGAGAAGAATATATATTCTATAGTTCTTGGGTAGAATGTTCTGTAAATAGCTGTTATGTCCATTTGTTCTAGCATGTTATTTAAGTCCATTATTTCTCTGTTGACTTTCTGTCTTGTGCTAGATTTGTCTAGTGCTGTCAGTGGTACATTAAAGTATCCCACCATTACTGTGTTGCAGTCTATCTCATTTCTTAGGTCTAATAGTAATTGTTTTATGAATCTGCAAGCACCAGTGTTAGTTGCATGTAAATTTAGGATTGTAATACCTTCTTGTTGGATTGATCCTTTTATCATTATATTGACTGACTTTGTCTTGTTTTACGGTTGTTGCTTTGAAGTTTGTTTTGTCTGATATAAGAATAGCTACTCCTGCTTGCTTTTGATGTCCATTTGCATGGAATATCTTTTTCCACCCTTTTACCTTGAGTTTATTTGAATCTTTTCATATTAGGTGAGTCTCTTGAAGACAGCAGATATTTGGATTGTGGTTTTTGTTACCCATTTTGCCATTCTGT
>NW_012116266.1:7846194-7849051 GCF_000951035.1 Colobus angolensis palliatus
GCCTAGCTAATTTTTTTGTATTTTAGTAGAGATGGGGTTTCACCGTGATCTTGATCTCCTGACCTTGTGATCTGCCCACCTTGACCTTCCAAAGTGCTGGGATTACAGGCATGAGCCACTGCACCCAACCTTTTCTCCAGTATTTTATTTGCTAGTTTGATGGTTCCAGCTTCAGGCCAGTAGGGGAGGTGTCCCTGGGTAGGAATCAGCTGTGGCTAAAGCACATGGGTAAATGCAATACCCAATGATGGGCAGAGGTCTCAGCCTTGACAGAGGTAGCTGGAGGAGTGAGTTGCACTGAAGTCTTAGCAGGGGTGAGGGTTGGAGCCACCTCAGCTCCCCTGCCAGGTTAGCAGGAAAGTTATCCCTCTCAGAAACACTCCGGTTTCAGTGCTCCAGCTTTTCAGATCAGACAGGCACCTCTTTTCATCTGCAGGAATTTTGATGTTCCAAATAGAGAGAAATTGTGACCATCTCTCTAACAAGCCTGAACCTGGAGGGTGCCTCTCCTATGGGGATGCAGTCACCCTGACGTCTTCCAGAAAGGCTGTCTATAGTGGCTCACACTGAGCTCCTATGGGAGAAGCCCCAACTGTGCCTGCAGTGGTAGACAATGGGTTGGGGGGGATATATCCCCTTCTCCAGAACCCTTCACACACACCAGGGTTGTCTTGTCTGTTGGGTTAGAGCTGAAGACTTTTCCTGCTAAGCCCAGCTCAGCTGAAAAAAACTTCCCACCAGTAGAAAGATCTGGTTCTCAAGTCCTGCTATCTGGATTATTTTGTCCCACAGGGTGTTCTCTTGATGGGGTGCACTCCCTGTTCCCCTAGGATCAGGGGGATCCCACTCCTAAGGGAACAGGGTCTCTGGGTCTAGCTGCCCAGTGAAGGTACCACACTCTGAGCTGGTGCTATGGAACATCTGCAAGGGATCCAGTGATGTAACCTCTCCTCGAGTCTCCCAACAGTGGGTAGCAGCACCAGCTCTAATGGGCATGGCGGGGTAATAGACTCTGTGAGAGTCCTTGGTTATTGATAGCCTTAGTGTGTTGGCTTTCTTGAACACTGGTTTTAGTAGTAATGAGCTGGTCCTGTGGACAAACTCAGCACCTCCTGGTTAGCCAGAGTGGTGCAGGCAGTGGTGATAGCTGAGATTACATAGCCATCTTCTTCCTGGGCGCATTGTTATTCTACCAGGAGATGCTATAATGGACTGTGTTGGTTGGCCTCCAGCCAAGAGGCGGTGCTTGCAAAAGAGAACCAGCTGCAATAGTAGCAATAGGATTTTTGCTTGCTTTATGTTGTCCAGAGGGGTTACTCTGGTTTCTCAGGCAATGAGTGGGGCTATTAAGCTCCCAAGAGTTTCTGTCCTTTGTGTTAAACTACCAGGGCAGGTGACAGGGCAAAGCCAGATGAGGATTGGTTCAGGTAGGTTTGCACTCTGAGTCTCCCTGTGCAGGGCAAGCAGCAGCCCCTGTGGGTGTCAAGGGGCAGGAGTGGTTCTCAGGCCACCGGGTTGATGTTCCAAAAGGCAGTGTTACTGCATTTGCTGCACAGAAGAGTTTGTGCGGAGTGGGGAGAAGCAGGTGGCTGTGAGCCCCACACAGATCCCATACACTCGGAAAGACAGATGTACTCCCACAGTGTTCCACTGGCAGCAGCAAGCTAAGTTCCCGTTAGCCTGCACTCAGAACTTGCAACTGTCCCGAGTCATATACGTTCCCTGCAGAGATAGCAACCGTAGCTTTCAGGCCAAGCCCCTCCCTGTCCACTGCAAAGCCAGGCACCTAGTTCTACACTGGCAGCTCTTGCACTCATGGCTGCAGCCCACTTTTCACTCTCCTCCACCCTGGCCCTGGCCAAGGGAGTTCATCCCCACCTAAGGTTATATCATGAACCCCAGTTGGAGACTTCTTTCAACCTGCAGCCACTGCCTGAACTTTTTAGTTGTCCTCCACAGGGTTCCCTGTGAGGAACAGTAAGGAATGGCTTACCTCTGTCCGTGCTGGAATCTGGGAGTGCATGCAAGAATCTTCCTGCCACTGCTCCCACTTTTATATTCCACATCCCTCCCCAAGTCAGTTCCTGTGCTGAGTAGGGTTAGGGCCTTCTCCCATGGTCTGGACTTTCAGGGTCCGCAGTGGGGGTGTGTATTCCAGGAGTAATGCAGAGTGAGTCTTCCCTTTCACACTCTGGGAACTCACAGTCCTTCACCTGAATCACAGTGTAACCTGCAGCCTTCTGCTTCCTTCAAAGAGTCTGTAGATTCCTTTGGTTTTCCTATTCAGTTTCTGCATTGCTTCTTGAAAAAAGTTCAGTGTGAATCTCTACAACTAGTTTGTTTTTCCAAGTGGGAGAAGTATGCTAGCAATGCCTCTAATCTGCCATTTTGGAAAAACAAAAACAAACTTCTGTCTTCTTTTGAGAAGTGTCTTTTCATGTCTTTTGCCCACTTTTTAATGGGGTTGTTTTTTGCTTGTTCAAGTGTTTAAGTTACTTATAGATTCTGGATATTAGACATTTGTCAGATGCATAGTTTGTGAATATTTTCTCTTTTTTTGTAGGTTGCCTGTTTACTTTGTTGATGGTTTTTTTGTTTTTTGTTTTTGTTTTTTTTTGTTTTTTTTTACTGTGCAGAAGCTCTTTAGTTTAATTAGGTCCCACTTGTCAATTTTTGTTTTTGTTGCAGTTGCTTTGAGGACTTAGTCATAAATTCTTTCCCAAGGCCAATGTCTAGAATGGTGTTTCCTAGGTTTTCTTCTAAGATTCTTAGAGTTTGAGGTCTTACGTTTAAATCTTTATTCCATCTTGAGTTGATTTTTGTATATGGTGAAAGGTAGGGGTCCAGTTTTTTTTTT
>NW_012116266.1:7849276-7849649 GCF_000951035.1 Colobus angolensis palliatus
GATCTCCTGACCTCGAGATCCACCCGTCTCGGCCTCCCAAAGTGCTGGGATTACAGGCTTGAGCCACCGCGCCCGGCCAGGGGTCCAGTTTTATTGTTCTGCATATGGCTAGTCAGCTATCCCAGCATGATTTTTGAATAGGGAACTCTTTCCCCACCACTTGTTTTTGTCTACTTTGTTGAAGATCAGATGGTTGTAGGCGTGCAGCTTTATTTCTGAGTCTGCTATTCTGTTCCATTGGTCTATGTATCTGTCTTTGTATCAGTACCAAGATGTTTTGGTTACTGTAGCCTTATTTTTTTCTTTTTTTTTTTTTTTTATTTCCATAGGTTATTGGGGAACAGGTGGTGTTTGGTTACATGAGTAAGTACTT
>NW_012116266.1:7850569-7864643 GCF_000951035.1 Colobus angolensis palliatus
GTTTAGTCCTCACCCCCTTCCCACTCTTTCCCCTGAGTCCTCAAAATCCATTGTGTTATTCTTATGCCTTTGCATCCTCATAGCTTAGTTCTCACTTATGAGTGAGAACATTCGATGTTTGGTTTTCCATTCCTGAGTTACTTCACTTAGAATAAGTCTCCAATCTCATCCAAGCTGTGTTGAATGGCATTAATTCATTCCTTTTTTGTGGCTGAGTAGTATTCCATTTTTTATACACACACACACACACACACACACGCACCACAGTTCTTTTATTCACTCATTGATCGATGGGCATTTGGGTTGGTTCCACATTTTTGTTATTGTGAATTATGTTGCTATAAACATGCATGTGTAAGTATCTTTTTCATGTAATGACTTCTTTTCCTCTGGGTAGATACCCAGTAGTGGAATTGCTGTATCAAATGGTAGTTCTACTTTTAATTCTTTAAGGAATCTCTATGTTGCTTTCCATAGTACAACTACTATGTACACATCCATGCCAACATCTATTTTTTTTTTTATTTTTTGATTATGGCCATTCTTGTAGGAGTCAGGTGGTATGTCATTGTGGTTTTGATTTGTATTTCCCTGATCATCAGTGATGTTGAGCACTTTTTCATATGTTTGTTGGCTAATTGTATATCTTCTTTTCAGAATTGTCTATTCACGTCCTTAGCCCACTTTTTGATGGGTTATTTGGTTTTTTCTTGCTAATTTGTTTTAGTAGATTCTGGATATTAGTCCTTTGTCAGATGTATAGATTGTGAAGATTTTCTCCCATTCTGTGGGTTGTCTGTTTGCCCTGTTGACTGTTCCTTTTGCCATGCAAAAGCTCTTTAATTTAATTAAGTCCCAGCCATTTATCTTTGCTTTTATTGCATTTGCTTTTGGGTTCTTGGTCACAAAATCCTTGCCTAAGCCAATGTCTAGAAGGGTTTTTCTGATGTTATCTTCTAGAATTTTTATATTTTCAGGTCTGAGATTTAAGTCCTTGATCCATCTTGAGTTGATTTTTGTGTAAGGTGAGAGATGAGAATCCAGTTTCATTCTTCTACTTGTGGGTAGCCAATTATCCCAGCACCATTTGTTGAATAAGGTGTCCTTTCCCCACTTCATTTTTTTTTTTTTGAGATGGAGTCTCGCTCTGTCGCCCAGGCTGGAGTGCAGTGGCCGGATCTCAGCTCACTGCAAGCTTCGCCTCCCAGGTTCACGCCATTCTCCTGCCTCAGCCTCCCAAATAGCTGGGATTACAGGCGCCTGCCACTTTGTCCGGCTAGTTTTTTTTTGTATTTTTTAGTAGAGATGGGGTTTCACTGTGTTAGCCAGGATGGTCTCGATCTCCTGACCTCGTGATCCGCCCGTCTTGGCCTCCCAAAGTGCTGGGATTACAGGCTTGAGCCACCGCGCCTGGCCCCCACTTCATATTTTTGTTTGCTTAGTCAAAGATCAGTTGGCTGTAAGTATTTGGGTTTATTTCTGAGTTCACTATTCTGTCCCATTGGTCTAAGTGCTTTTATTTATAGTAGTACCATGCTGTTTTGGTGACTATGGCCATATAATATAGTTTGAAATCAGGTAATGTGATGTCTCCAGATTTGCTGGGTTTTTTGTTTTTTGATTTTTTGTTTGTTTGTTTTGTTTTGTTTTGCTTAGTCTTGCTTTGGCTATGTGGGCTCTTTTTTTGGTTCCATATGAATTTTAGGATTTTTTTTTCTAGTTCTGTGAAAAACGATGGTGGTATTTTGATGGGAATTGTGCTAAATTTGTAGATTGCTTTTGGCAGTATGAGCTTTTTCACAATGTTGATTCTGTCCATCAATGTGCAGGGGATGTGTTTCCATTTGTTTGTGTCATCTATGATTTCTTTCAGCAGTGTTTTATAGTTTTCCTTGTAGAGGTCTTGCACCTCCTTGGTTAGGTATATTTCTAAAAATTTTATTTTTCTGTTGCAGCTATTGTAAAAGGGGTTGAGTTCTTGATTTGATTTTCAACTTAATCACTGTCAGTGTATAGCAGAGCTACTGATTTGTGCATATTAATTTTGTATCTGGAAACTTTACTGAATTCTTTTATCAGTTCTAGGAGCTTTTTGGAGGAACATTTAGGGTTTTGTAGGTATACAATTATATCATCAGCAAACAGCAACAGTTTGACTTCCTCTTTACTGATTTGGGTGCCCTTTATTTCTCTTGTCTGATTGCTCTGGCTAGGACTTCCAGTACTATGTTGAAGAGGAGTGGTGAGAGTGGGCATCCTTGTCTTGTTCCAGTCCTCAGAGGGAATGCTTCCAACTTTTCCCCATTCAGTATGATGTTGGCTGTGGGTTTGTCATAGATGGCTTTTATTACAAGGTATGGCCCTTGTGTGCCAATTTTGCTGAGAGTTTTAATCATGAAGCAATGCCGAATTTTGTCAAATGCTTTTTCTGCATCTATTGAAATGATCATGTGATTTTTCATTCTTTTTATGTTGTGTATCACATTTATTGACTTGAGTATGTTAAGCTTAAATCCCTGGTATGAAACCCACTTGATTATGGTGGATTGTCTTTTTGATAGGTTGTTGGATTCAGTTAGCCAGTATTTTGTTAAGGATTTTTGCATCTATGTTCATCAAGGATATTGGTCTGTAGTTTTCTTTTTTGGTTATGTCCTTTCCTGGTTTTAGTATGATACTGGCTTCATAGAATGATTTAGGGAGGATTTCCTCTTTCTCTATTTTGTGGAATAGTGTCAATGGGATTGGTACCAATCCTTCTTTGAATGTCTGGTGGAATTCTGCTGTGAATCCATTTGGTTCTGTACTTTTTTTTTGTTGGTAATTTTTTTATTATCATTCCAATCTCACTGCTTGTTATTGGTCTGTTCAGAGTATCTAATTCTTCCTGATTTAAGCTAGGAGGGTTGTAATCTTTCCAGAAATTTATCCATCTCCTCTAGGTTTTCTAGTTTATGTGCATAAAGGTGTTCATAGTATCCTTGAATGATCTCTTGTATTTCTGTAGTCTCAGTTGTAATATCTCCCTTTTCATTTCTAATTAAGCTTATATGGATTTTTTTCTCTTCTTGGTTAATCTTGCTAATGATCTATCAATTTTATTTATCTTTTCAAAGAACCAGCTTTTAGTTTCATGTGTCTTTTGTATTTTTTGTTTGTTTGTTAGTTTGTTTGATTTCATTCAGTTCTGCTCTGATCTTGGTTATTTCCTTTCTTCTGCTGGGTTTGTGTTTGGTTTGTTCCTGCTTCCCTAGTTCCTTGAGGTGTGACTTTAGGTTGTCTCTTTTTGCTCTTTTAGACTTTTTGATATAAGTGTTTAGGACTATTAGCTTTCCTCTTTGCACTGCCTTTGCTGTATCCCAGAGGTTTTGATAGGTTTTATGTCACTGTTGTCTTTCAGTTTGAAGAATTTTTTTAAATTTCCTTATTGGTTTCATTGTTGACCCAATACTCATTCAGGAGCAGGTTACTTAATTTCCATGTGTTTGCATGGTTTTGAACATTCCTTTTGAAGTTGATTGCCAGTTTTATTCCACTGTGGTCTGAGAGAGTGCTTGATATAATTTCAATTTTAAATTTATTGAGGGCTGTTTTGTGGCCTATCATATGGTCTATCTTGGAGAAAGTTCCATGTGCTGTTGAATAGAATGTATATTCTGTGGTTGTTGGATAGAATGTTCTGTAAATATCTCTTAAGTCCATTTGTTCCAGGGTATATTTTAAATCCGTTGTTTCTTTGTTAACTTTGTTTTGTTGATCTGTCTAGTGCTGTCAGTGGAGTAATGAAGTCCCCCACTATTATTGTGTTGCTATCTATCTCATTTTTTAGGTCTAGGAGTAATTGTTTTATAAATTTGGGAGCTCCAGTGTTAGGTGCATATATATTTAGGACTGTGATATTTTCCTGTTGGACAAGGCCTTTTACCATTATATAATGTCCCTCTTTGTCTTTTTTGACTGCTGTTGCTTTAAAGTTTGTTTTGTCTGAGATAAGAATAGCTACTCCTGCTTGCTTGTGGTGTCCATTTGCATGGAATATCTTTTTCCACCCCTTTACCTTAAGTTTATGTGAGTTCTTATGTGTTAGGTGAGTCTCCTGAAGGCAGCAGATAGTTGATTGGTGAATTCTTACCCATTCAGCAATTCTGTAGCTTTGAAGTAGAGCATTTAGGCCATTTATATTCAATGTTAGTATTGAGAAGTGAGGTACCATTCCATTCATTGTAATATTTGTTGCCTGTATACCTTGGTTTTCTGTGTGTGTGGATTTTTTTATTTTAGTTTTTTTTTTTTTTTGGTGTTTTTTGTTTGTTTGTTTGTTTGTTTTTGTATTATAGGTCCTGTGAGATTTATGCTTTAAAGAGGTTCTGTTTTGGTGTGTTTACAGGATTTGTTTCAAGATTTAGAGCTCCTTTTAGCAATTTTTGTAGTGTTGCTTTGGTAGTGGCAAATTCTTTTAGCATTTGTTTGTCTGAAAAAGACTGTATCTTTCCTTCATTTATGAAGCTTAGTTTTGCTGGATACAAAATTCTTGGCTGGTAATTGTTTTGTTTAAGGAGACTGAAGATAGGGCACCAATCCTTTCTTGCTTATAAGGTTTCTGCTGAGAAATCTGCTGTTAGTCTGATAGGTTTTCCTTTACAGGTTACCTGGTGCTTTTGCCTCACAGCTCTTAAGATTCTTTCCTTCGTCTTAACTTTAGATAATCTGATGACAATGCACCTAGGCTATGATCCTTTTGTGATGAATTTCCCAGGTGTTCTTTGAGCTTCTTGTATTTGGATATCAGGTCTCTAACAAGGGTGGGGTAGTTTCCCTCAATTATTGCCCAAATATGTTTCCAAACTTTTAGATTTCTCTTCTTCCTCAGGAACACCAATTATTTTTAGGTTTGCTCGTTTAACATAATCCCAGACTTCTTGGAGGCTTTGTTCATATTTTAGTATTCTTTTATTCTTTGCCTTTGTTGGATGGGGTTAATTCAAAAACCTTGTCTTCAGGCTCTGAATTTCTTTTTTCTGTTTGTTCGATTCTATTGCTGAGACTTTCCAGAGCATTTTGCATTTCTATAAGTGCATCCATTGTTTCCTGAAGTTTTTATTGTTTTTTATTTATGCTATTTCATTGAAGATTTATCCCCTCATTTCTCGTATCATTTATTTGATTTCCTTAAATTGGGCTTTGCCTTTCTCTGGTGCCTCCTTGATGAGCTTAATAACTGACCTTCTGAATTCTTTTTCAGGTAGATCAGGGGTTTCTTCTTGGTTTAGATCCACTGCTGGTGAGCTAATGTGATTTTGTGGGGGATGTTAAAGAACCTGGTTTTGTCATATTACCAGGGTTGGTTTTCTGGTTCCTTCTCATTTGGATAGGTTCTGTCAGAGGGAAGGTCTAGGCCTCAAGGCTGTTGTTCAAATTCTTTTGTCCTATGGGGTGTTCTCTTGATGTAGTATTCTACCCCTTTTCCTAGGGATGTGGCTTCCTGAGACCTCAAGCTGTAGTGATTGTTATCTCTTTTTAGGATCTAGACACCCAGCAGGCCTACTAGGTTCCAGGCTGGTACTGGGGGTTGTCTGCACAGAGTCCTGTGATGTGAACCATCTGTGGGTCTCTCAGCTGTGGATACCAGCACCTGCTCTGGTAGAGGTAGCAGGGGAGTGAGATGGACTCTGTGAGGGTGCTTAGTTTTGGTCATTTTATGCACTACTTTTGTGCTGGTTGGCCTCCTGCCAGGAGGTGGCACTTTCAAGAGAGCAACAGCAGTAGCAGTATGGGGAGGATCAGGTGGTGGGTGGGGCCCTAGAACTCCCAAGAGTATATGCCCTTTGTCTTCAGCTACCAGGGTGGGTAGGAAAGGACCATCAGGTCGGGGCAGGGCTAGGCATGTCTGAGCTCAGACTCTCCTTGGGCGGGTCTTGCTGCAGCTGCTGTGGGGGATGGAGGTGTGGTTCCCAGGTAAATGGAATTATGTTCCCAGGAGGATTATGGCTACCTCTGCTGTGTCATTCAGGTTGTCAGGGAAGTGGGGGGAAACTGGGAATCACAGACCTCACCCAGCTTCCACGAAACCCAGAAGATTGATCTTACTTGCACCGTGCCCCCAACCCAGTAGCACCAAGTCTGTCTCCAGGCAGTGGGCAAACAGGGCTGAGAACTTGCCCCAGGCTACCAGCCTCCCACCTGCAAAAGCAACTAGTGCTTTTGTGTTTCCCTGCCTGTGGAGTCTGCATACCAGATTCATGCCTGCCCCCAAGTTCTGGCCAGGAGATTTCCTATTCAGTTGAAATTGTTACAAAGTTCAGCTGGAGTTTTCCTTCTACCTGTGATCTTTTCCAAATTCCTCTGGCAGTCCTCCCCAGGTAGCCCTGTGAGACAAGTCAGAAATGGCTTCCTTGGGAACCCAAAGAGCCCACAGGGCTTTTCCTGCTACTTCCTCTAACCCTGTATTTCACTTGGTTCTCTAAATTGACTCAGCTCCAGAAAAGGTCAGAATCTTCTCCCATGATCTAGACCTTCAGGTTCCCCAGTAAGGTTGTGTGTTTGGAGGTGAACAATCCCCCTTTCCTACTTCCACAGTTTGGACACTCACAGTATTTGGGGCATCTCCCGGGTCCTACAGGAGCAATCCACTTCCTTCAGAGGGCCTGTGGATTCTCTTGACTTTCCTGAATTATTCCTGCAGTAGTTCTGGAGCAAAAGTTCACGATGCAAGACCACATGCTGCTCTGTCCATCCGAGTGGGAGCTGCAATCTAGTCCTGCCTCCCGTCCACCATCTCTGTAGCCTTGTATTAATAGTATAGTTTGAAGTCAGTTAATGAGATGC
Organism: Colobus angolensis palliatus; assembly: GCF_000951035.1. NCBI lineage: Eukaryota > Metazoa > Chordata > Mammalia > Primates > Cercopithecidae > Colobus > Colobus angolensis. Next base: position 7,857,395 of record NW_012116266.1, read on the forward strand.
CTCCAGCTTTGTTCTTTTTGCCTAGGATTGCTTTGGCTATTTAGGCTCTTTTTTGTTCCATATGAATTTTACAATAATTTTTTCTGATTTTGTGAAAACTGATGCTGGTAGTTTGACAGGAATAGCATTTAATCTCTTAATTGCTTTAAGCAGTGTGGCCATCTTAATGATATTGACTCTTCCAATCCATCAGCATGGAATGTTTTTCCATTTGTTTGTGTTGTCTCTGATTTCTTTCAGCAGCATTTTGTAGTTCTCCTTTTACCTCCTTGGTTAGCTGTATTTTTAGGTATTTTATTCTTTTTGTGTCTATTTTGAATGGGATTACATTCTTGATTTGACTCTCAGCTTGGACGTTATTGGTGTATAGAAATGCTATTGATTTTTTTTCATTGATTTTGTATCCTGAAACTTTACTGAACTTGTTATCAGTTCCAGGAGCATTTTGGCAGATTCTTTAGAGTTTTCTAGGTATGGAATTATATTATCAGTGAACAGAAAAATAATTTGACTTCTTCTTTTCCTATTTGAATGCCTTTTATTTCTTTCTCTTAACTAATGGCTCTGGCTAGTACTTCCAGTGCTATGTTGAGTAGGAGTGGTGAGAGTGAGCATCCTTGTCTTGTGCTAGTTCTCAAGGGGAATGCTTCCAGCTTTTACGCATTCAGTAGGATGTTGGCTGTGGGTTTGTCATAGATGGTTCTTATTATTTTGAAGTATGTTCCTTTGATAACCTAATTTGCTGAGAGTTTTTATCATGAAGGGATGTTAGATTTTATCAAAGGCTTTTTCCATGTCTATTGAGATGATCATATGGGTTTTCTTTCTAACTCTGTTTATGTGGTGAATCACATTTATGGATTCACATATGTTGAACCAACCTTGCATTGTGAGAATGAAGCCTACTTGATCTTAGTGAATTAACTTTTTTTTTGAGATAGTGTCTTATTCTGTCACATGGGTTGGAGGGCAGTGGCACAATCACAGCTCAGTGAAGCCTCAACCTCCTGGGCTGGAGTGATCCTCACACCTCAGCCTCCTAAAGAGCTGGGACCACTACACACAGCTATTTTTTATTTTTTCTGTAGAGATGGGGTCTCATCATGTTGCTCAAACTCCTGGGCTCAAGCAGTTCTCCTGACTCAACCTCCCATAGTGCTGGGATCACAGGTATGAGCCACCATGCCTGACCATGAATTAACTTTTTCACTTTTTCATGTGTAGCTGGATTCAGTTTGCAAGTATTTTGTTGAGCATTTTTTCAGTCTATCTTCATAGGGATGTTGGCCTGTAGACCTGTAGTTTCTTTTTTTGTCTTTGCTAGGTTTTGGTATCAGGATAATGCTGGCTTCATAGAATGAGTTAGGGAGGAATCCCTCTTCCTCATTTTTTTGGAACAGTTTCAGTAGAATTGGTACCAGCTCTTCTTTGTACTTCTGGTAGATTTTGGCTGTGAATCTTTCTGGTCCCAGAATTTTTTTTTTTTTTTGAGTGTTAGATTTTTTTATTACTGATTAAATTTCAAAACTCAATTTTGTCTATTTGGGGTTTCAGTTGCTTCTTGATTCAATCTTTGGAGGTTGTATTTCCAGGAATTTATCCATTTTCTGTAGATTTTCTTGTTTGTATGCATACAGATGTTCATAGTGGTCTCTGAGGAACTTTTGTATTTCTGTGGGATTGGTTGTAATGTCACCTTTGTCCTTTCTGAATGTGCTTATTTGGATCATCCTTTTTTTCTTTGTTAATGTAGCTAGCACGCTATCAGTCTTGCATATCCTTTCAAAGATCCAACTTTTTGTTTCACTGGTTCTTTGTATGGATTTTTGAATCTTGATTCCATTCAGTTCTGTTCTGATTTTAGTTATTTCTTTTCTTCTCCTAGCTTTGAGGTTAGTTTGTTCTTGTTTTGGAATGAACATTTTTAAGGCCTTTAATATATTTGGCCAGATTGCCATCCAAAAAGAATGTATCACTCTGCACTGCCAAAAGCAAAGCATGGAGTGCTCACATCATCTTAGAATAAAACCCATCCATTTAATAAGCTCATTTGATGAAGGCCTAGGAAAACAAAGTTAGGGCATGATTCTTACTAGGTAGATCAAGAGAGTTAAGAGATGGCTAGTGGGGTGGGAAAGGACTGAAGCCTCAAGCCTTCTTCCTATTTAATTGTGTAGTATAGTGACCAATAGTTCTAGTCTGCCTGAGACTTTTCAGGTTTTAGCACTGAGAGTCCAAAGTCCCAGGAAACCCCTCAGTGTCAGACAGACAAGGACACTTGGTCACTCTATCAAAAGTGAAACACCAGTACCTGAATTTCTATTTAACACTTAAAGTTTCAGTTTTGAGCCTGTGTCTAAAACTCATTGTTTAAGATACTCCTTGGTATATTCAGGGAAAACATCATAGAGAACAGCCTAACATGTGTGAGTGGTAAATAGAATAGGTCGAGCGTGAATCCTTCTACTAACCTGAACAAGAAGGCAGTCAGCATCCTTGGACCTTACTAGCAGCATCCAGGTCCAGGGTCTTTCCCCTTCTAGGGTTCCATGTTCATGAAATCTGAGCCAAGCAACAGTATTGGTATTGGATTAGGCTTATTTAACCTCAACCACAAAAGAAAGTTAGATTTGCTGGAAAAAAAGCAGACATTCTCTGAAAAACATCCCCTTATTTTTAAGTGTTCAAATTAACTACTAGGCATTTTCTTTCTTCTTCTTCTTTTTTTTTTTTTTTTTTTTTTTGAGACAGAGTCTCATTCTGTCAACAGGCTGGTACAGTGGCATGATCTTGGCTTACTGCAACCTCTGCCTTCTAGGTTCAAGCTATTCTTCTGCCTCAGTCTCCCAAGTAGCTGGGACTACAGGTGCGTGCCACCACGTCCAGCTAATTTTTGTATTTTTAGTAGAGACGGGGTTTCACCATGTTGGCCAGGATGATCTTGACCTCTTGACCTCGTGATCTGCATGCCTCTGCCCTCCAAAGTGCTGGGATTACAGGTGTGAGCCACCACGCCCAGCGTCCGTTCTTCTTGTGCTATTGAAGAGGGATTTGTGATTCAGGGGGAACTGACATATGATTCTTCAACATGGAGAACTCTACCTGTCTTCAAAGGAATCTCAGTTCTAGTGGGGCAAACACTGGGCATAGTTTGCCCTTGACCTTTGGGTTCCACAAGCTCTCTGTTGGGCTGGGTTGGAATTTACTTCCCACCAGTCACCCATGGAGGACCCACTCAGTGAGGGCCCTAGGTAAGGGAAGATGCACAGAACATGGTGCTGGGCCCTGGCCACTGTGCAGTGCCAAGAGAAGTCCTCCCTGAGTTGAGTTTTACAGCCTCTCCAGAGCACCTTCATTTTAGGACTCTTTTCTTCATGATGCCTTTGTCCCTCCCCAGGACAGTATTTATGATGAAATGGAAGAGAAGTGGTCAAAACAGAAGGCAAAATGGAAGAAGGATGAGAAGTTGGAGCGAGAAAATATCCTGCTACAGCAAAGTGAGTACAGAAACTCTAGCTTTTTTTTTTTTATGACAAGTGCGTTAAAAAACTGCCATGAAGTTTGGTCTTGACTTGAGGAAGGTGGCCTTGGGCTTACCAAGGGTGATGGGCCACATGCTAGATACCTGAATGGAAGGTGCCCAGAGTTTTCATGAAAGCAAAATGACAACAAGGGTAGGGTCTTTTTTGAAGTTCAGGCATCTGATCTAAGAGAATCTAAGCCTATACCTTCTGAAACTCATTTGGTCCAAGTTTGCCTGTGATGGCTGGAACAAATGCTAGAATCCCTGTAGGGAGTGCAGACTTATTATCTAGAAACAGATGAACTCAAAGTTCCGAGTTCTTTAATTAGAATGTGAAATGTTCACTTGCATGTGGGCAGGGGACAGACAGGAACAACACAATCCATTATACTAAGAGCTTCTATATTCCCACATCTTCCAGAAGGAATTCACACTTGGTAAATATTTGTAATATTTCCAACAACACAGAGCTTGCATCATACAAAGTACTCTATAGGTGTACCTCCCATCTCCATTGAACTTGTTCATAAAAGGAAAAAAGAAGAGAATTTGTGGAGACTACTCCAGGCCTAGAAGACTAGTTGAGGTAGGAGTGGGACCTCTACAGACCTATTCTGCATTCCACGCCAACCACATTCATTTCAGATTTAGTTGATTTTAACAAATTACTCATTTAAATGCAGATACTACATGGGTTAATTAATTCACATTCTGGTAGGCAATCTGGACTGCCAAAAAGTAATATGAAGACCCTGGAGTTAAGGCTGGGGAACGGGAGGGGGAGCTGCTCCTGTTTGGGGCTTTACCTAGAATTCTAGTGCAATAGAACCCAAGTCATATCCCAGATTCTAGCTACTCATAACGACTCGCATCCCATGTTGCCAAAGTCTAAGTAAAGATGTAACCACCAGTTTTGGAAGACCAGAATTTAGCTGCTCACCATCCAGCTCAGTCAGAGGCTTACCCTGTCAGACCAGACACTCCCTGTCCTTCCCCAGAATTGCAACACTGAAGAAATCTGTTTCCCTTTGCCCCTCCTTCCTCCTGTTTGATACTGGGGCTTTACTGGCAGGTTTCCTTGCAGTTGTCCCAGCATCATTCTTTAAAAATACTTTCCTTTCCCCATTGAGTTGCTTTAGTGTCTGAACACTAAGTTGAAATCTACCTCTACCCCAGCACTAAGTACAGGATGAATTTTATTGCTGGCAAAGTTATGTTAGCCAAGAGCTTTTACTTTAAGGTAAGGATATCCATGATAGCATAGTGGTTACATCAGCAGAGGGAATGGACAAAATAAAAAGCAACAGATTCAAAATAAACTACACACAGAAGAACCAGAGATGGTGGTGGTAAATCCCATATGACTAATGTGATTGAGGACAACCACCGTGCTCACCTCACCCTCAAGCACCTCCAGGTGAGTGTCAGAGGTTGAACAACAGGTTGCAATGACCTTGAGTCTGGAATAGCTTTTATCTTTAGGTATTCTGGGTTTCTCATTGCACCTGCTTTTCCCATCTTTACACATATATGTGCTTCCTTGTCACTTCCACAGAAAAAAAGATGACCAAAAAATTCGAATTGGAGTCAGGAGAAGAAGAGAAGAAAATAAATGAATCCTGCAGCACTGTCTTTGAGAACTTCATTCAAGAGAAGGAGGTAACTCAGCCCAAACCACCTTGGTTACTGAATGTGTAGTCCAGGTGATACATCCAAGTTCCCAGGTGTGACTCCATAATTAAGTGATCTTTTTGTCTTTCTGGGCATAATCCTCCTCTCCCAGCTTTCTGGAAATGTATGCAAACAGACTGACAGTCTTGCTGTCCTTTAGCTGGACAATCTTCCCACAGGCTAGGCAGTCTTATCAAAGGGTTCTTAGAACAAAAATTATAATTAACTGGAAATAACAGAATGCTAAGCATGCAGAAACTGAAAATCCTTATTTTGCCAAAATCCCATCTCTGAATATCCTTTTCATTCTTCACTGTAGCTGTTATAGCTGTAGTGCTATTACTGGGCACTAGGGCAGGTACAGGTTTAACTTTATAGGAACTTGCCAAAACTATTTTCCAAAGTAGTTGTACCATTTTATTCTAGCATCTTAAATAAATTGGAATTCCAGTTGCTCTACATCCTTCACAACAATTAGTTTTGCCAGTCTTTTAATTTTGGCCATTCCAGTGGGCATGAAGTGGTACTTCATTATGGTTTTCGTTTCCCTGATGACTATTTATGTTGGGCATTTTCTCATATGCTTATTGGTCCATTCAAATATCTTCTTCCATAAAGTGCCTGCTCAAGTCTTTTCCCATTTAAAAAAGTAGGAGGTGCTTATATTTTTATTTTTAATATGTAGGAGTACTTTTTATATTGTGGATACAAGTTTTTTTGGTCAGATATACATGTTGTAAATATTGTCTCTCAGCCTATGGTTTGCCTCTTCATTTTGTTAATGATATATTTTGATATACAAAAGCTTTAAATTTTGATGAAAGGCAATGATCATTTTTTTACTTTTATGGTTACAGATTTTTGTGTCCTGTCTATAAAATCGTTGCCTATTCCAACGTCATGAAGATATTCTATTTTTTTAGAAGCCTTAAAGTTTTAGCTTTTATGATTCTATGATCCATTTTGAATAATTTTTGTGTACGAAGTGAAGTGTAAGAGTCATGGGTCATTTTTGTCTTATGGATATTCAGTTGACCTGGCATCATTCTTTAAAAATACTTTTCTTTGAAAATACAACCCACTGAGTTGCCTTAGTGTCTGATACAGTTTGGATTTGTGTCCCTGCCCAAATTCATGTCAAACTGTAATCTCCAATGTTGGAGAAGGGGCCTGGTAGGAAGTGATGGGATGATGGGGGCAGATTCTCCCCCTTTCTGTTTTCATGATAGTGAGTGAGTTCTCAAAAGATCAGGTTGTAGCACCTCCCCCTTCTCTCTCTTTATTTTGTTTCAGCTATGCAAGACAGGCCTCCTTCCTCTTTACCTTCTGGCATGATTGTAATATCCCTGAGGCCTCTCCAGCCATGCTTGCAGAAATGTGAGCCAATTAAACTTCTTTTCTTTCTTCTTCTTATTATTAATTTTTTAAATTTATTATACTTTAAGTTCTAGGGTACATGTGCACAACGTGCAGGTTTGTTACATATGTATACATCTGCCATGTTGGTGTGCTGCACACATTAACTCCTCATTTACGTTAGGTATATCTCCTAATGCTATCCTTCCTCCTCCCCCCACCCCACAACTGGCCCTGGTGTGTGGTGTTCCCCACCCTGTATCCAAGTGTTCTCGTTGTTCAGTTCCCACCTATGAGTAAGAACATGTGGTGTTTGGTTTTCTGTCCTTGCGATAGTTTGCTCAGGATGATGGTTTCCAGCTTCATCCATGTACCTACAAAGGACATAAACTCATCCTTTCTTACGGCTGCATAGTATTCCATGGTGTATATGTGCCACATTTTCTTAATACAGTCTATCATTGATGGACATTTGGGTTGGTTCCAAGTTTTGCTATTGTGAATAGTGCCACAATAAACATACATGTGCATGTGTCTTTATAGCAGCATGATTTATAATCCTTTATAGCAGCATGATATATACCCAGTAATGGGATGGCTGCGTCAAATGGTATTTCTAGTTCTAGATCCTTGAGGAATTGCCACACTGTCTTCCACAATGGTTGAACTAGTTTACAGTCCCACCAACAGTGTAAAAGT
>NW_012116266.1:7868032-7868361 GCF_000951035.1 Colobus angolensis palliatus
TTTACAATTTGGCATGTTTTTGCAGTGGCTGGTACCAGTTGTTCCTTTCCATGTTTAGTGCTTTTTTCAGGAGCTCTTGTAAGGCAGGCTTGGTGGTGACAAAATCTCTCAGCGTTTGCGTGTCTATAAAAGATTTTATTTCTCCTTTACTTATGAAGGTTAGTTTGGCTGGATATGAAATTCTGGGTTGAAATTTCTTTTCTTTAAGAATGTTGAATATTGGCACCCACTCTCTTCTGGCTTGCAGGGTTTCTGCTGAGAAATCTGCCATTAGTCTGATGGGCTTCCCTTTGTGGGTAACCCGACCTTTCTCTCTGGCTGCCCTTAAC
>NW_012116266.1:7868411-7879770 GCF_000951035.1 Colobus angolensis palliatus
TTTTTTCCTTCATTCCAACTTTGGTGAATCTGACAATTTTGTGTCCTAGAGCTGCTCTTCTCGAGGAGTATCTTTGTGGTGTACTCTGTATTTCCTGAATTTGAATGTTGGCCTGCCTTGCTAGGTTGGGAAAGTTCTCCTGAATAATATCCTGAAGAGTGTTTTCCATCTTGGTTCCATTCTCTTCATCACTTTCAGGTACACCAATCAGATGCAGATTTGGTCTTTTCACCTAGTCCCATATTTCTTGGAGGCTTTGTTCATTTCTTTTTACTCTTTTCTCTCTAAACTTCTCTTCTCACTTCCTTTCATTCATTTGATCTTCAATCACTGATACCCTTTCTTCCAGTTGATCAAATCAGCTACTGAAGCTTGTGCATGCATCATGTAGTTCTCATGCCATGGTTTTCATCTCCATCAGGTCTTTTAAGGTCTTCTCTCCACTGTTTATATTAGTTAGCCATTCTTTCAATCTTTTTTCAAGGTTTTTAGCTTGTTTGCAATGGGTTTGAACATCCTCCTTTAGTTCATAGAAGTTTGTTATTAGTGATCATCTGAAGCCTTCTTCTCTCAACTCATCAAAGTCATTCTCCGTCCAGCTTTGTTCTGTTGCTGGCAAGGAGCTGCATTCCTTTGGAGGAGAAGAGGTGCTCTGATTTTTAGAATTTTCAGCTTTTCTGCTCTGGTTTCCCCCCATCTTTGTGGTTTTATCTACCTTTGGTCTTTGATGATGGTGATGTACAGATAAGGTTTTGGTGTGGATGTCCTTTCTGTTTGTTAGTTTTCCTTCTAACAGTCAGGACCCTCTGCTGAAAGTCTGTTGGAGTTTGCTGGAGGTCCACTCCAGACCCTGTTTGCCTGGGTATCACCAGCAGAGGCTGTAGAACCACAGATATTGCAGAATGCCAAATGTTGCTGCCTGACAGTTCCTCTAGAAGCTTTGTCTCAGAGAGGCAGCTGGCTGTATGAGGTGTCAGTCAGCCCCTACTAGGAGGTGCCTCCCAGTTAGGCTACTCGGGGGTCAGAGACCCACTTGAGGAAGCAGTCTGTCCGTTCTCAGATCTCAAAATTCCATGCTGGGAGAACCACTACTCTCTTCAAAGCTGTCAGACAGGGACATTTAAGTGTGCAGAAGTTTCTACTGCCTTTTGTTCAGCTATGCCCTGCCCCCAGAGGTAGAGTCTACAGAGGCATGCAGGCCTCCTTGAGCTCCGGTGGGCTCCACCTAGTTCAAGCTTCCCAACTGCTTTGTTTAACTACACAAGCCTCAGCAATGGTGGGCACCCCTCCCCCAGCCTCACTGCCACCTTGCAGCTCGATCTCAGACTGCTGTGCTAGCAGTGAGCAAGGCTCCGTGGGCATGGGACCCTCCCAGCCAGGTGCGGGATATAATCTCCTGGTGTGCTGTTTGCTAAGACCATTGGAAAAGTGCAGTATTAAGGTGGGAGTGACCCTATTTTCCAGGTGCTGTCTGTCACAGCTTCCCTTGACTAGGAAAGGGAATTCCCTGACCCCTTGCGCTTCCCAGGTGAGGTGATGCCTGGCCCTGCTTCGGTTCCCAGTCCATGGGCTGCACCCACTGTCCTGCACCCACTGTCCAACAAGCCCCAGTGAGATGAACCCGGTACCTCAGGTGGAAATGCAGAAATCCCCCGTCTTCTGCGTCACTCATGCTGGGAGCTGTAGACTGGAGCTGTTCCTGTTTGACCATCTTGGAACCTCTGCCTTAAACCTCTTTTCTTTATAAATTACCCAGTCTCTCAGGTAGTTCTTCATAGAAATGTGAGATCAGATTAATACAGTGTCTTTGTTGTATTTGGGGGTATAGGACTCTCCATTCTGTTTGAGTATTTTTCTGTACTTAGGTTAACAACACATTGTCTTGACTACTGAGGTTTGAAATCGGGTAGCAAAGGTTATCTAGCTTTGCTATTGTTTTTCAAGATTATTTTGCCTTTCTGCATTCTTTGTATTTTTACATAAATGTTAGAACTAGCTTGTCAATTTAGAATTTGCTTATCAAGGAAACTTGCTGATACTTTGACTGGGATTTCATTGAATATAAAGATCAATCTGTGGAGAGATTAATTCTTAAGAGTATCGAATCTATACACTGACTTAACAAAAGCTTTTGATGAAAATATAATTTCTTTTTTTTTTTTTTTTTTTTGAGACAGAGTCTCGCTCTGTCACCCAGGCTGGAGTGCTGTGGCCGGATCTCAGCTCACTGCAAGCTCTGCCTCCCGGGTTCATGCCATTCTCCTGCCTCAGCCTCCCGGGTAGCTGGGACTACAGGCGCCGCCACCTCGCCCAGCTAGTTTTTTTTTGTAGCTTTTAGTAGAGACGGGGTTTCAACCATGTTAGCCAGGATGGTCTCGATCTCCTGACCTCGTGATCTGCCCGTCTCGGCCTCCCAAAGTGCTGGGATTACAGGCTTGAGCCACTGTGCCCGGCCGAAAATGTAATTTCTTTTAATATTTGTCAGTGTGATAAGGTTGAACATAAGTAAGATTTTCATTAACTTCAACATGTCATGTCACTAGTTTATAATGTGCGCTTCATTATAGTAGTGTCTAAGCTTTGGTGAATATTATATTCCTGAATCCTAGCCTGGCTTTCTTAACTCCCTAGAAGATGTGCCAGAACCACAGTGCTAACCTTTTCCTAATAAAATTGTTTTTAGGAGCTCTTGAAACAACATCAAAGTGATACCTTGCAATTAGAAGAGCTGAGAAAAAACAAAAAGGTAAGGTTTTTCTTCCTTTCCTGTGGACTTGGTATATTACAAACACACCAGTAAAATAACAGGCTGTCAGTATAATGGAATCAATGATAATTTCTCCAAAACCAATAAGAAATGGAAGACCTTAAGCTGAGTTTACTGGATTCAGTAAGTTAAAAAGAATTTTTGAAATTATCTGTAAAATAAAGCCAGTGCATCTTTTTTAAAGTCTGATTTGAACAAATAGATCAGCAATATACTATGTGATCTTCAATGTTGAATGACTTTCATTTCTAGCAAGGTTCAAACCACAAATGATCTTTCAGTTATAAAACACCAAGTTCTTCCCTTTGAGCTCTGAAAAGTATAAAACTGTCTCCTTTGGAACTCTGTCACCAAGCCCCTCCTTAAACTCTGAGTGTACCTCACACACGATGACTTCCTCAGGGACTCTAGTCTGGGACAAATTATGGCAATCTGTGGGAGACAACTGAAGAGGAGCTGTTCAAATGCACAAGGTGATGTGTAATTCTTCCATCACTGAGAATTTGACTTGGATCCAGAATGGACATGTTTGAGAAAATATTAGTCATTATAAAGGCATTATAAATGAATTCTATCTTAGAGCCCAGGCAGGGCTTCAGCATCATTGAAAGGTAAACAGACTGTGGTGTCCTACAAGTTCAAGAAATGGGTTTTGGAGGAAGATATACCCAGTGTATTATAATAACTATTTTAATGAGCTTGTCTACTAATTCTGTCATTTGTGTCATGTCTGGGTCTGTTTCTCTTCATTGATTTTTCTCCTCATTTATGGTCATACTTCCTTGTTTGCATACCTGGTAAGTTTGGCTTGGATGTCAGCCATTGTGCTATTTACCTTGTTGGGTGCTGAATATTTTTATATTCCCTTAGATAATCTTGAGCTTTGCCCTGGGATGTAGTTAAGTTGCTTGGAAACAGTTTGATCCTTTTGAGCCTTGCTTTTTAAGCTTTGTTGGGCAGAACTAAAGCAGTCTTTAGTGTGGAACTAATTTTCCCCCACTGTTGAGGTAATACCCTCTGAGTACTCGACACCACACCCTCTGTATGAGAAGGATTTTCTACTCTGCCTGGTGGGACCATGAACTGTTCCCAGCCCTGTATTGGCTCTGGGGATTGTTCTACCTGCTCCTTGCTGGTGGTTCCTTCCTCTAACCGCGTCTCTTTCTATTTCTTCCCTCCATCACTCCACCCCAGAGGCACTTGCCTCCTTGCTGTTTAATTAACAGGCCAGGATGCTCCTACCTTGGGGGCTTTGATATTCTCTCTTCCTGAAAAGCTCTTTCCCAGATATCCACATGACTTCCTTCCTTTCCTCATCCTGGTCTTTATTCAAATGCCACCTTCTTAGATGCCACCCTATTTAAGGGCTCCGCTCCCTGCCCCAACACTTGCTTTTCTCCAAATGGGATGCCACTGGAGATTTTTGAGGAGGAGAGTATTATTTGGGAAAACAACTGTGGCAGCAATGTGAAGGAGAATCTGAAGAGTCAAAATGACGGGAGGCAGAACCTATTAGAAGGGTCATCTCCCATTTACACCTCAACCTGACTTCTGCTCCCATCCCAGCCATGGAAACTGCTCTTGTTAAAATCACAAGTAACTTCTGAGTTTCCAAATCCAAACAATGCTTCACCTCACTTGACATGAGCAGTATCAGGTTCAATTGATCACTCTCTCCTTGCAACATTCACCTCTCTTAGCTTTCATGGGCTTCTGGCATTTCCTTCACCTCATTGGTCACACCTTCTCAATCTTCTTTACTAGAACTAGAACTCTGCTTAAAACCCTTCAATGGCACCCCATTGTTCTCCCACCTAATTTCTAAGTCCTGGAGTATTTTGAGGCTGGTTCCCAGGCCCCACTTCTCTTCTTTATCTCCCATTTTTCCTTTGGAGAGCTCATCTGTTCACACAGATGTAAAAGCCATCTCTGTGCTGATAACTTGGGTTGATACCTCCAGCTTTGCCTCTCTCCTGAGCTCCAGGCTTGTACATCCAACTGCCCATTTGACATTTCAGCATAAGTGACATACAAGCACCTCAAAATTAACATGCCCAGCTCCACACTCTCAATTATCCACCAGAGATTTAGCCCCCGAATTGTCAACTCCCTCAGCTGTTCTAAGCCTAGACCTGAAGTCATCCTTGATTTCTTCTTTCCTTTCACTCTCCCTAATTCAACCCAGCAGCCTCAGCCAATCCTCTATAACATATTCCACATTCATCCACGTCCCTCCAACTCTGTTGTCACTTACCCTAGTCCATTATTTCTCAGCTGCACGACTGTAGTATTCTCCTCCTTAGTTCCGTTGCTTTCCCTCTTGCCCCTCCAGTCCATCCCCTGGAGCATAATATAAGCAAGTGAGATACGTGCATTCACTTCTCTGCTTAACGCCCTTCAATGGGTCCCCATTGTTCTTAGGTTACCTTGTCCTCTCAGATGCCACCAGGCTCCCCTGTATTTCCTCACCAGGGCCCTCTATCCTTACTGTCTCTATTCCAGCCATATTGGTGTTCCTTTGGGTCCTCAAACACAATGAGCATTTTGCATTCTAAGGACCTTTGCACAGGCTTCTATTCATTCTTTAGTGGAAGTTTGTTTGTGTGTTTGTTTCAAGAAGCTACTTTTTAGAGCAGTTTTAGGTTTACAGAAAAATTGAGCAGAAAGTACAGAGAGTTCCCATATACTACCCCACCCCACCCCACCACTAGTTTCCTTTATTAGTAGTATCTTACATTGGGGTGCCACATTAGTTGCAGTTGATGAGCCACTGTGGATGCATTCTTATTAACTAAAGTCCATAGTTTACATTAGGGCTCTTTGTGTTGTACATTCTGTGGGTTTTGCCTAATATATCATGTCATGTAGCCACCATTATAGTGTCATACAGAATAGTTTCACTGCTCTAAAAGTGCCCTCTCCCCCACCTATTCATCCCTCCCTTGCCCTCCAAATCCCTAGAAACCACTAATCCTTTTTCTATCTCTATAGTTTTGCCTTTTCCAGAGTGTCATATAGTTGGAATTAGTAGTAGGTATTTAATAAAGACTAGCTTAGTGAATGAATAACTGATTGTCATCGTAACCATTCATGTGAGCTCTGGTGAGGCTGAAGAGAAGGATATACGTGAGTGAGACAAAGAGAAGGTAGGACTGACGGGGTGTGAGTGGCCATGAGTGATGCAAAAGTAGCTCAAGTTGCTCCCTTGCATTATAGGCCAGGTGCCCTGGAGAAGAGACTAAATAAATAGACATCGGCATGATGTCCTGCAACAACTTCTTCTTATGCAGGTCATGGAGGAAGAATTGCATGCACAAGCCCTGATCCTAGAGTCACTTAACGCAAACCTCTACTATACCCAATTGGAACTCCAAAAAGAGGTGAGTCCCTGCTGGAGTGGGGATGGGGTTTGGGGGAAGAACCCAGGTCTCTGTCCAGCTCTGCCGTATAGCTCTGCCCTGGATGGCTCTGGGTTGGGGAAAATGGCTTTAAAATGTTTGTCTTCCTCAGAAAGCTACAGTGGGAAATCTGGAGAAAATGCTTCAAACCAAGTGTGCTGAAACTGAAGAAAAGTATAAGTACACCATACAGATCCTGATGGAAGAGAACATTCATCTGAAGTGCGGCTGCTGCTGAAAAAGACATGGCTGAGTTCTCTTTAGGAGTGGGAAGGAGTTTGAGTGAGGAATGGGTTAGGAAGATAGACCAAGTGCTCCCTAGTTATGTCAAGGCACAGGCATTTTCGGGAGGGAGGTATGTCACTGTAGGCCAGCGACACAAAGCCAGATAGTTCACTTGAGGTGGAGTGGAGAGGTGTCTACGCTTCTCCCATTCACCTGTGTCCTTGTTTCTGTGCAAAACAACACAGGAAATTTATCTCCCAGTTTCTGAGTTTGCTCAGTTCTATGACTGAGGGTGGTTTTTAAATCCAGCTCCCCTGGGAGTCTGATGGTCTTACCATTACATGCAGCTGCTTCTGGTTCCTATGGAAATCAGCTTTGGATCAGAAGGTGTACTGTTACCTGAAGCTGCATCTTAAATCATTAAAATAAATTTTGGTCAATACTTTAACAGAGGAAAGTTATTTATTGCATTGATTTAGTAGAAAATTCCTCATACAGGACTTCAGTCACCTGAACACCATACCTCACTAAATTCAAAAACACTGGAAGTAATGAGTGAGAGACTGCTGTGGTGAAGGAACAAAGGCACACTGCTCTCCCCGCACCCCAAATATCCTATACCCTTTCTAGCTTTTGAGTTGACATTGATACATCTTTCCTTTCTTTTTACAGGCAAAAGATAATTTCTAAGAATGAAGAAATGTATGAAGAATGTTCTGGGAGATTGGCCTCTATTACTGTTTCTAAGGATGATTCTGACACTGTGGAAGATAGTAGCAAGAAAAGACAAGAATCGTAAACATAAAGTTGCTCTCCATTGTTGAAGATGGTTGGCACACCATTTCTGTAGGCCCAGGAAACTCCTGGGAGGCTTTTCTTAAGAACATGTGTATAATGAGTTTAGTTCTTGGGTTGCTCTGACTCTATTTTTGCTCTCTTCTGAGTGGCTGAAAATGTTTGAATTCTCATCTGAATTTCACAGCTTATCACGGACGCTTCATTGAAAAATGATGCTCTCTGTACTGGGAGCTGAGCTTTCTCTGAGTTTTGTACTATTTTTCTTCCACCTTTATGTATTTCATAGGAAAGAAATAGATTTGAAGGCCTTCTTCCTATTGAACTTTTACTATATTTGGGGGGGGTGTACCTTTGTCCCCTGGGGCATTTAGGTAGCAAAAAAAGATGATGTGTTGATTTTATTCTAAAACCTTTTTCTCTCATACCCATGCCCCCTACTTCCCTACCTCTCAATCATGTTCCCTAACCTATGACTTAGGAAGGGTTTCTGATGATTCTTACCACTTTCTCTGGACCATCACCAGAATTCAGACACCCACAGGGCAGGCAACATAAATAAGTGAAGTGGGCTAGACACAAGGAAAAAAATTGCATAAGCACAGTGGTAAGTGACAACTGACAGCAGCCTCAGTAGAGGGGCTTGGGCAGGGCTGGGGCACAACGGGTGGAGAAGAATGACCTTCAGAGCACTGTCCCATCTGAAGAAGCTGCTTCTCAGACCTTTGCCATGCAAAAGCACGAGGTCAATATTGTCAGATATTATGATTTTTTTCAAAGAAGGTATCCTGGTTTTTATGTGATATCTCCTAATTTTTAAACGTTGACAACAAATTTTAAAAATACAACTGTGTGTGTCAATCATGGGAGACTCAAGTAGAACATGTCTGTGGTCCAGATGTTTTCCACCTGTGAGATGTCATTGGCAGAAACCAAAATCAAACACAAAAAAATCTCCAAGGAGTGATAAGATCAAATTATACTTTATTCTATTAAAAAATATTTTTGAAAAAAGATACTTAAATTTTAAAGATAATTTAATTCCTAACGATTTAAAATAATCCAAGCAGAGATGAAAGAGCAAATGCAAATGCATAAAAAGATCCCACAGCATTGTTAGCAAAAAGCAAATATAGTTAGCCAAGCATATATACATCATGAAAGCAATAAGAAGGCAAAAAGCAAGTTTGGGGATAAATTATGTAAAACTTGTAAAATAATTTGAATGTTTAAAAGATTTCAACAAAATTTTGTTTTATTAAAAACAAAATTTTGGCCGGGCATGGTGGCTCACATCTGTAATCCCAGCACTTTGGGAGGCCAAGGCGGGCAGATCATGAGGTCAGGAGATCGAGACCATCCTAGCTAACATGGTGAAACCCTGTCTCTACTGAAAAATACAAAAAATTAGCCAGGAGTGGTGGTGGGCGCCTGTAGTCCCAGCTACTTGGGAGGCTGAGGCAGGAGAATGGCGTGACCCCAGGAGGCAGAGGTTGCAGTGAGCTGAGATCACGCCACTGCACTCCAGCCTGGGCGACAGAGCGAGACTCCGTCTCAAAAAAAATAAAATTTTTTTTCAAGACAGGGGTCTCGCTCTATCACCCAGGCTGAGACGGGGTCTCACTCTGTCGCCCAGGCTGGAGTGCAGTGGTATGAATATGGCTCGCTGCAGCCTTGACCTCTTGGGTTCAAGTAATCCCCCCACTTCAACCTCCCAAAGTGCTGGGATTATAGACATGAGCCACCATAGTTTTTCTAATATTTTTTGATGTGGTAGTGTGGAATTTGACTTCAAGAAAGAATTAAAGTTAATAGAATATTAACAGTGGGCTTAATGTTGATAATAATTTGAATCAAAATCCAGCTCTATTCATAGCTGGATTTTGCAGGCATCTAGTATTTATTGCCACCAGGTAAAAACATTCCCAAAGCCCTAGGCATAAGAAAAAGGAGACAGTGTTATTGTTGTCAATATCCTATTAACTTTAGCTCTTACAAAAAAGTGCAAAATAACTAATAAATTAACTAATTAGAAAATTAGTAAATAAACATAGTGTTATATATCTAAATAGCACTGTCAATCAGAAGGGAAGACAAGTTTTTTTCTTAGTGTGAAAGTTGGCTGTGGCATCTGTTTCCCCATGTTTTTTTTGTCATCCTTGTTGCTTACTTCATAGTTCACTTCAGTCAGGATGGTGAGAATATCATCGCCTCTGAAAGACATCACATAACATTGTGACTATCTGTGGGGGAAAGCAACTGATGAACTGTCTCCTCTGCTGTGCTCAGAGATAGTTCTGTAGTTTCTTCTCTCAAAATATCAGTCATTTGAAACAATCAGTTGCTAAACCAAGACCTACCCCAACTTTCCTGGTAAATGCATTGTCTCAGAGCTTAATAACTTACTTTTGGTTTATTCAGGAACTCTTTTGACCGTCAGAAACCTCAGTGTCAATATTAGAGTTGATTTCTTTCTCTCCTGACCTGTGCGTATCTCACTCTTCTCCATGTTACTTGGCTCCCACAGTTGCTTCAATGCCCCCCCAATACTCTCTGCCTCAAATTGACATTGCATCTGTGGATTCATCTTTGATGCAATTAAACTTAAGGCAAGTGAAAGTACAGTGTCTCCTGCAGCTACTCCTACCTTCTTCTCACCAGGATCTCTTAGCGTTTTTGTTAGGCAACCTCTTCTTCTACCTCGGAGCTAGCCCTGGAAACCTTGCAGGATTCATGATCTAAGTTACAAAATCTAAGTTAGATTCATGATCTAAGTTGTGGGAAATTCTCACTCTTCATATACTCAAAACATGAAATACAGGGCTAAAAGGAACCTGCTGTTTATTTCCCATAATGCACCAAGAGGTTTTAAGGATGGTTTGCTCTTATAGAACTTTTGACAGAGTTGGAGGATGTTAAACATTGAATTGGGTTACGGCCTTCTTTGGAAGATTTCCAAAACTAGTTGAATTGGCTCACTCATGTTTTGGCCTAAAGACAGAGAGCTGGACTATATGACTTTACCAGTCTTTCCTGCTCTGTGACACACTGATTGTCCTTTGAGGTGCTGAATAAAGGAATAAAACATCTCAGCTTTTCCATCTATAAACTAAGGATGTTAACACTTGCCACTCTCCCACTTTGTAACTGACCTGGGAAGTACAGCTATGTGATCCACAGCTAGACATCTAGAGATGAATGGAAACCATTCCCCTTGCACAGTTCTCTGACCTGTTGATGTCATCTAAACCACCTATCACTTTCTAATAGTCTCTGAATGTGAGTAGACAGTAGTGGTGATGGAATAGGAGGGGAAGGTAGTGTAACAGTGAGGTGGGCTGAGTAGGCAAAACTTACCGAGGACATCGTTCTCTCAGGCTCTGGCAAAGTGACTGGATGTACCAGGTTCCCTCTGCAGGGTTTCGGTAGGAAACACAGTTATTCACAGTGGCCATCCCCAGCAGAAAGTCAGCCTCATCCGGGATATATCTCGTTTGAGGCGATGATAAATCCATTTCCAAATAGGGTTGCTCCTCTGAATCAGTCTCAACAGGTATACCTTTCTGATAGTTATCCCCCTGACAAGCCTGAATAAAAAACACTTTGGGTTTTCCAGCAAGGGAAGGGCACTTCAAACCAGTGAACTGAGATGTCAGCTCATAGATGGGGGCCTCCTGTCCATCAGTGCCATAGATGATGCCCTTGTCTCCATGGGAGAGGATACAGCAGATAAAGCAATCCTTGTTACTGTGGTCCATGAGTTGGTAGGTTTTCAAAATCTTATAGATTTTCTCTACTGTGCAGTCATTGTGGTGCTTGATCTCAAAATGAAGCTCTTCAAAGGTCGCGGTCAAAGCCTCTGAAAAGTGAAATTTGAACAGTCACGTTATACCACAGTAATTCACAGACCAGAGCTGGAGAGCACAGTGGGCATAACATTGATAGATAAGAAATGTCCATCAATGATAGACTGGATTAAGAAAATGTGGCACATATACACCATGAAATACTATGTGGCCATAAAAAAGAATGAGTTCATGTCCTTTGTAGGGACATGGATGAAGCTGGAAACCATCATTCTCAGCAAACTATCACAAGGACAGAAAACCAAACACTGCATGTTCTCACTCATAGGTGGGAACTGAACAATGAGAACACTTGGACACAGGAAGGG
>NW_012116266.1:7880525-7904444 GCF_000951035.1 Colobus angolensis palliatus
CTGTCACCCAAGCTAGAGTGCAGTGGCACAATCTCAGCTCACTGCAACTTCTGCCTCCCAGGTTCAAGCAATTCTCCTGCCTCAGCCTCCCGAGTAGGTGGGACTACAGGCGCGCACCACCATACCCAGCTAATTTTTGTATTTTTAGTAGAGACAGGGTTTCACCGTGTTGGCCAGGCTGGTCACGAACTCCTAGCCTCAAGTGACCACCCACCATGGCCTCCCAAAGTGCTGCGATTGTAGGCATGAGCCACCACCTCCGGCCCATAGTAATATTTCTATTATTAAGACTATGTAAACATAATGTTCTTTCATTATGTTTCCTTATTAACCTTTTTGCCTTTCCTGGAATTAGTAATTGTATTATTTTTTCGTCTGCTTTGTTTCCTATATGCTTAACACTATTTTCTTCTCCAAGTGCTCTAATGGATCTGGCCAAAATCTTTCAACATTTTCAGGCTACTTGTCTGACTCATTTTTATTTCTTCCTGGAAAACTTCCCATCCAGAGCACTGCATCCTTCTGCTGTAATACCAACTGGCTGTTCTGTAGGCCAGATGAATTTATCTTCTCCTGGGACATCTCTCTGTCTCTTCCATAGTAGATTCTCTGTTTCCTCCATCGATGACTTCCTCTTTCTTATTAGTTTCCTTTGCTGGAGCATAACCACGAGGAGTACATTTTTTGAGCCCTTGTATGAGTCTTTACTTCATAGAGTTCTATTTCCAAAAGCATTTTTCTTCAGAATTCCGAATGCCTTTCTTCATAATCTTAGCTTTCAGTGTTGCTAGAGAGAAGACCTTTTCATTCCTGATACTTTACATGTTTGGCTTACTTTTTTCTCTTTCCAGAAGCTTCTAGGGTATGATATGTTTGGAAGTGATTCTTAATCCATTATACCCTTTCAATCTGGAGATTGTGTCATTTCATTCTTGGAAAGTTCCATTTCCTCTTTCTCTGTCCTTTCTTTCTGGAACTCTTATTGTCAAAAATTGGACATCCTTGATTCAGCTTCAAATTTTCTTATCTTTTGCTCCTATTTTCTATTTTTGTCTTTTTATCCTACTTTCTGAGACTTTGTCTTCTACTTTATTGAATTTTTCATTTTGGTGCTCATATTTTTAATTTTCAAGGAGTCTTTCTTGTTCTGTCCCTGTTTCATAACATCTTGTTCTTTTATGGAACTTTAACTCTCTAAGAACATTAAATACTAATATTAAGCAATAAAAAAAGCTTGCTTTTTTCTCAACATTATCTTTGTTTCATTCATATTCTGTTTCATGTTTTTCTTGTTGTTTGCATTGCCATTTATTTATTTATTTATTTATTTATTTGAGACAGAATCTTGCTCTGTCACCCAGGCTAGAGTGCAGTGGTGCGATCTTGGCTCACTGCAACCTCCACCTCCCAGGTTCAAGCAATTCTTTTGCCTCAGCCTCTGTAGCAGCTGGGATTACAGGCACCTGCCATCACATCTGGCTAATTTTTGTATTTTTAGTAGAGATGGGTTTCACCATGTTGGTCAGGCTGGTCTTGAACTCCTGACCTCAGGCGATTCGCCTGTCTCGGCCTCCCAAAGTGCTGGGATTACAGGTGTGAGCCACCGTACCCAGCTGCCTCTCTTTTGTATTAGAGGCTTTCTTCAAACGCCTGCTGACCTTTGGTTGTCCATTCATAAATTGACTAATTAGTCCATTAAAAAGTCAATTTTGTGGATGTGGTTTGTTCACTGATGGACTTCATAGCAAGATGATGGTTGGAGACCAGATCATTGCATTAGGAAACCTCCAGATGTCATTATCTCTATGCATTTTAGCTAGAGCTTTCAGCTGCTCCAGAGGTAAATCTGTATCTGCTGCCAGTGTTCTTGGAACCAAGTTGGTTTAGAGATCTGACTCCACGCCACCAGTAGGTTTTCTTCAGTCTCTCTGTGTTCAGTAAAATGCTTCATTGCTTCCTTTGCTGGGCCTGGTACACCCAAGTGTAGAGTTTCTCTGGTTCAATTTTATGAGAAAACAAACTTCCTGTTCCTTATGATGGTAGAATAAGAATAGTTGCTGCCTCTATGAGAGGGAGGTATGAATCTGAGGATTGTATAGGCTTTAAAGAATCTTCCTGTTTTCTGCTCATTGCCTCACCTACACTTTGTACCTCCAATTGCTGAATGTTTCCAGGATTCTGTGGGGTAAATAGGCTTGCCTCTTTTCTGTGTTCCCCTCTGTAATCAGTTAGCTTGTAGCTTTCTCTGTTAAGTCGATTACCTCTACTCTTTTGTTTCAACTCCCCCAAATTGTTGGAAACCTTTCATTAGCTATTGTCTCCATTCCTGTTCTCTTGATCCTTGTTGGATTATTCCTTTTTTATTCCTTCTCCAGCATTTTGTCCCTGTCAGCACATCAGAGCTAAACATAAGCCATCAGTCAAAAGACAGTCTCAGCCAGGTGCAGTGGCTCACACCTATAATCCCAGCACTTTGGGAAGCCAAGGCGAGTAGATCACCTGAGGTCAGGAGTTCGAGACCAGCCTGATCAACACGGTAAAACCCATCTCTACTGAATACAATTAACTGGGTATGGGTGTGGCGGCACATGCCTATAATCCCACCTACTTGGCAGACTGAGGCAGGAGAATTGCTTGAACCTGGGAGGCAGAGGTTGTGGTGAGCCAGATCATGGTATTGTACTCCAGCCTGGGCAATAGAGTGAGACTCTGTCTAAAACAAAAAAAGTCAGTCTAGCATTAGGAATAGAACAAACAAAAACTGAAATGCAATTGTTGATTTGGAAGCACTTTGGCAAGACTAATACAGTGTGTTGGTTCTGTGAAAAAGTTCTGATCCTTTGGAAATGTGGAATGTTGATTTAAAAAATGCTGTAAAGCGAGTCTCAAGGCACTGAAGCAGGACAGAAGGGAGTCTCTCAGGAGAAATGACTTCTGCAGCAAGGTCTCCTACTTTTACTCATTTAGCATAAAACATAAGAACAGGAACAGAAAAAGCAGGACACACAGACTCGAATGCCTACCAGAGACTAGTCAATCATGGGCCAGTTATAAGAAAATGAACTGCCAGAAATAGAAGCAAGTGTTATTTTAATAGAAATGTTTTAATTTTAAAATAATACAAATCAAGGGCTCGAAATGTTTTTTCAATACCAAGCACATAATGACGAATGATGTCATCAATGGACTTAATCTCTGTGCCTTTTTTTTTTTTTTTTTTTTGAGATGGAGTCTCGCTCTGTCGCCCAGGTTGGAGTGCAGTGGCCGGACCTCAGCTCACTGCAAGCTCCGCCTCCCGGGTTTACGCCATTCTCCTGCCTCAGCCTCCCGAGTGGCTGGGACTACAGGCACCTGCCACCTCGCCCGGCTAGTTTTTTGTATTTTTTTTAGTAGAGACGGGGTTTCACCATGTTAGCCAGGATGGTCTCGATCTCCTGACCTTGTGATCCGCCCGTCTCGGCCTCCCAAAGTGCTGGGATTACAGGCTTGAGCCACCGTGCCCAGCCAATCTCTGTGCCTTTTTAAAGGCTTCGATTTGCTTAAATAAACAAATCAAATGTTAACATGGGCCAGGTGTAGTGGCTCACACCTGTAATCCTAGCACTTTGGGAGGCCGAGGCAGGAGGATCACTTGAGGTCAGGAGTTCAAGACCAGTCTGGCCAATATGGCAAAACCCCATCTCTACTAAAAATACAAAAATTAGCCGGGTGTGGTGGTGTGTGCCTGTAGTCCCAGCTACTTGGGAGGCTGAGGCAGGAGAATCACTTGAACTGGGGAAGTGGAGGCTCCAGCCTGGGCAACAGAGTGAGACTCTGTCTCAAAAAAAAAAAAAAAAAAAAAATGTTACTAGGGACCATTACAGAGTCCTGATGATTATAATCAGTCTACATTAATTTTCTAAATTTACCTCCATTTGCAAAACAAATCAATAATTGATGTTATGCCTGATGAACACTATTTTCAAAAGTTCTTTGATCAAATCAAAATTATTAATATCTCAATGGTGATGGATGATTTTTATTTTTTGTTGTTGTAGTCACTTTTTATATTCACATACTACAAATTGTTTTTTCATTTAACTTGTAGGTTCTTGATCTTAGCTTAAATAGGCTGAGCAAAAGAACTGCTAACCAGTTTAATATTTAATACTTGAAAATGCTGTTTCTGTTAAGAACCCACAATTTCTGCTGCACTTAACCGCCCAACCTGTAAAAATGCAGCCTCTACAAGAGCTTTGATACTACGGCAATTTCATCGCTTAATGCATTCCACAGAAGCACTATGCAGTTAGCTGAATTAAAAACAAAGCTTATTACTGCTTTTCAGTGTGTCTTTTAGTAAGATTTGATATTTCATATTTATACATACATTGCTTCTATTTAAAAGATTAATTTTTTAAAAAGCAGGAAACTGACAAATGTATAAGAATGTTCTGGGACTACAGGCACACACCACCACACCCGGCTAATTTTTGTATTTTTAGTAGAGATGGGGTTTTGCCATATTGGCCAGGCTGGTCTTGAACTCCTGACCTCAAGTGATCCTCCTGCCTCGGCCTCCCAAAGTGCTAGGATTACAGGTGTGAGCCACTACACCTGGCCCATGTTAACATTTGATTTGTTTATTTAAGCAAATCGAAGCCCTCCACAGGGAAATATGTTTAAATCCATTTTCTTGAAACATGGCCCTTTTGGTATAGCTTTTGTTCTCTCCCTTTTGATTAAAAAAAAAAAATAGGCATAAGAAATATTTCACTTTTCTCTTTTGGGTTCTACTGTACCTGCATCCAAGTGTGTTCCATTCCTGTCCCTAATGCTGTGAAGTTTGGGCACTTTCTCCCGTGCTTTTGTAAAATCGTAGTTGTTGATGATCAGACAGTATCCCCGAGGTTTGCTTTTCATTTGGTAAACTTTGTCCAAAGTCTGGAAAACAAAAACCCAACCCAGGAGCTGACTCTGTGGGTCAAACACTAGAGATGTAAACAAACAACTCCCTAGTAAGAGGACTTGCTTTCCATTGCACCACCCCAACTTGGGGTCGTTTCCTTGAAGAACTAGTTTCTACCTATTTCCTTCACACAGGACCCCTCAGAATTCTGCCCCATCATTGTAAAGTCAGTTTCCCAATACCTGGGCCTCCTGAGCACTTTGCACATATGTTAATATTGTTGTCATCATATTGTATTATTGTTTGTTCTCATGTCTGCTTCCCATACTATACAGAAAACTCCTTGGGGTCGATAACATCTGTGCCAGGGACTACGGTGTATTAACTTATGAGAGCTCAATCAAGAGTTACTGAATGAATGTCTTTGGTTGCCCCCACGCCATAACCTTGTGATTCTCTTGGCTGTCTACTGAACTCATCTGTGCTTCGTGGCTAACAGCTGAGGGTCTCCCATTCATGCATTGCACAGTGTGGTCCCAGGATTTTAAAGGTGATGGCTTAACCCAGCTCTCAGGACCACGGTGGCTGCTGGGAAGAGACGGGCTGGTCAGGCAGGTCCTGGCTACACTGTAGGTTATGGTATCCAAACTGTAGTATCTGACAGTACCTGCCAGGGATGACCCTGTGTCCTATTCATTCTCCTAGGGCTGTTTCAGTGCTGAGATACTCAGCATTTAGTTGGAGGTTCACGTAGCCCCTTGAGGTAGAGAAAAGGGCTCCAGGCTACGAAGCCCAGTTCCTGCCTCTACTTCACCTTATGACTTTAGGCAAGTAACCTGTTATCTTAATATATTAACTCTAAGATACTAACTATTTGATTAAGTTTGTACCAAATGTGTTAAGCTTGTATTATTTACTATTAAGTGTGCTAAGTATTTATTAAGCATATTAAGTGTATTTACTGAGATATTAAGACACTAAGATTTGACCAGGCATGGTGGCTAGCACCTATAATCCCAGACTTTGGGAGGCCAAGGCAGGAGAACTGCTTGAGGCCAGGAGTTCGAGACCTGGCTTGGCAACGTAGCAAGACCCCTGTCTCAATAAAACATTAAAAAAGGAAAAAGATACTAAGATTTACTAAGATACTAAGACAGTGTTTTTAGCTGTTCAGTGGGGACAATGCTTGCAGCATGCTATATTGCTTAGAAAGTACCACATTACTTGGGTTAATCCTTGACTTTCAGATGAAAGAGGTCT
Organism: Colobus angolensis palliatus; assembly: GCF_000951035.1. NCBI lineage: Eukaryota > Metazoa > Chordata > Mammalia > Primates > Cercopithecidae > Colobus > Colobus angolensis. The sequence continues at coordinate 7,886,674 of NW_012116266.1, forward strand.
GGTAATTTTCTCAGAAGCCCACACCAGGCTCTCCCATGCCTACTTCAGATATTCAGGATTTCCTCTTCTTCTTACCATGAGGATGAGCAAATGGGCTAATAAGTCGGGATATATTTGGTAGATGGTTGGTTACATAAAGAGAAGTTATGATGCCTAAAAAGTACATGTTTCTGCTGGTTCACTGAGATGAAAACCCAAAGATGGCTAGGTTATGAGAGTTTGCTGCTTACACCTAATCACAAAGGAGAAGCATTTTTGAAATGTTAAGTCAAACAAAAAGGCTTTGCTTTTTCCATTCCTGCTAGACTCTCCAAACCACTCCCCCATCCAGGCTGGCACGGCTGCTAGAAGATTTGGTAGGAGGCTTCTTACCCCCTCTACCCTCTAACTATTCCAGTATCTTCATCTTGGGTCTTAAAATAAAATTTGAATGCACAGAAAATTGAAGGAGTCACGTTTTAAAAATTAAGTCATATTTTTAACTTATTTTTTTGTGAATTTTTTCTACAGTTCTCAAAATTTTCAGCAAGTTTCTGCCTCTTATCGGTTTATCTGGCAGCTAAAAAAAAAAAAAGCTAACAAATTAAGCAACTAGAATCTGTAATGTAAAAAGAAAAAGGATTTGGAGGTTTCCATCTACCTGTGATTCACTATCCTGTTCTCTTGGAGAGTCCGAGATTGTCATTAGCCCACACAACTCCTCCCCTGCAAATAACAAAGAGATACATGTAGAATGAGACATGGCAGGAAAGGTACACTGGTAATGAAATATGTAGCACATAGGACAACATAAGGTCTTTTTTAAGATGAAAATTCAAGCTGGGCACAGTGGCTCCCGCCTGTAATCCCAGCACTTTGGGAGGCCAAGATGGGAAGATAACTTGAGATCAGGAGTTTGTGACCAGCCTGGCCAACATGGTGAAACCCTGTCTCTACTAAAAATACAAAAAAATTAGCCGGGCATGGTGGTAGGCACCTGTAGTCCCAGCTGCTCAGGAGGCTGAGGCAGGAGAATCACTTGAACTCGGGAGGTGGAGGTTGCAGTGAGCTGAGATCCTACCACCACTGCATTGCAGCCTGGGCGACAAAGTGAGACTCTGTCTCAAATAAATAAATGAAATGAAATGAAAATTCACAGACGGCCATAAATATAATCTCCTTTCAACCCAGAGAGATTCTGCAAGCAGGGCAATTAACATGCTTCTGGAAACATAAGATCAAATTGTCTCCTCACCAAAGAGGAAAGCATACCAAGAAATGCCATAATTTATATTGCTCCACATGACCAGGTTGAATTTTTATGGTATTTGTGAGATACTCATTAATAAAGCCACTAGCTCAGGATGAATTAATGATTTAGTACTTTACTCCTTAAAATATTCTTAAGGCCTTAAAATATTCTTAAGGAAATATTCTTTCCTCCCTGCTCAGCAGGCAGGGAGGAAAGGGAAGGACAGCCTGCGTGGACATTAATCTTTAAAATACATTTGAATGATCCAAAATGTATTTTATACACACACACCACAAAGAGCCAAGGTAAAAATACAATTAAAATATAATCAATATTAATGGAGCGATGGCGTTCTTGGACTTATAAAAATTTATCTGAATTTAAAATCATCTTCAATGAGTATATATAATTTTTCTAATCAGAAAGAATACTTTATTAATTGCCTATAGTCCCAGCACTTTGGGAGGCCCAGGTAGGCAGATGGCTTGAGCTCAGGAGTTTAAGACCAGCCTGGGCAACATAGCAAAACCCCATCTCTACAAGAATACAAAAATTAGCCAGGCATGGTGACTTGTGCTGTGGTCCCAGCTACTCAGGGGGTTGAGGCAAGAGGATCGTTTGAGTCCAGGAGGTAGAGGCTGTGGTGAGCCAAGATTGCGCCACTGCATTCCAGCCTGGGGGACAAAGTGAGACACTGTCTCAACAACAACAACAACAACAACAAAAGAATATTTGATTAATCAAAATTTCGGAGGAGATCATTGAGAGTTCTCTCTCGGTTCAGCCTCGCTTACCCAGGTAGAAAAAGTGAAAGGAAGTTGAAAGGAGTTGTTTAGTGTAGAAGGTCTTGACAGAGGAAGTGACTTAACCAAGGAAATTATGAAACATAATTTAAATCCAGCTACTCAGTGCATAACATGAGCAGCACATCAAGGAGAAAAAAAAGGCACATAGAAAAAATGATGTTAAATTACTTATGACTGACTCACTCTGCACCTGTTTCAAACTTGCCAGCCTGGGCTGCAGGTCTTAGGAGAGCAGGTGCAGCCGAGCATGGTGGTTCACGCCTGTAATCCCAGCACTTTGGAAGGCCAAGGCAGGCGGATCACCCGAGGTCAGGAGTTTGAGACCAGCCAGGCCAACATGGTGAAACCCCATCTCTAATAAAAATACAAAATTAGCTGGGCGTGGTGGTGCGCGCCTGTAATTCCAGCTTCTCAGGAGGCTGAGGCAGGAGAATTGCTTGAACCCAGGAGGTGGAGGTTGCAGTGAGCCGAGATGGTGCCACTGCTCTCCAGCCTGGGCAACAAAGTAAGACTCTGTCTCAAAAAAAAAAAAGTAGAGCAGGCACATTAAGACGTGCATGTGGTAGAAGGCTGTGGGGAGGACACACACAGGTACCAGAGAGTAAATTAACTAAATCTTGAAAATGTATCTCCAAGCATTACCATTTGAACCTTCATCAGGACTTCCTTCAAGGCTCCTTGTTCTCTCTGAATTAAAAGAGGAAACCCCCAACAATATTTGATTAGAAACAACTGTGACATGGAGAGATTTGTCAGTTTCAATTTTAGGGTAGGTCTTGCCGATTCCCGGCTGTCAGGTTGTTTCTACCTCTGCTGAATTCTTCATAGCCATTGATTATCTTCAGCAGGCTCTTGTTGACTTGGGCACACACTCTTTTCAGGATGTCCAACTTTCCTTCTCCCAGGATGACCCTCTTCTCCATCTCTATGAAAATATCCAGCAGGTTCTAAGAGGAGGAGAAATAAAGTTGGGAATCTGGATTGAGCCCTACTGGTTTTTAGATTAGATTTTTTTTCTTGTTTACTTCCACTTTCTCCAACCAAGGACCTGCCCTTGCTTCCCAAGTTTCTGACAGCTTCTGCTGGTCTCTCACAGCCAGCAGGCTACTACGGAAGCGATTCCATGTTTTCTGGCCCAGAAAGACAGAAATGAGAGGATAAAGGAGAAGCCATGTCAAATGTCACCCAGTCCCCAGGCCCTGTGCTCAAATCTCCTGCGAATGCATTACTTGAAGACTGTAAAACAGCCTGAGAGTGCAGCCCGGTCACCATGGTGATGCCCTGGGGATGGCCTCACCCCCAGCATTGCCTCTGCAGACCTGAATACATGCAGACACACAGACACATACATACACACAGACACCACATGCACATACACACATATACAGATACACACACAACACACACAGACTATACTCAGTGATACACACATGGGGCATAAATACAATACACACTACACAACACACACACAGACACATACCACACAGAGAACACACACACACACAGAGATACACAGACACACATACCACTTATACAGAGACACACAGAGATACACATATCACACACAAACACAGACACACACTATACACAGAGAAAGGCACACACAGACACAGAGATGCACACACAACACAGACATGCAAAACACACACAGAGACACACAACACAGACACACCACACACAAACACAGCATACACACAGAGTTCCAGGTCCCAGGTCGTTTCGGGGACTGCAGAAGTGGAGGAAATGTCTCAGACTCACTGCTGTCTTTCCCAGCTCTGCTGGGTCTCAGGCTGGGCCGCATCTGCACAACCAGCCTCCTTCTCCCGGCCCCTGACTCCGCTTTGCTCTCAGTAATTAACATGAGCAGCACTTCAGTATAGAGGAATCACATCTGTAACACTCGTGCTGACAACTTTCTTCTCTAGTCAAAAAGTGAGAATCCAGGTTGCTTTTACCAAAATATCCCCTCTCTTTGGTCTCAGACATGCCCCCTGGCTAACCAAGTCTCAGGACTAAATCTCAGTAAGATACCAGGTCTTACCATGTCATCATCCAGTTTGCATTTGGAGATCTCCTCTTGCAAAAGAAACTTAAAAGACCTCAATTCTGATCTGCTCACCTCTTCTGAAATCTGATAGAGCATGACCCTGTGGTGGGAAATGGAGACACTTTAGAAACCTTTTCCCAAATAATTTCCCATTTGATAGATGGAGTCACAGTGGGCTTGATTCCAAAGGCCTCCCTTCAACGTGAAGCCAGTTAATGGCATGGTTTATGAGTTGAGTCCTTGGAAAGAGGTTGTGACACAGAAGTCTGCTGGCTCTTCCCCAACTTTCCCACCCTTAACAATTTAAAGTTCTATCAACTTTTCTTTCAGTTTATTTCAGTTAAGTAAATCTTGCTTTCTTTTTTTTTTTCTATAAAATCAAGATTTTGTTGCAATAGCAAAAAGCTTTGCCTTTTGGAAATTATGCTTTTCCAAATGCACAGTGGCTCATGACTTCCCTAATCAAAACCAGTCAGTATTCTCCCAGTCATTATCTTCAGTAGGAAGGCCAAGCATTTGGTTCTGGAATACAAAGTCTCCGAATACATCGCCATCGCAGACCAGACTGCAAACACTAAAGGACCTGAAACCCCAAACACATCCAGCTGCCCTGCCCTCACCCCTTTCCGCCGTGCCCCTACACCCCATCCCTTGTCTATCTGCAGATGCCCATCCACGAACAATCAGCTCAAGCATTGCCTGGGCATCCGCAAAGCTGCATTCACTCCACTATGACTTAGAAACCTCAAAAGGATAACACACACAATTGTCTGTCGGCCTGGTGCAGTGGTTCACGCCTCTAATTCCAGCACATTAGGAGGCCAAGGCAGGAGGAGGATGACTTGAGCCCAGGGGTTTGAGACCAGTCTGGGCAACATAGCAAGACCCCCCTCTACCAAAAATATTTTTAAATTAGCAGGGTGTGGTGGCATGCACCTGTGGTCCCAGCTACTCCAGAGGCTGAGGTGAGAGGATCATTTGAGCCCAGGAGGTTGAGGCTGCAGTGAGCTGTGATCATGCCACCACACTAAAAATAAAAACAAAAAATAATTGTCTGTTTAGAAACTGTTCAAGTCCCCTAAAGGCCAGGTCTGTACCCTTTTTATTTTCATAAACCCAGAGGGTTGTGAGGTGCAATGTTTGAGTGCAGAGGACCCAGGCTATTGGTGTTGGAGCCTTGATTCCACCATCTTTGAGCAGCATTAACTTCAGACATGTTACACACTTTTTCCTCGCCCATAGACTGAAGATAATTATCCGTAACCACATCATAGGAAGGTGTCGAGGGTTACACAAATAAGTTTATGTGAAGCACTTAAACCAATCTTTGGCAACACACTAAGTGTTCAATGAGTGATAGGTGTTACTATTTCCTAATCTATGCCTATCACATTTATGTGATAGGCACTTTTAGGCTGGCACATTTAGGCTCTTGGAATATGCTTGCCAAATAGGTGAACATAGGAATGTTTTAGAAGTTAGCAAACCTTTCAACACTATGGTGTAAAGGAAAATAATTTTAATACAAAACATGTTGACTTGAAAATTTAATTAGAAAATTAAAATTCTGAAAATAAAAATGGCATAGAAACAGAAATTACTCAGTATTACCACCTGCCTTATCCTCCTTCTCGTGGACTCTCTACCCTAAAAGTGTTTATCTAAAGCTTTCGGTCTGGCCAGAATTGGATCTAATCCAAAAAGCTATTCTGACTCTTTCGCCTTTATTACAAGGTATTTACCCTTTTGCTTTCCTCATTATTGAAGCCTACAGGCTTTCTTGTACCATCGTTGTTTAGTAATGAACCTGAATAGTTTATAAGATACTTATTTTATAGGTAGCAATTATAACTGGTAAATAAAATGTCTAGTGTTTTCTTATAATGGTAAGTGGCCACCCTAGCATATTTATTAGCTCCTGGCTAGTATTCAATGATAATGAACAAGCAGTAAGTCAGGATTTCACTGACCCTTTTATCTCTAAGCCAATACATGAAAGATTTTAACAGACAGATCCTGCCTTATTAGTAGATGATCAATCCTCCACCAGAAAGGTACGGATTGTGTCTGGCACGGGGTGTTTGCTTCAGCCCAGCTCATGCGACAGAAGTGGAACCTTCAAAGGACCAAGATGTTGGGCACGGGATGAGACCCCCTTGGCTTTCCTAGTTCTGGGGCTGTGGATTTTTAGGACTAACTGGTGCCTTAATGAATAAGTTCCTTATATAGACTTCACAATTCTAGTAAACCAGAGCTATCTAGTGTACTGGTTGAATAGCGTTCTCCCTTCTTCCCCAAAATTCATGTCTAACTGGAATATGAGAATGTGACCTTATTTAGACACAGGACATTTGCAGATAAAATTTCATTAAGATGAGGTCACGCTGGCCAGGCACAGTTGCTCAAGCCTGTAATCCCAGAACTTGGTAGGCTGAGGTGGGCAGATCGCATGAGCCCAGGAGTTCAAGACTAGCCTGGGCAACATTTCGAAACCCCATCTCTACAAAAAATACAAAAATTAGCCAGACATGGTGGCGGGTGCCTGTAGTCCCAGCTACTTGGGAGGCTGAGGTGGGAAGATTGCTTGAACCCAGGAGGCAGAGGCTGCAGTGAGCCAAGATCGTGCCACTGCACTCCAGCTTGGGTGATGTAGTGAGACACTGTCTCACACACATGTACAAAAAGATAAGGCCACATTGGATTAGGGTGGGCCCTAATTCCTAATCCAGTGACTGTCTCCTTATAAGAAGGAGATTTAGACACAGAGAAGGGAACATAGGCAGAGACTGCTGTGCTGCATGTACAAACAGGGAGCACCGAGGATTCCTGCACCCACCAGAAGCAGGGAAAGGCGTGAAATAGATTCTTCCTCGGAGCCTCTTAAAAGGAACCAACCCTGTTGACATCTTGATTTCTGACTTAGGCCTCCAGAACTATGAGAATAAATTTTAAAAACTGTTTTAAACCTGCTAGTTTGTGTTACTTTGCTACCGCAGCCCTAGGAAACTTATACACCCGGAATATCTCTTTTTTTTGTTTTTTTGTTTTGTTTTGTTTTTTTTGAGACAGAGTTTCACTCTTGTTGCCCAGGCTGGAGTGCAATGGCACGATCTCAGCTCACCGCAACCTCTGCCTCCTGGATTCAAGTGATTCTCCTGCCTCAGCCCCGCAAGTAGCTGGGATTACAAGCGTGAGCCACCATATCCAACTAATTTTTGTATTTTTAGTAGAGATAGGGTTTCACCATGTTGGCCAGGCTAGTCTTGAACTCCTGACCTCAGGTGATCCGCCCACCTCGGCCTCCCAAAGTGCTGGGATTACAGGCATGAGCCACCTTGCCTGGCCCAGAATATCTCTTTTGTCATTTAAAATCAAAATAGTCAAGCCTTGGCTGGGCACGGTGGCTCATGCCTATAATTCCAGCACTTTGAGAGGTCAAGACAGGTGGATGACTTAAGGTCAGGAGTTTGAGACCAGCCTGGCCAACATGGTGAAACTGCGTCTCTACTAAAAATACAAAAATTAGCTGGGCATGGTGGCACGCACTTGTAATCCCAGCTACTTGGGAGGCTGAGGCAGGAGAATCACTTGAACCCTGGAGGTAGAGGTTGCAGTGAGCCGAGATCATGCCACTGTACTCTAGCCTGGGTGACAGAGCAAGACTCCATCTCAAAAACAAAACAAAACAAAAAGTAGTCAAGCCTCAAAACAAAAAATAGTCTCTGAGAATAGAAAGACCAGGGCGTTCATGGGCTGGGCCATCAGAGGGCAGCAGCTGTCAGCCCTGGCTGGAAACCCTTTCCATCTCACATGCCATAGCTATCGACAAGCAAACAGAGACAATGAAATGGGCCCAGAGCGAAGGCTTCAGTAGAAGCTTCCTGAAAGCAAAGCTAAAATTGCTTTAAGTAGTGTCCGATAATAGGAGATGTTGAAAGAGAGTAGGTGACAATGTGTGTCTGTTTTTAAAGTCTTGTCACAGCATCATGAAGTTGTAACTGAATGGGGTTTCTCTCTCACACCTTTGGTTACCCACTCTCCCTAGGGTGGGGAGAAGCTGAGTTGTACAGCCTTTGGCAAGATGACCCAAGGTGCCACTGTCTTCCTATAAAACTTAGAATTGTCATACAGCCAGGCTCACGGGAGCTGGACAGCCTCGGTGGGGACTGCCTAGCTGTATGTGCCAGGCCAGCGCTTACAGCTCTGTAATGAACTTTGTCATTCGAGTCTTTAAGTGTGGCAAAAAAAACCCTTAAATCTCATTGAAAATTTCCATAGCCATCCGCAAGCAGATGGGAGGGGGATTTCAAGGTGGGAAGCCGTGATGCTTTACTCAATGTATGGACAAAGTAAGCACACAATCTGGATATCAAGAGGCACCAAGATAAGAGAGGAAAAAAATGAGAACATTTAGAAAAACTCTGTTATAACTTCAGCATACCTCTAAGTAATGTTTCACTTTGAAAAATAAATTTTTATTTTATGGTCTTAGCATTTTTACGGAATTATACAGAAGGCCCCTAAATTTCTTAATCTAGCTCCAGTGGGACATCTTCCCAAAGCCTCCCAAGTGATACTGAATGTGGTTTCTCTCTCACACCTTTGTTTACCCACTCTCTCTAGGGTGGGGAGAAGCTAAGTTTTACAGCCTTTAGCAGGACCACCCAAGGCACCACTGTCTTTCTGTAGAAGCTTAGAACTGTGGCATAGCTGGGCTCCCAGGCTCTATAGGCAGATCCACAAAGACAAGCCCCAGTCAGCCCTGCCCACAGAAGTTGTCCATTCAACCCGCACCTCCCAGTCCCCAAGCTGGGAGTTTCTACCCACCTGTAGGCAGAAATCTGAGCCCTGCCTGGTGCCCGAAGTTCCCTTTCCATCTCCTCCTTTCTAGTGTTTAGGTAAGTAGTGAGCAAATCCAGTCTATTAATTCGGAAGAGAAGCTCCTTGAGGAAGGACAGATTGTTTTCCTCCAACATTCTCTTTTCCTGGAGTCTCCGGAATAACATCAATGCATCCTTGATGGGTTCTTGCTTCCTTTGTGGGATGCAGTCCAGGCTCAGGAACTTGAGGGAGGCCAGATCTTCACTGTCCAGTTGTTCCCCAATATCATAAAGATTTCTGCTGAAGTCCATCTCTTCAAAAGGCAGGAGAATATAATCTAAGTCAAAATATAATGGTATGTTCAGATAAGGAAGGAAAGTACCATTTGCTGGCTTGTTCATCAAAGGCTACTGCATCTACTAGATACTGGTCATTGTGCTGTGAGCACAGGAGAGAGAAAAAGAACAGCAGACAAGTTCCCTCTTACTGTTTAGGAAGGTAGATATACAAACAAGCCAATGGGCTGGGCGCAGTGGCTCATGCCTGTAACCCCAACACTTTGGGAGGCCAAGGTGGGCAGATCATCTGAGATTGGGAGTTAGAGTCCAGCCTGAACAACATGCAGAAACTTTATCTCTACTAAAAAAATACAAAATTAGCCAGGCATGGTGGCGCATGCCTATAATCCCAGCTACTCGGGAGGCTGGGGTGGGAGAATCGCTTGAACCTGGGAGGTGGAAGTTGCAGTGAGCGGAGATCGCACCACCGCACTCTAGCCTGGGCAAAAGAGCAAGACTCCATCTTGCAAAAAAAAAAAACAAGCCGATGGTTAGAGGGTTGTGACCAGTGTGTGGTAGGGATGTAGAGGAAGAAGCCTTAACTCAGCCTGGGAGAAGGGCTTCCTGTGGGGAAGGGATTCTGGGGAGAATGTGAGAAAGCACAATTCTTACAGGAAACAATTAATGTAAAAGATGGAGGTAAGAACTTTCAAGTCCATTCAGGCAGGCACAAGGAGCTCAATAAAGTAACTACAAAGGGTCTGGGATGGAGAGTGAGGGGACAAAGGGATGAAGCTCTAGCCAGGTACCATGTCACAAAGGGGCCTCATTACCATGGGGCAAGGGGTTTAGGCTTTGTCCTGGAGGTGATGAGGAACTAAGAAAGGACTGTGAAAATGGGAATGATGTCACCCAGTTGGGATTAACACTTAAATTGCAAAGGATAGACTGGAAGACTTGGAGGCAGGGGACCTACTGGGACCTATTAGGAGGAGGCATTTCAGTGCTGGAGGGCGGGAGTGATGGGGTCTGATTGAAACAACAGTGGGAGGAGGACATGGGGCAGCGAGAGGTCTCTGAAGGGCCCAAGGACCAGTGCCTACAGCTGGTCAGGAACTCAAGACTGGAAACTGAACCAGTCACCCCTGACAGCCCTTTCAACCTACACAGTCTCTAAGTCAGGTTATGTGGTATTTTCACACAATGTTTCTAAGGGAGAGGGCCATGTTTCAGCAAACTCCAGAAAATTATCATGCCTGACATCAGGGGTTTTCCCTTGAGCCCCAGGCTCCACCACCTTCCCTGCTCTGACGGCCCCTGTCCATAGTAAAAAAAAAAAAAAAAAAAAAACCTCGGAGTGGTGTTTGTGCTCCATTCTTCATAGGAACAAGACTGAGGCTCCCCTAACAAGGGCGACAGTCAGTGTGGGGGAGGGCAGCAGTGCCATGGTTAAGAGCTTAGATCAAGCCCGGCTGTGACGCTGGCACTTCCTCAAGGTGTCAGAATTTCCAATAGATACTGCTGGTACATGTCAATTGTTGCTCTAGGCACTGGGAATGCAGTAAAATAAACCAACGTGGCCCAGGAGTTCAGGTCTAACCTGGGCAAGACCCCAGGTAGCAAGACCCCAACTCTTAAAAAAAAAAAAAGCAAAACCAAAACCAAAACAAAACAAAAAAACAGGTGGGTAATTTAGCCATCTCCGTCAAAATATAAAATTCACATCAACTTTGGCCCACAATTTAACTTCCAAGAGTTTTTCCTACATTCACTTAAACATAAGTATACTCAAAACCATATACAAGGCGATTCATGGTAGCATTCCTTGAAATAACAAAAGAGCAGAAACAATTGTTTATCAGTATTAGAAGATTTAGGTAAGCTATTAATCATATTCCAGGGAACTCTATTTGGCTACTAGAGAGAATAGGAAGATCAGTGTGGTTGAGCATGTGTGATCTACATAATGTATTGATCAGTACATATTTTGTGTATTCACAGAAGAGCTCTAACAAAAAACACACAGGAAGTTCCTTCAGTAATGTTAAAGAAAAGGAGAATTACACACAGATGTGGCCATGCGGTGTGGGAAGGCCGATGGGTGCAGGTGACAGTGAGAGTTGCTTTACCTCCCATACCTTCCTGCACAGTTTGTACTGTTTAAATTTTTACCATGTACCTGTATTACTTATTCTAAAAATATAACTAGTTAAAATCTTTAAAGATCCATTCTTATTCATATGCTGGAAAAGATCTAAACTAGATCTAACCCTGTTTAGTGCCATTAGTTCAACTGTCTTTAAAATTTTTAATGCATTCTAACCTCTATTGAAATCTCATCTTACAGAATAAAACCAGCCAAAGAATCAAATGAAAGCAGGACTTCCTTTCCCCTGCCCCTCAATTATTTTTTTCTGAGGATAAAAACACTTAGTGTAGTCATTTTAGAAAATACAGAAAAGATAAAAAGGAAAAATAAAATTATGTATAATTCCACCATCCAAAGATAAATGCCCAATAATATTTTACTCTTTCCCACCAAATATTTTATGCATACACATTTTTCCTTGTATTTGAACGCATCATATTTCTGTAGTATAAGTGGATTTTTCCACTGATAGGTATATCTCGTAAGTACTTTCCTGATGTCTTTAGTTTTTCTTCTACAGCATGGGTTTTAATATCTGTAAAGCATTTAATCTTAGAGATGGGTTATAATTTATATAGCCAGTTTCTGATTACATTTAGGATGACCTTGAAATGCAAATCTTTAAGTATACCTCTAATTATTTTCTTAGAATAATTTCCTAAAAGTAGTATCATTGGGTCAAAAGGAATAAACCTTTTTGAGTCTCTTGTTACATATTCAATAGCATCTTCTGACAGTATATGATAAAAATCAATACAATCCAAGGCTGAGATGACATGAATTTGGATATAATAAGATTGGCGCATAGCTCCGTCCTCCATAGCCACCTCATCTCACTCATTTCATTACCTCTCCAACAACGCAGCAATGCTTTTTAAGTGGTTTCCCCATCCAATCATAACTGACATTTAGAAGGGAAAATGCTAACATGGCTTCTTCTCTGGCCCAGGTATTCCACGATACACTGTCGGATGATAGTCAGCCTTTTCTGTTTTGTGCTTTTTGCTTAAGTTACACATCCCTCTAGTCACAGTACCTAGAAAACGGTCACTGGCAAAGGATTTACGACACCATTAACAACGGGCCATCCAGCACTGCACGGGGAGAGACATCACATGGCGGTTCTTGTTTTATGGGACCTAGATGTTCTGCACTAGCTTATGGGCTAGCAGTTTTGTTAAGCTAGTATTTTTAAAATAATGTACTTGTCTTTTTGCTTCCTCAAAATAGTAAAAGTAACACTTGTTTCATAGAGAAAGTACAAAGAAGTATAAAAAGAAAATAAAAATTACTTTAAAACTTGCCATTTGGAAGTAATTCTTTGGTCACATTTTGTGTGACCAATTTTTTTCCACATGTATTTATAACATATGTAAATTTGAATATTTTGCCATGTAATACATGTATTTTATATAATCTCTGCTAAATAGCAAATGTATAAGTCTATTTGTATTACATACGTATAATTATTTTATATATTTATGCTCCAAAATATTTAAATATAAATATGTGTTTATAATAATCATATAAATAAATGATATATAAATGTTTATAACCTATATCCATATAAACATAAAAATATTTTTTAACCTCATTTCACTAAAAGCCTCTGAAGAAACTACCATTATTATCCCCATTTTTCTGTTGTGAAAAATCACGGCTTGGAAATAAGCTAGTAAGAGAGAGAGCCACAGCCAGATTTAAGTATCTCACTCAAGGGCTTCAATGACAGATCGCAAAGATTTAGACACCATTCTACTTGCAGCTGGAAGGCGGTGAAAGAATCTCATGAAGAAAAACATAAAATCATAACATTTTTGGAGAATAACATTTCAAAAAAATATATAATAACAAAACCACAAAAACAGAAGTTCTTAACAAATCCACTATAGGAGAGAGGGGGTCAGAGCCTCACAAAGGAAGTGCTAGAATCTAGGCCCCAGCATCTCATTCCAGAGTCCCATTCTACCACTGTATTATATGCCACAATTAAATTGCAAATACCTTCCATCTCATCACAATCACTCCAGTAATATTCTAGCAGTGTCCTAGCTCTTGCAGTGATAACTACCCCACAGGTGGGGAAAAAGCAAAACATGCATTCACCGTCGGAAACAGAAACCTGCATCTCATCCGAAGCCTGAGAGAACCTGAAAGCCACTCACTCTCAGGCCCAAACCCCTAACCGGTAGGTACTATTGCCACTCGCTCGGGTCTAGGCTGGCTGCCTCACACTGTGGGCTGCCCCCGAACCTGACAGACATCCATTCTGCACGCACATGGCGTCCATAACAGGGCGCTGCAGCCACAGCGTTCAAACAACCCAGCAAAGGTGTCCGAACCTCAACAAAACATATAATCCCATCATTGTCAAACAGAATGAAACTTGCAACTTCACCCGTAAATGCTTAACCCCACAAGTACAGGTCTCCGATTTTGTCCATCTAGTCTTCTCATTATATTGTTTCTTGAACTGTTCTATATCTTTTTAATTTCTCTTTCTTTTCTTTTTTATTTTTTTGAGACGGAGATTTGCTCTTATTGCCCAGGCTGGAGTGCAATGGCACAATCTCGGCCCACCACAACTTCTGTCTCCCAGGTTCAAGCGATTCTCCTGCCTCATCCTCCTGAGTAGCTGGGATTACAGGCATGCGCCACCATATCCGGCTAATTTTGTATTTTTAGTAAAGACAGGGTTTCTCCATGTTGGTCAGGCTGGTCTCAAACTCCCGACCTCAGGTGATTCACCCGCCTCGGACTCCCAAAGTGCTGGGATTACAGGTGTGAGCCACTGTGCCCAGCCTTTTCTAATTTCTTTAAAAAATAAATAATTGAATTAGTAGGACCACATGGGTGTGTGTATGTGCATGTGTGTGTGTGTTTGTGTTGGCAAATGTGTATGCTGGTAGGTATCTGTGTTGGTGGGAGGATAGCTGTAGCAGCAAAGTTAGTTGAGATTTAAATGTTGGCTTCTACTCTTTGTTTGACAAATTTGGCTGGGATCAGGATGAAGCCTTTATACAAGTAGGTAAACTGACAGCATTTCAGAAACTCCTAGAACTTAATCAGTCTAAGCCAGACTGACCTCAAGATCTGGAAACTGCACGGCCCTCGGCAAGGCTCTCAGAGGGACTGCTACCTCTTCCACTAACTTCATGGTTTCCCATCCACATTCACATACGAGGATCACCTCCATGGCCCCAGAGCCACCCGACCTCACTCTCAGCAGCCTAGAAAACTCCAGAATCAAAGGCCTTCCTCCCAAAAGGCCCCTCTGACCTTAACAAAAGGGCAAATCCTTACCTTACTCTCACGATGGTAACACCTTCGTCACAGGCCTCTCCGCTGCCATCTGAGCATCTAAGACAAGAGCAAACGTCTAATGAAGGACGAAGGGCACGGCCAGCTGTACTTCCTGTTTCGAAACTCCTCTAAGTCACAAACACTAGAGGGGAGAGAACGCTTACCACTTGCCCCTGAGTGAACAGAGCACCTTCTAAAGCTTCTAAAGCTGGAGGAAAAAGGCCTGATGGTCCAGGAGACTGCCTGCAGGGTGGGGCGGGGCACCTGGCCACCTGAGCACTGGCCCCTGGCTATGACTTTGGATGGGCCATTTTACCTTCGGGGCCTCATTTCCACATTCCAAAACGAGGACGTTGGACTGGATTGTAACTAAGAACACTTTCATTTCATATTTAGGATTTAAAGATTTTTCTGGGTTCATCATTAAGACTTTAATTTTTTCATTCAATGAATCTTGATGGAGCACCTCGGAGAAGTCTTGAGATTGGACATTGCAGAGCCCTCATCTTGGTTCTCAGGGTGACTGCGAACTTTCAGTGCTAAAGCCCCTGGTTGTAGCCAAGGAGCATCTCTGTGGCCCCAAGTCACTCTCAGCAGCCTAAAAAACTCTAAAAAAAAAAAAAAAAAAACTCTAAAAAAGAAAAAACTCTAAAATGAAAAACCTCTAAAAAGAAAAAAACTCTGAAATAAAAAAATTCTAAAATAAAAAAATCTAAAAAGAAAAAACTCTAAAATGCAAAAACTCTTTGGTAAGATGGTAAACCTATCTTACCAAAGGTGATCCTTGTATATGAGTATAGCTGGGGAAACCACGAAGTCAGCTGCAAGATGGGTTTACCATCTTATCAAAGAGGCAAATCCTGGGGCCCTCACCATACTGGGCTCTAGGGATAGATCAGTAAACAAAAGATTGCCTTCATACTGAGTTAGATGAAATGTCTTCTGATGTTAAAAGTAGGAAAAGAAAATCAAGCACCTCTCTTCTTTGAAACTGCCTTTTGTCTTTCCCCAAATAGAATATAAGCTTTCAGAGGGCAGGGACTCATAGCTGAGAAGACTGAATGAAGTATCTGAAAAGGACTCTTCACCAGAGAGGGCTAGGTCAAGGTGGCCTGATAACATCAATGCCTGGATGGCCACAGTGGCTCATGCCTGTAATCCTAGCACTTTGGGAGGCCAAGGAGGGAGGATCCCTTGAGCGTAGGAGTTTGAGACCAGCCTGGGCAACATAGTGAGACACCATCTCTATGAAGAAAAATTTTTGAATTAGCCAGGTGTGGTAGCACGCGCCTGTGGTCCCAGTTAATCTGAAGGCTGAGATGGGAACATTGCTTGATCCCAGGATGTCGAGGCTGCAGTGAGCTGTGATTGCACCACTGCACTCCAGCCTTGGGTGACAAAGCAAGATCTTGTCTCAAAAAATAAATAAATAAAAAAGAAATAGAAACAGAATGAGTGAAATAAAATGCCAATAGTATTAATATGCAGTAATAATTGCTAACTCATGTAGTAAGTGATGTATGTGTATTATCTCCTTCAAGCCTCACAGTCACCTCTCGAGGCATTATTAATCCCATTTAACAATGAGATAACAGAGGCACAGAGGAATTACTAACTTGCCTGAGATCGCATAGTTAAAAAACGGTGTACACATACAAAAGAAAAATACATTTTGCAAAGATACAAATAAATCCACGAATCCACATCAAAATATTAGAGAATTATCTTTGGGGAGCAAGAGAGAGGGCAAGAGGGCAGGAGGGCAGGGGTGGGGGTGGAGAGATAAAAGGAAACCCTTAAGACACGGAAGAGGGGTAAGCAGGCTGTGCACCTCAGGGCATCGTGATTCGACAGAATAAAGAACTTAACCCTCGGCCCCAGAGCCAAATGAAAAAGAAAAAAAAGTGGATTGATAAAGTTTTCTGGACTCTCCAAACGGGTTCACAGGAGGGAGACCGTGTATCTGTATTCAAGGCAGTAGGGAAGCTGGGAGGACAAAAAGGTAGCAGAGGAAATGGAGACTGCTCAGAGCGAAAAAGTAGCAAGATCAGAGGCAACGGCTCAGAGAGAAACCCCACAGGAGACCTGGGCCAGGCAGCACCCAGAGGTGTCCTCAGCAGAGCAGATCCAAGCTGCTTCCCCACCCCCACAGCCCTGTTTCTAGAGCAAGTCAAGAAACAAAAATATGTGGTTTCCTGTTGAAGAGGCCACCTCGGCAACAGGCACTCACCCGCTCCACCCTTTCCTGGCACCATCGCAGTCTCTGAGTCCCCTAACCTGCCTAACTCCACGTGCTCAGTGGGGAAGGGGGTGGGAAAGGCTCCCAGGAAGAAGTTTCTTTTACTTTCAATAACCACCCTGGCTCTTCTGCCTCCCTCCACCGCCTCACTTCCTGTTGAGTTGACTAGCAAATTCAGCAGGGCTTGAAAAAAAAACACAAGAGATAAAAGGAGGAGAACCTGTGAAAACACTTTCCTCCAGCAGAAGGGCAGAACCTGGTCTCCGAGAGAAAGAGAAAACTTCACAGCAGAATGAACTGCAGGGTAAATTTTACTCCTAAAGCAGAACAGAGATGACTCACTCAAACAAGAAATGTTTCCTATTTAAAGGAACAGATGCCCAGTTTCCAACCATTCAGAAGAGGGAGGTGGCAGACATTTCATGGACGTGCAAAACTAAAAACCCGAGCACTGGACATGCTTTATTGGAAAGCATTTATACTGACTCCATTTAGTAATAATAACCCCTGTTGGTGACAAGTAATATGCCATTCTTCCTTGCAAAGGGTCTGGGAAGAGGAAGTTTCCCTCTGCCTTGATCCAAACCTCAGCACTGAAGTCACAGACCAGCCCTCTCCTCCCTCCCTACGGACTGGGTGAAGCCAGCCCTGTAGCTGAAATGTAGGTAGACTGTTCACAAAAAAAGGAGGAAGTGTTCTGGCTCAGCCCTACTTGGCTCAGCCCTAAACAGGGCTGAGCCAGGACACTTCACTTCCCTTCCTTGACCATGTTCTCCAGTTTAGTTGTAACCCGTGTCTTTGTAGCATTGATCCTGGAGTGTTGGTGCTACTGAGGTCTGTTCCCCAAAGCTCTGAACCCCAGACCCTCCCTTGTTCTCTTTTTTTTTTTTTTTTTTT
>NW_012116266.1:7904916-7907908 GCF_000951035.1 Colobus angolensis palliatus
ATGCCTGGCTAATTTTGTATTTTTAGCAGAGACAGGGTTTCTCCATGTTGGTCAGGCTGGTCTCAAACTCACGACCTCAGGTGATCTGCCCACCTCGGCCTCCCAAAGTTCTGGGATTACAGGTGTGAGCCACCACACCCAGCCATGAATTTTTAAAAAGGGTTTTCTGCCCTTTTGCTTGCACATCTTGTACATTTTATAACCAGAACACCAGCAATAACACATTACCTATATGTTACACCTTGACATGAACTATCTCTAATTCTTGCAGCAATTCAGGGTATTGTTCTCCCATGTTATGGATGAAGAAACTAAGGCTCAAACAGTTACATGGAGTCAAACTCAGTCCTGCTGGGCCAAAAACAGAGATTTTTCTATGACACACTAACTCCGTTTCTCCAACACTTAGGATTTGGAATGAATCATGTGGATGGAAGAGCAACAAATTTAAACTAATAGTGAACGATGAATAAAGATCAGAAGGTCCTTGGTTTCTCAGTCACCTAACAAAAAGGAGTTGGCCCAATAAAGGCACAAGCTAATACTTATCAAACCATTGGTGTATGCCAGACACAGCCACCTAAACTGGCTCATTTCCACTTCTGAACAGTTCTCAGAAGTGGATGCCACGATTGGTCCCATTTTATGGATGAGGACACTGAGGCTTAGAGAGGTTGAAAGACTTGGCCCCGCTCAGTCAGTGAGTGACAGAATGAGGTCTGTTTGTCTCTAAAACCCTGAGTGGTTAGTCACTGCCTAAACATGAATGCATAGCCATGAATCTCAATCTGACCCACCTCAGAATTCACTGCAAATTTTCTAAAAATATGAGTCTTCAAGCTCCAGCTTTGGAACTCCTACCTGAGCAAAAATGTGGGAGATAAAACAGCTGGAGCTCTTAGAATAATGCCTGGGCCTTCCACAGTTCTCAGTAAATAGGCTGTGGGTGCAGTGGCTCACACCAGTAATCCCAGCACTCTGGAAGACCAAGGCAGGAGGATCGCTTGAGCCCAACAGATCGAGGCCAGCCGGGCAACATAGGGTGACACCGTCTGTGCAGAAAAATTTTAAAAACTAGTCAGGTATAGTGGCATGCATCTGTTGTCTCAAGCTACTCAGGAGGCTGAGGTGAGAGGATAACTTGAGTGTGGGAGGTCAAGGCTGCAGTGAGTCATGATCATGCCACTGCGCTCCAGCCTGGGTGACAGAGCGAGGCCCTGTCTAAATAACAAATAAATAAATTAAATAAATAAATAAATATTCACTACCATGTTATTTAAGCTCACAACATCTCTAAGATGGCTACAAATTATTAGGCTTACATACAGATGATGCAATTAAATGCAACATCAATTAGCTGACAAATGGCAGGGCCAGTGCATGAACTCAGGAGTGTCTCACTCGAGAGTTTCTGCTCTTAGCCCCTGTACACATCTCCCTGTGTGTACCCAGGCCCAGCCTAGCAGAAATGGATGAGCTGCTGGAGGCCTCTGAGGGGCAGTACTGAGAATGGGGGAGGAGGGTGGGAGTGGGAGTCTCAGGGCTTCAACTTGTGCCATTTGTAAGGCACCGACCCTAGATTCTCCCCGTCATATCATATATATATATATATATGTACATATAAAAGGCCCATAAGTGAATTATGGCCAGGCACAGTGGCTTACCCCTGTAATCTCAGCGCTTGAAGAGATTGAGGTGGGCGGATCACTTGAGGCTAGGAGTTTGAGACCAGCCTAGCCAACATGGCAAAACCCCATCTCTACTAAAAATACAAAAAAAATTAGTTGGGCATAGTGGCATGTGCCCGTAGTCTCAGCCACTCAAGGCACGAGACTCACTTGAGCCCAGGAGGTTGCAGTGAGCCAAACTGACACCATTGCACTCCAGCATGGGTGACAGAGGGACACTCCATCTCAACAAAAAATAAAAATAAAAAGAGTTAATAAGTGAATTATAAACCTCAGGTTGGTTGAATTCCTCTTGTGAAGCACAGAGATCATTATTACTTCATTTGCTGTAACCAACTTCTCACCCTCATCTTGAGACATGTGTCTGTGTGACTATTTATATCAGAATTAATAATGTGCATGGTCCTTAGTCCCAGGGAAGCCGAAAGATCCGGAGGTGTTGCCAGAGCTGCAGGGACATAGAGACCTGGCTCCTGCCCAGCACAGAATGAGGACAGGTCTGCTTTGATTCAATCTCAAGTGGTTTCCACCCTCTTGAATCTCAGCTCCCACCTGAAGTCCTGGTCCTGAGACTATTGTGTCTCCTACCATGCCCACCAGCCGGCTGAAAGCAGGTTTGGACCTGTAAGTGTCCCTAAAAAGGTCAAGAAAGACCAAACCTCAGCTCAACTGCAACACACCCTTCCCATTCATCTGGATGTGACACCCTTCAAAGATAAACACTGACAGTGAAACCAAAATCCCCCGAATGTGCATGCCCTTTGTTTGTTGCCAGCTTGGGAGGTTGTATATAACTAACCCGTGGGCCAGGGTGGTATGGTTTCCGGACTCCATGGGGCTGCTCCCCCTTCCTTGACTCTCTGGCATCTGGCCTTGACTACTGTCCTAGACTCCTCCTCCAGAGCACTGCAAGGGAAGGGAAACAGATTGCATTCACATGTATCTAATTCCTTTCTGGGCCTTGTAGGGAGAGACTCAAACAGTTGTCTAAGACAAAAGTTTTAGCAGTTGGGATTTTAATTTTTTCTTTTGGTGTTTAAATGATCAGACGGTCATGGGGCATTTACAGTTACTGACCTCAATCGGTATATTCTGCAGCCTGTTGATTGCCAATACCTACCCCTTCTGCTTTCTCAAAAAAACTGCTGCAGACAAGAATCCATACTACGGATTTAGAAAGGAAGAAATTGAGTTTGTTAGGCTCTCGTTCCAATATTCATGTCACTGAACTAGCTTTTCCAGAATTTTCTTTTCTTTTTTTTTTTCTTTTGAGATGGAGTGTTGCTCTTGTTGCCCGGGCTAGA
>NW_012116266.1:7908098-7912555 GCF_000951035.1 Colobus angolensis palliatus
TTTTTTTTTTAGTAGAGATCTCAGGTGATCCCACCTCAGCCTCCCAAAGTGCTGGGATTACGGGCATGAGCCACCGCACCTGGCCAAAGCATATGCTTACCGCAGGATCCAGCAATCACGTTTCTAGGTATTTGCCCAAATTAGTTGAAAACTTACGTCCACGCAAAAATCTGAACATGAATGTTTATACCAGCTTTATTTGTAATTCATAACTGCCAAAAGTTGGAAGCAACCAAGATGTCCCTCAATAAATGAATGGACAAACTGTGGCACATCCATACCATAGATTATTATTCAGCAACAAAAAGAAATGAGCTATCAAACCATGAAAAGGCATGTAAGAGCCTTAAATGAATATTACTATGTGAAAGAAGCCAATCTGGAGAGTCCATCTCCTGTATGATTCCAACTGTGTGACATTCTGAAAAACACTATAGAGACAGTAAAAACATCGGTGGTTGCCAGGGACCCAGGGGAGGAAGGGTAAGTAGGTTCCACACAAGGAATTTTTAGGGGAGTGAAATTATTCTGTATAATATTGTAACGGTTCCACATGGCATTATTCATTTGGCAAAACCAGTAGGATGTACAACACCAAAAGTGAACCCTAGTGGAAACTATGGAACTGTAGTTCAGAATAATTTATTGATGGGATTCAGGACATGCTACCACAAAACATGGCACCATGACTGACATGGTTTGGATTTGTGTCCTCACCCAAACTCCTGTCCAATTGTAATTCCTGATGTTGGAGGCGGGGCCTGGTGGGAGGTGATTGGATCTCGGGGGTGGTTTCTAATAGTTTAATTTCTAAGAGTTTAGCACCATCCCCACAGTGTCATTTGCATGACAGAATTCTCATGATACCTGGTTGTTTAAAAATATGTGGCACCTCCCTGCTCTCTTGCTTCCCCTGCTCCAGCCACGTGAGATGTCTCGCTCCGCCTTTGTCTTCCACCATAATTGTAAGTTTCCTGAGGCCTCCCCAGAAGTCGAGTAGATGCCAGCATCATGCTTCCTATACAGTCTGTGGAACCATGAGCCAATTAAAACTCTTTTCTTTATAGATTACCTAGCCTCGGGTATTTCTTTATAGCAATGCAAGAACAGACTAACACAATGACATATTGAATATTTTAAGCTGAAGGAATCTGCAAAAGCAGCATGTGTGGGAAGGGTTTCTGACCTTCCCCTGAAGCCAGGTCATAAGACCCTCAGGTGAGAGATGCCCTCCCTATACCTGGTGGAAAGGAGTGTCCGTATCTCTGAAGATGAAGGGACACAGAGAGGAATCTAACTAAACAAACGGGCCTTGATAAGCTTCCCCCAGCGGACTACACTTACTTCAAACTCTTTGTTCTACCATATTCTCCACAACTGTCCACCCTTTATCAAACTTACATCAAACTGTAACTGCTTCTTGGAGTCTTCATTTCCTTATAAAGGCTTCCATGTCACATAAAACTTATATTAAATATGTTTATGCACTTTTCTCTTATTAATCTGTCTTCTGTTATAGGGTTCTCAGTCATGAACTTAGAAGGGTAGAAGGAAAACAGATTGTCCTCCCCTACAATATCAATATTGGTCCATCACTTGTAACAAATGTACCACACTAATGCAAGATGTTAATAACGGGAAAGTGTGGGGAGGGGAGAAAGGTGGGAGGCAGAGGGTATATGGGAACTCTCTACTTTCTGCTCTTTTTTTTTTCTTTCTGAGACAGGGTCTCTCTCTGTCACCTAGGCTAGAGTGCAGTGGTGTGATCTCAACTCACTGCAACCTCTGCCTCCTGCGCTCAAGCGATCCTCTCACCTCAGCCTCCCAAAGCCAATCTGATTAAGCTAATCTGTTAAGACTCAACAATAAGAAAACAACTCAGTTGAAAAGTGGGCAAGAGATCTGAACAGACACCTCACAGAAAGATATGCAGATGGCAAATAAGCATATGAATAAGCTGAGACAACAGGTGCACACCACCATGCCCAGCTTATCTGCTCGATTTTTTCTCTAAACCTAAAACTGTTCTTAAAAAATAACCTGTTGGTGGCCGGGCGCGGTGGCTCAAGCCTGTAATCCCAGCACTTTGGGAGGCCGAGACAGGCGGATCACGAGGTCAGGAGATCGAGACCATCCTGCCTAACACGGTGAAACCCCGTCTCTACTAAAAAATACAAAAAACTAGCCGGGCGTGGTGGCGGGCGCCTGTAGTCCCAGCTACTCAGGAGGCTGAGGCAGGAGAATGGCATGAACCTGGGAGGTGGAGCTTGCAGTGAGCCGAGATCGGCCACTGCATTCCAGCCTGGGCCACAGAGCGAGACTCTGTCTCAAAAAAAAAAAGAAAGAAAGAAAGAAAAATAATAATAACCTGTTGGTGCTTCCTGTGGCCGACATCATCTGGAGGAGATTTGCTTTCCTTTTCTCTAAAAGGGGAGGAAGTTGAAACTGAGTGGCCCACGATGGGAAGAGGGGAAGCCCAGGGGTACAGGAGGCCTCTGGGGTGAAGCCAGAGCCTAACATGGGGTTCGGAGCAACCTTGGCCATTGGCCTGACCATCTCTGTGCTGTCTGTCCTCACTATCATCATCTGCTTCACCTGCTCCTGCTGCTTTCTGTACAAGACATGCCGCCAACGACGTCCCTCCAAGTGTGTCGCCCAGCTACCTTGGACCAAGCTACCAGGGCTACCACACGATGCCGCCTCAGCCAGGGATGCCAGCAGCACCCTACCCAATGCAGTACCCACCACCTTACCCGGCCCAGCTCATAGGCCCACCGGCCTACCACAAGACCCTGGCTGGAGGAGGAGCCGCGCCCTACCCTGCCAGCCAGCCTCCTTACAACCCGGCCTACAGGGATGCCCCGAAGGCGCCCCTCTGAGCATCCCCCGGCCTCTCTGGCTGCCACTTGGTTATGTTGTGTGTGTGTGAGTGGTGTGCAGGCACGGTTCCTTACGGCCCATGCGTGCTGTGTGTGTCCTGCCTGTATATGTGGCTTCCTCTGATGCTGACAAGGTGGGGAACGATCCTTGCCAGAGTGGGCTGGGACCAGACTTTGTTTTCTTCCTCACCTGAAATTATGCTTCCTAAAATCTCAAGCCAAACTCAAAGAATGGGGTGGTGGGGGCACCTTGTGAGGTGGCCCCTGAGAGATGGGGGGTTTTCCAGAGCACATCTGGAGTTCTTCTCCAGCTTACCCTAGGGTGACCAAGTATGGCCTGTCACACCAGGGTGGCGCAGCTTTCTGTATGATGCAGATGTGTCCTGGTTTCGGCAGCATAGCCAGCTGCTGCTCGAGGTGATGCAGGCAAAGCTTGGGATCTAACCAAGTTGGGCTTTGATCCTTTAGGCAGATGTCCCATTGCTCCCTGGAGCCTGTGTCATGCCTGTTGGGGGTCAGGCAGCCTCCTGATGCCAGAACACCTCAGGCAGAGCCCTACTCACCTGATAGCTGTCTGCCTGGACTGTCCCCTGTCCCTGCATCTTTCCTGGGACCACCCGGAGGGCCACATCCACATACAGCCTAGCTGTCCACAGGGAGCTCTGCTGCCCTTGCTGGCCCTGCCCTTCCCACAGGTGAGCAGGGCTCCTGTCCACCAGCACACTCAGGTCTCTTCCCTGCAGTGTTTTCATTTATTTTAGCCAAACATGTTGCCTGTTTTCTGTTTTAAAATATGATTAGTTGATATGAGACTGAAACCCCAGGGTTGTGGAGGGAAATTGGCTCAGAGAGACGGACAACCTGGCAACTGTGAGTCCCTGCTTCCTCTGACACCAGCCTCATGGAATATGCAACTCCTGTACCCCAGTCCAGGGTGTTCTGGCAGCAGGAACACCTGGGCCAAGGGGCCATCTGGACCAAAGGTGGGGTATGGGGCCCTGGAGGGCAGCTCTGGCCCAGACATGAATACCTCGATGTTCCTCCTCCCTCTATTACTGCTTCACCAGAGCTGTCTTAGCTTAGAATCTGTTGTGTTTCTGAGTCTAGGATCTGTACCCTTGTTTATAATAAATGCAATCTTTGGAAAAAATAAAATTAAAATAATCTATTAATTTTGTAAAGTCTCACACTGTATTCTCACTCGATACATGAGTAAAGGTGACACTGAGGTGAAGTGAAAAAAAGATGGTCTTTATAATAAATAATGACAGATCAACAAGATAGCCATATAAAAATAAAATGAACCTTGATTTCCTACTCACACAAAATTCAAATCCAGGTGGATAGTCAATCTAAATATAAAAGGAAGCAATTGACCAGGCGCAGTGGCTCACGCCTGTAATCCCAGCACTTTGGGAGGCCAAGGTAGGCGAATCACCTGAGGTCAGGAGTTCAAGACCAGCCTGACCAACATGGCAAAACCCCCACCTCTACTAAAAATACAAAACTTAGCTGGGTGTGGTGGCAAGCGCCTGTAGTTCCAGCTACTCGGGAGGCTGAGACACGAGAATCGCTTGA
>NW_012116266.1:7913945-7915658 GCF_000951035.1 Colobus angolensis palliatus
AAAAAAAAAAAAAAAAAAAAACAAGAACTAGCCAGGAATGGTGGCATGTGTCTGTAGTCCCAGCTAATTGGGAGATTGAGGCATGAGAATCACTTGAACCTGGGAGGCAGAGGTTGCAGTGAGCCAAGATCACACCACTGCATTGGGCAACAGAGTGAGGCTCTGTGTCAAAAAAAATAGGTTGTGCTAATGAGGATTCTCAGAGAAATCCTGCAGCCCCTGGGGAAATGTGGAGCTGAGGGTCAAGGTCACAGACAGAAGGAAGGAGCCTTCAGCCTGGATGCTATGGGGACCCAGCAAGCTCTCAGTAGGCTCCAGAAGCAACCTAAGTCACATACATGCAGTTAAAAGAAAAGTCTCTCCCTGATGTCCCAGTGGCCACCAGACACACATCCTCAACAGCCTAGATAATTCTAGAATCAGATAGATTTCTTCCTAAAATTCTTTTTTTTGAGACGGAGTCTCACTCTGCTGCCCAGGCTGGAGTGCAGTGGCATGATCTCGGCTCACTGCAATCTCCACCCCGCCAGTTCAAGCAATTCTCCTGCCTCAGCCTCCAGAGCAGTTGGGATTACAGGCGCCTGCCACTGCGCCTGGCTAATTTTTGTATTTTTAGTAGAGATGGGGTTTCACCATCTTGGCCAGGCTGGTCTTGAACTCCTGGTCTCGTGATCCACCCACCTCGGCCTCCCAAAGTGCTGGGATACAGGCGTGAGCCACCGCGTCCAGCTGACTTCTTCCTAAAATGCTAAGCAAATCTTACCCAAGGGCAATTGCAGCTCCTTTCTTGCCCCCATCCCTGGCCCCCCAAAATTCCAAAAAACAATGAAAGTCAAATGAAGAACATTTTGCCAGCGTTCCAGTTGACACAACTTTTGCAATTTCTGCAGCCAGAACAGACTCTTAGCAAACTAGTGTGGGAGGGTTGGGATCTGAGCAGAACATGAAGTTCACATTTTTTCAAAGCTGCAGGACAGACCCTGGTGTGCAATGGCAAGAATACAGGCTGGGGACTCAGGTAGCTGAACTGGGGGTGAGGCTGGTCAATTCAGCTCTTAGTCCAACTTCAACATTTCCAAATGTGAGAAATTAGACTAGAGGATGTCTAAGAACACTTTCCATCCAAATATTTGATGATTGCATAATAATATGTTTTTTTCATTCAAATTATCATCTTATTTTTCCTCTGCAATTCCAGTGTGTGTGGGGTTGGGGTGGTCTTCCAGTTCTGAAACACAGTGGCATAGATTCACTTTCCCCTGCTTCTTTCTCATCTCTAAGTATACCTAAATACCCTGGGAATAAATCAACAGACAATCACACAACAACCCTAAGAGGCGGAAAGTAGAGGCAGACTGGCTGAGGACCCAGAGGTGGGAATAACACTGTTTATGTCCTGGGCTGTCTTTTTATTCCCACACATGCCAGACTGAAAACGAAAGAGGCCTGCAATCCAGAACCACCAACAGGCCTAAACTAAAAAGAACAAATGGCCGGGCCCAGTGGCTCATGCCTGTAACCCCAACACTTTGGGAAGCCGAGGTGGGCGGATCACCTGAGGTTGGGAGTTTGAGACCAGCCTCAACATGGAGAAACCCTGTCTCTACTAAAATTACAAAATTAGCTGGGCGTGGTGGTGCATGCCTATAATCCCAGCTACTCAGGAGGCTGAGGCAGGAGAATTGCTTGAACCTGGGAGGCGGAGGTTGTGGT
>NW_012116266.1:7915708-7928049 GCF_000951035.1 Colobus angolensis palliatus
GTGATTGTCTAAAAAGCATGTCTAGTGGAAGAAAAAAAACAAAACACCCTATAAAAAAAAAAAAAAAAAAAAAAAAAAGAACAAATGAGGAAAAGCAACAAAAAGAAAAGCCTGCTCTCTCTGGCCAAAGGGCCAGGAAATGGCAGCAAAGCGGAAACTCAGCAGGGAGATACATGCCCATGATTCACGCCTGGGCAAGGACAGCTGACCTGGCCTGCAGCAGCAGGGTCAGCAGGAGCTGCCTGGAACCCACGCCTCACTCCAAACCTGGAGCCGTGGCAGGCTACCGTGGTGTTCCCCTGGGTCTATGATGAGGAAGTGGAAGCAGCAGATGATGAGGTTGCAACCAGACTCAGATTTCTAGCTTTGTTCGTGATACTCCGGATGGTTATCAAGTCCAACTAAATCTCCTCATGGCCGGGCACGGTGGCTCATGCCTGTAATCCCAACACTTTGGGAGGCCGAGGCGGGCAGATCACTTGAAGTTAGGAGTTCAAGACCAGGCTACCAACATGGTGAAACCCTGTCTGTACTAAAAATACAAAAATTAGCCAGACGTGGTGGTGCATGCCTGTAATTCCAGCTACTCGGGAGGCTGAGGCATAAGAATCACTTGAACCTGGCAGGTGGAGGTAGCAGTGAGATGGAGCCACTGCACTCCAAGCTGGGTAACAGAGTGAGACTCTGTCTCAAAAATAAATAAATAAATAAATAAATAACCTCCTTTTGAGGTCAGGTCAATCAGTCGGTGACACAATTCAGATCTTAGATGGTGGATTTCCAGGCATAGAATGCATCTGATAATGGCCCCAGATTTGTGGCCCAAGCCACACATCAATGGGCCCAAGCATGGGGCATATATGATGGACGCCCTATGCTCTCTATCACCTCCAAGCGGCAGGGATGATTGAGTGTTTTAGTAGACAATTGAGGGACAGGGTTAAGTGACCGACGGGAGGGAATAAAAGAACCTCGGCCTGGACTATGCATCTCAGGGTAACAGTCTGGGGTTCAGGTGTGGCAATTCCTCGAAGGGGCAGTCCATTTGCACTGCATATTTGATCAGACTGTCTACCTGCTCCCTTCTATTACACAGCCTCAGTCTCTCTGGGGAACCCTACAAGGGTCCCCCTTCCCCTTCAATTCCTTTCTAAAGACTCAGATAAGTGAGAGATTAGAATAGCTATTAAAAAACAAGGCATGTGAGACAGTAACCCTCTTCATCAGTCATCCCTTTGGTGCTGAGCATGGATTTTTTTGCCTGCAAAAAATAATCACTATCAACTTGAGGCTTCTAATTCAACGTTTTCCATAAAGTGGCTTTGTTGCTTTGCCTGGTTATTTTCAAGGGATGAATATCAATGTATAGAAGAGAAACTGTTTTTTTTTTTTAGTCATCAGAGGATCCAGGCCAGATTACAACCCACCTCCCTGGAGGATAGTCGGAAGATGCTACCCTCACCCATGTCACAGTGGGTGGGGAAAATTCCCCCAACTGACAGGACCTGAGCGCCTATGAACCCATGAGCCAGGGTACAGAGGAGGGAGAAGTGGGAATCTAACCTTCCTTCTCCCTCTCCTCCAGAATAGACTGTGTGACTTCCAAGTCACTAAATTCATTGATATGCCTGCCCAGGCAGTTCCCCCACTGAGTTTGACAAAATGCTGGATGTGTCCCCACAAATAAATATTTTGTTCCTGTGCCTCTGGATGCTGCAAACAAACATTTCTATAAACACGGATTTTTCTGGTACCTAAGCTACCCCAACCATATTAATCTGCACACAATGCAGTGCTGTGACTGGACTCTGACATTGTAGGAGCAGAACGCATTCTGAGATGTCAGCTTGCTCCTGCCCAAGTTGAAGGCAACTGGAACATCTGGGAAAAGGGGACTGGAATGCACCATCAGGGCTATTATGGCCTCAGTAGTGGAGACACTTTCTCCCATCTTACATGGACTTTTCAATTCCACTTAAGGATTTTGCCCAAGAGGAGGGACTTCTGCCTGGTTGACCCCTGTGATAATTTATGACATTTACACTCTCAGCACTATATGTGTTACCTTGCAGTGTTACTTCCTTTACCAAAAGCATGCCTGGCCAGGTGCAGTGGCTCACGCCTGTAATCCCACCACTTTGGGAGCTGAAGCAGGTGAATCGCTTGAGGTCAGGAGTTTAAGACCAACCTGGCCAACATGGTGAAACTCCGTCTCCACTAAAAAAAATACAAAAATTCGCCAGGTGTGGTGGTGAGTGCCTGTAATCCCAGCTACTCAGGACGCTGAGGCAGGAGAGTCGCTTGAACCCAGGAGGCGGAGGTTGCAGGTGAACCAAGATAACACCATTGCACTCCAGCCTGGGCGACAGAGCGAAACTCCGTCTCAAAAAAAAAAAAAAGATGGACTCCAGGCAATTCCCACTGTTGGGTCATTTAACTAGAAAACACTGCGCACAACCTGTCTTTGACCCTCACTGAGGTCATGAACGTTGCTGTTTCAGCTTTGGAGGCACAATGGGCAAGCCTCAATTCCCAGGCCTAACTAGTGTTGAATAAGTACATAGTCCTTGACATACTGCTGGCCAAACAGAGGCTCATGCAACTGGCAACACTTCATGCTGCATCTTGATCAGTGAGACTGGCAAAGTAGAACAGTTCATTGTCAGGCTTAGGAAAAAAGCCTGTCTCTCTAAAGCAGACCCAATTGGCTATGGGAACAAATGGTCACCCTGGGGCTCATGGTTGTGTTCTATATTGCAGGCAGGCTTGATCATCCTGCTAGGACTGATCTTGATCCTGACCATGGTCCGTTGTAACTGCAGACTAATAACCTGACTCCTAACACAGACCATCAGAATCCAACCCATTCAGGTCTGTGATGGGGTAGCCTATGTTTCTCGCTTGGGCTCTGAAAAAATCAAAGGATGGAGTTGAGGAATTATTTGGGCTCCAGGCCAAAATCCTATGTGTAATCTGTCAGGCCCAGCCACTGGCAATTACAAAGGCTTCACCTGGCGGGCCAAACAGGGGATTGCTGCCCCCTGACCCCTCACTGCCTCAACAGACTTGAACAGACTTGGTGCATAATCCAAGCGTGGCAGGTCCTTGAGGGAGCTGCAGTCAGCACTCAGCCCATCGCCTCCTGCATGCCTCGGGACAGCCATGCTGTTATGCATATTAAACTAACTTATCAAATCACCTAACTTGTTCAATTGGCCAGGCCCTCCAAAACAGTGTGGAACAATACATTAATAATGATATTATCATGTTTCTGAGTTTAATGAGAAGCTCTCCAAAATTTCCTAATTAGTATGATTTTTTTTTTTTTTTTTTTTGAGACGGAGTCTCGCTCTGTCGCCCGGGCTGGAGTGCAGTGGCCAGATCTCAGCTCACTGCAAGCTCCGCCTCCCGGGTTTACGCCATTCTCCTGCCTCCTGCCTCAGCCTCCCAGGTAGCTGGGACTACAGGCGCCCGCCACCTTGCCCGGCTAGTTTTTTGTATTTTTTAATAGAGACGGGGTTTCACAGTGTTAGCCAGGATGGTCTCGATCTCCTGACCTCGTGATCCACCCGTCTCGGCCTCCCAAAGTGCTGGGATTACAGGCTTGAGCCACCGTGCCCAGCCTAGTATGATTTTTGATTTGGGTTTCTGGTAGGTATTTTTATCAAGTTAGGGACTTTTCCTTACCTATTAGCTTCCTAGCATTTGATAAAAATCAGAAAGGGTTATTAAATTATCAAAAAGAAACGTCAGGATCTTTTGAGATGATTATAGAATTTTTCTGTTTCAGTTTCTTAAAAGTAAATTATTTACATTACGCATGTGGATTCAAGACTAGTGCACTTTGCAAAGTGAGTTGGGAAATTTCTTCTATATCCTATAGCTGCCTCAATAACAGAAATTTTCTTGTGTGTAAATTGTTAATTGCTTTTAATTAAATGGAAATTAGGTATTGACCTTTTTATGTATAGGAATCCTTTTCTATTGCTTTATCAATTATATTTTATTGTAGTAAGAACATTTAAGCAAGATCTACCCTCTTAGCAAATTTTTAAGTGTACAATACAGTATTGTTGACTATAGGTACAATGTTGTGCAGCAGATCTCTAGAACTTACTCATCTTGCTTAACTAAAACTTTATGCTTGTTGACAGGCAACTCCTCATTTCCCCCTCCCCAGCCCCTGGCAACCACCATTCCACTCTTTGATTCTATAAATTTGACTACTTTAGATACCACATGTAAGTAGAATCACACAGTATTTGTCTTTAGGTGACTGGCTTATTTCACTTAGCATAACGTCTTCAAGATTCATCCATGCTGTCACATATTATAGAATTTCCCTCTTTTATAAGGCTGAATAATATTCCATTTTATGTGAATACCACGTTTTCTTCCCCCTTCATGTGTCCATGGATATTTAGGTTGTTTGCACATCTTGGCTACTGTAAATAGTGCTGCTATGACCATGGGAGTATAACATATTTAGAAATCAAGAAGTATGGTGCTTCTAGCTTTGTTCTTCCTCAGAACTGATTTAGCTATTTGTGGGCCTTTTTATACTTTAGAGGTTTTTTTCTGTTAAAAAAAAAAATCCATTGAGATTTTAATAGAGATCACACCAAATTTGTAGATTGCTTTAGGTAGTATATGCAATAGACTGATGTTTGTTTCTCCTAAAACTCATATGTTGAAACCTAATCCCCAATGTGTTGGTATTTGGAGGTGGGACCTTTGCGAGGTGATTAGGTCATGAAGGTAGAGCACTTATGAATGGGACTAGTGTCTTATAAAAGAAATCCCAGCACGCTCCATCACCCTAATTCCATGAGGACACATGGAGAAGATGGCCATTTATGAACTAAAAAGCAGGCTGTCACTAGATAGCAAATCTGCTAGCTACTTGATCTTGAATTTCCTAGCCTCCAGAACTGTGAAAAATAAGTTTCTGTGTTTTATAAGTCGCCAGTCTATGGTATTCTGTTTTAGCAGGACTAAGGCACTGTATATGCATGGATTTATTTCTGAGCTCTCTCTTCTCTTCTGATGGCCAACATGTTTGTCTTTATGCTATTCCCATGCTGTTTCAATTACTATAGCTTTGTAATATATTTGAAACATATTATGAATCCCATATATGAAAAGCTCACATCTAACATCATACTCAATAGCGAAAATTTTCTTATATATGGTCTTGATGATGTTGAGACTCTTTCCTTCTATTTCCAATTTGTTGAAAGTTTTTTTTTTTAATCACGAAAGGGTATTAAATTTTGTCAAATGCTTTCTCTGCATCTATTGAGATGATCATGTGATCTTTATATCCTTTACCCTGTTAATATGTCATTTCACATTGATTTATTTTTGCATATTGATCCATACTTGCATCCTAGGGATAAATCCCACTCGGTCATGATGTATGATTATTTAAATGCACAGTTGAATTTGATTTGCTAGTATTTTGTTATGAGTTTTTATATCTATATTCATATATTCATAAAGGATATCAACCTGCAGTTTTCTTTTCTTGTGGTGTCTTTGTTTGGCGTTGGTGTCGGGTTAATGTTGGCTGCATAAAATGAATTTGGAAGTGTGCCCTCTTCTTCAATTTTTAAAAATAGTTTAAGAAGAACTGGCATTAATTCTTCCTGAGATGTTTGGAAGAATTCACCTGTGAAGCCATCTGGTCCTGGACTTCTTCGTTTTGGGAACGTTTTTGATTACTGACTAAACCTCCACATTAGTTACAGGTCTGTTCAGACATTGTATTTCTTCATGATTTAGTCATCGTAGATTGTAAGGTTTTATGAATTTATTCATTTCTTCTAGATTATCCAGTTTGTTGGCATAGAATTATTCATTGTAGCCTCATGATCCTTTTTATTTCTGTGGCATCAGTTGTAATGTCTCCTTTTTCATTTCTGATATTGTTTATTTGAGTCTTCTTTCTTACTTAGTCTAACAGGATTCGTTGATTTTGTTTATCTTTTCAAAAAACCAATTCTTTTGTTGTTCTTCTCAAAAAATTTGTTGATTTTTTTCTATTGCTTTTCTATTCTGTATTTTCTTAGTTTCTACTCTAATCTTTGGTATTTCCTTCTACTAATTTTGGGCTTAGTTCCTCTTCTTCCTCTTCTTCTTCATCTTCTTCTCCTCTCCTTGAGGCACAAAGTTAGACTGTTTATTTGAGATCTTTCTTCTTTTTCACTGCAGATGTGTATTGCAAGAAAGTCCCTCTTAGTGCTGCTTTGCTTAGTACTACTGGTATCAGAAAGAAGGGCAAAAGAGAGCCAGATCTCAAGAACCTGGTTTCACTTATCAACAGACAAATGCTGTCCCAGCTTGCATCAGAAGCCACCAGGGACAATATCAAAAATTTCACAATCACGCTGCAGTGTGAGCTTCCCGAGAGCAAGCTCTGGGAGGATCCGGGTAAGGATTGCCTGCCACCTGTGACGCCTCAACAGGGAGGAGCTCCTTGCTTGAAAAGGGAGAAAACTGCCAAACAGGAGATGAAGGAAACTGAAAGAAGTAGCCACTAAGAAAAAGCAACATGAACCCAAAGCACAATCAATCCAAGGTAACTGAGAAT
This sequence comes from Colobus angolensis palliatus, assembly GCF_000951035.1. NCBI lineage: Eukaryota > Metazoa > Chordata > Mammalia > Primates > Cercopithecidae > Colobus > Colobus angolensis. The sequence goes on from NW_012116266.1 coordinate 7,922,301, forward strand.
CCAGGAGAAAACAAATTAGAAAAGTAAACTGGTAAGTGTCTACATAACTCCTTAAAAGGTTTGTTATTAACCAAAAAGTAAAAATCAAATCAGCCAAAAACAACCAAAAAAAAAAAAAAAACACTAGATATTAGATGAAGATATCCAATAGTGGAAGACAAATACATTTTTAAGAAGTAAGGAAAAGACTGGGTGCAGTGGCTCACACCTGTAATCCCAGCACTTTAGAAGCTCAAGGTAGGCGGATTATTTGAGGCCAGGAGTTCGAAACCAGTCTGGTCAACATGGTGAAACCCCATCTCTAATAAAAATACAAAAAATTAGCCGGGCATAGTGGCAAATGCCTATAGTCCCAACTACTCAGGAGGCTGAGGCAGGAGAATTGCTTGAACCCAGGAGGTGGAGGTTGCAGTGAACCGAAATTATGCCACTGCACTCCAGCCTGAGCGAGAGAGTAGATTCCATCTCAAGAAAAAAAAAAAGAAAAAGAAAGAAAGAGAGAGAGAAAGAAAGAAAGAAAAGAAAGGAAAGAAAGGAAAAAGAAAGGAAAGAAAGAAAGAAAAAAAGCAAGAAAAATAAATAAATAAATGTTTCAGTGTTTTATTGTTTCCTACGCTGAGGTGGGAGCGAATATTCTCTGAAATTTTCTTGTAGATAACCTTTAGAAAATTTAAATGATATCCCATATATTCCAGGCATATTTTCTCAAACACAGCAAGTTCCCCACTTGCCCCACAAGATGCCCCAAGCCTTCTCAAGGCTCCTTTGGGTCATCTGGATTTCAGCTCAGCCTTAGTTTCCTGACAACATCATGTTGTTCTGTCATACTTTTCTCTTTTGCCTCCCTTGTTATTTGTTACCCCCGCTTGGAATACTCTTTCCTCTTTGATATCTCCAAAGTGTGAATCCACACAACACTGTCCACTTCCTCCAGGAAGTCCACCCGGATTGTTCCCACCTAGTATATCTCTTTCACGTTCTTGCACATTCGGTCAGAAACCTACAGCTGCTCTCCATTTGCCAAGAGGTTGTTTTCTAAGTTTATACCAAGGTTGTTTGATGAGATCGCAAAATGCCACTTCCCATTTTTCCCCTGCCTGGCTTTTTAACCCATGTCATGCCTGACATCTAAACCTACTGCTTGATCACTACACAAAGCTGGCCCACAGACTGCTTTGGCACAAAGATCAAAGACTACTAGGCTCAATGTTAATTCCTGTCTTTCTGGGCCAAGATAAAGCCAGAAGACACAGAGCCATCCACTGATGCACCAGTAAATTAATGACTTTACAAACCAGCATGCATTCTTGCAGGGAGTGTGTGCAAGTGGGAAAAAAAACTGTCTGGGTATCAAAATGATTCACCAAGCTGTACATTTACAACTTGTGAATTCTTCAGTATTTATGTAAGGTTTCAACACAAATTTTACATCAGAAAATCAACATGACTCACTCCAGTCTTCTAATTTTCTATTTTTCCTCCAGGACCTTGCTGGATGCTTTCTTTTCTTTTTCTTTTTCTTTCTTTTTTTTTTTTTTTCCTCTGAAGATCTGCTGGAGAGATGTTTTCATAAAGATAAAGAAAAGGGTCTGGACAAGGTGGTTCATGCCTATAATCCCAGCACTTTGGGAAGCCGAGGCAGGCAGATCACTTGAGGTCAAAAGTTTGAGCCCAGCCTGGCCAACGTGTTGAAACCCCATCTCTACTGAAAATACAAAAATTAGCTGGGCATGGTGGCAGGCGCCTGTAATCCCAACTACTCAGGAGGCTGAGATGGGAGAATCTTTTGAACCTGGGAGGTGGAGGTTGCAGTGAGCCAAGAACGCGCCACTGCACTCCAGCCTGGGTGACAGAGCAAAACTCTGTCAAAAAAAAAAGAGAGAGAGAGAGAGAGAGAGAAAAGGGTCATACTGGGGAAAAGGAACAAACACAGACACACTGAAAAGACTCCAAATGGTTAATAATATGACAGAGAATCAGAGACTATGAAGATTGAATTCAGAGGGGTGAGGATAGAAATAACTTGGCACTGCTTTTCAGCTAAATGTATTCTTTACTTGAAAACTTCTGTCTGACCAGGCACAGTGGCTCACGTCTGTCATCTCAGCACTTTGGACAGCCGAGGCAGTCGGATAGCTTGAGCGCAGGAGTTCAAGACAAGCCTGGGAAACATGATGAAACTCCATCTCTACAAAAAGTGCAAAAATTAACCAGGTGTGGTGGTGCACACCTTTAGTCCAGCTACTCCGGAATGGGGAGCTGAGGTGGGAGAATCACTTGAGCCTGGGAGGTTGAGTCTACAGTGGGGCAAGGGTGCAGTGAGCCAAAGTCACACCACTGCACTCCAGCCTGGGCGACAGAGCCAAACTCTGTCTCTGAAAAAAGAGACTTTTTAGTAGAATTTTCATGTTGGCTTGCTGCCCTCTGGTGGGTTTATTAGGGTTTATCACAAACACTGTGGGATTCACTCTGGCAATGACCATTAACATAAAATACCGATGGTTCTTGGGCATAACTCTCCCCCGGGAAGTCAGATCTTTGACTTCATGGAGTCAGGAATTTGTTATTGGCCTGGACAACAGAAACATATCTGCAAAATCCCCAAATATTTGGAAATGAAATAACACAACTCTAAATAATCCATGGGTCAAAAAATATAAATCAAAAGTAAATTATGTAGTATTGAATTAAATTAAAATCAAAACAAAATATCAAAATGCTGCTAAAGCAAGGCTACGGAAAATTTACAGAACTAAATGCCTAAAAGGAGCAGAGGCGGGAAAGGGCAGGAGGACAGGATTCAAGAGGGCATACGAAGTATTTTTGAGGTAATATATATGTTCACTATCCTGTCTGCGGTGACAGTTCCACCCATATACATACAGTCATATGTCACTTAATGACGGGTGTAAGTTCTGAGAAATGCATCATCGGTGATTTCGTCATTATGCCAACATCATAGAATGTACTTACGCAAAACCTAGATAGTATAGCCTACTACACACCTAGACTATATGGCCTAGACTATTACTCCTAAGATGCAAACCTACAGAGCATGTTACTGTATTGAATATTGTAGGCAATTGTAACACAATGGTAAGTATTTGCATATCTAAATATGTCCAAACATAGAAAGGGTACAGTAAAAATACAATATTATAACTTTATGAGACCACCATCATATATGTCGTCTGTCATTGACTGAAATGGCACTTGAATATATATGAGTGTGTCTATATGACTGTATATATGTGTCGTACATATGTCAAAATTTATCAAATTATATACTTTATATGTAATTTGTTGTATATCAATCACATCTCAGTAAAGCTGTTTTAAACAGCACGTGGCTGCACTATTAGGCAGTACAACTCAAGTGCAATTACTAAGACAATACTAAAAGCATATATAATTAACAAGCTAATAAAGGGGTAAAGTGAACTTTCTAAAATTACTTAATCCATCTAAAAGAAATGAAGAAAGTAAAGAGAACTGATGTCACAAATAGAAAACAACTGGAAATATAGTAGATTTTAGCCCAATTATATTGATAATTACATTAAATGAAAATGGACTAAATACTATAATTATAAGAAAAGTGCTTTCCAGAATACATTTTTCTAAAATAAAAGAAAAACCTGAACAACATACCACTTACAGCAGACACATTTCAAGCATAAGAACGTCGAAACACTGACAGTATAAGGATGGAAAAAGATGTACCAACTGATATCATTATACTAATATCACATAAGGCAGACATAAAGGAAAAATGATACGAATTTAAAATGAGAAATTGACAATCCACAGTCATAGTATAAGATTTTTATGTTCCCTTCTTGATAATGGGTAAGAAAGACAGACAAGCAGTAGCGTTATACAAGATTTGAACAACACAATTAACTTTGACCTAAATAACATAAAATCTTGACCTAAATAACATAAAATCAATTATGTTAGTGCCTTTCTTTCCTCATTCATAAAGTCACTATCATAATGATTCCTGCTGGTGAAGTTCCAAGATGGCCAAATAGGAACAGCTCCAGTCTACAACTCCCAGCATGAGCAATGCAGAAGATGGGTGATTTCTGCATTTCCAACTGAGGTACCAGGTTCATCTCACTGGGTCTTGTCGGACAGTGGGTGCAGTCCACAGAGCGTGAGCCAAAGCAGGGCAGGATCGCCTCACCTGGGAAGCACAAGGGGTTGGGGAATTCCCTTTGCTAGACAAGGGAAGCCATGACAGATGGCACCTGGAAAATCGGGACACTCCCACCCTAATACTGCACTTTTCCGAGGGTCTTAGCAAAGAGCACACTAGGACATTATATCCCGCACCTGGCTCAGAGGGTCCCACACCCATGGAGCCTTGCTCACTGCTAGCACAGCAGTCTGAGATCGAACTGCAAGGCTGGCGGGGAGTGTCCGCCATTGCTGAGGATTGAGTAGGTAAACAAAGCGGCCAGGAAGCTCAAAATGGGTGGAGCCCACCACAGCTCAAGGAGGCCTGCCTGCCTCTGTAGACTCCACCTCTGGGGGCAGGGCATAGCTGAACAAAAGGCAGTAGAAACTTCTGCAGACTTAAACGTCCCTGTCTGACAGCTTTGAAGAGAGTAGTGGTTCTCCCAGCATGGAATTTTGAGATCTGAGAACGGACAGACTGACTCCTCAAGTGGGTCCCTGATCCCCGAGAAGCCTAACTCGGTGACATCTCCCAATAGGGGCCAACTGATACCTCATATGGCCAGGTGCCCCTCTGAGACGAAGCTTCCAGAGGAACAGGAAGCAATATTTGCCATTCTGCAATATTTGCTGTTCTGCAGCCTCTGCTGGTGACACCCAGGCAAACAGAGTCTGGAGTGGAACTCCAGCAAACTCCAACAGACCTGCAGCTGAGGGTCCTGACTATTAGAAGGAAAACTAACAAACAGAAAAGACATCCACACCAAAACTCCATCTGTATATCACCATCATCAAAGACCAAAGGTAGATAAAACCACAAAGATGGGGAGAAACCAGAGCAGAAAAGCTGAAAATTCTAAAAATCAGAGCGCCTCTTCTCCTCCAAAGGAACACATCTCCCACCAGCAACGAAACAAAGTTGGATGGAGAATGACTTTGACAGGTTGAGAGAAGAAGGCTTCACACGATCGATAATAACAAACTTCTCTGAGCCAAAGGAGGTTATTCGAACACAACACAAAGAAGCTAAAAACCTTGAAAAAAGTTTAGATGAATGGCTAACTAGAATAAACAGCAGAGAGAAGACTTTAAATGACTGGATGGAGCTGAAAACCATGGCACGAGAACTACGTGACAAATGCACAAGCTTCAGTAGCCGATTTGATCAAGTGGAAGAAAGTGTATCAGTGATTGAAGATCAAATGAATGAAATGAAGCAAGAAGAGAAATTTAGAGAAAAAAAGTAAAAGGAAGCAAACAAAGCCTTCAAGAAATATGGGACTATGTGAAAAGACCAAATCTACGTCTGATTGCTGTACCTAAAAGTGATGGGGAGAATGGAACCAATTGGAAAACACTCTTCAGGGTATTATACAGGAGAACTTCCACAACCTAGCAAGGCAGGCCAACATTCAAATTCGGGAAATACAGAGAACGCCACAAAGACACTCCTCGAGAAGAGCAACTCCAAGACACATAATTGTCAGATTCACCAAAGTTGAAAAGAAGGAAAAAATGTTAAGGGCAGCCAGAGAGAAAGGTCGGGTTACCCACAAAGGCAAGCCCA
>NW_012116266.1:7928474-7930553 GCF_000951035.1 Colobus angolensis palliatus
TGATAAAACAGACTTTAAACCAACAAAGATCAAAAGAGACAAAGAAGGCCATTATATAATGGTAAAGGGATCAATTCAACAAGAAGAGCTAACTATCCTAAATATATATGCACCCAATACAGGAGCAACCAGATTCATAAAGCAAGTCCGTAGAGACCTACAAAGAGACTTAGACTCCCACACAATAATAACAGGAGACTTTAACACCCTACTATCAACATTAGACAGATCAATGAGACAGAAAGTTAACAGGATATCCAGGAATTGAATTCAGTTCTGCACCAAGCACACCTAAGAGACATCTACAAAACTCTCCACCCCAAATCAACAGAATATTTATTCTTCTCAGCACCACATTGCACTTATTCCAAAATTGACCACACAGTTGGAAGTAAAGCACTCCTCAGCAAATGTAAAACAACACAAATTATAACAAACCGTCTCTCAGACCACAGTGCAATCAAACTAGAACTCAGGGTTAAGAAACTCACTCAAAACTGCTCAACTACATGGAAACTGAAAAACCTGCTCCTGAATGACTACTGGGTACATAACGAAAAGAAGGCAGAAATAAAGATGTTCTTTGAAACCAATGAGAACAAAGACACAACATATCAGAATCTCTGGGACACATTTAAAGCAGTGTGTAGAGGGAAATTTATAGCACTAAATGCCCACAAGAGAAAGCAGGAAAGAACTAAAATTGACACCCTAACATCACAATGGAAAGATCTAGAGAAGCAAGAGCAAACACATTCAAAAGCTAGCGGAAGACAAGGAATAACTAAGATCAGAGCAGAATGGAAGGAGATAGAGACACAAAAACCCTTCAAAAAATCAACAAGTCCAGGAACTGGTTTTTTGAAAAGATCAACAAAATTGATAGACCACTAGCAAGACTAATAAAGAAGAAAAGAGAGAAGAATGAAATAGATGAAATAAAAAAATGATAAGGGGGATATCACCACCAATCCCACAGAAATACAAACTACCATCAGAGAATACTATAAACACCTCTACGCAAATAAACTAGAAAATCTAGAAGAAATGGATAAATTCCTGGACATGTACATCCTCCCAAGACTAAACCAGGAAGAAGTTGAATCCCTGAATAGACCAATAACAGGCCCTGAAATTGAGGCAATAATTAAGAGCCTATCAACCAAAAAACAGTCCAGGACCAGATGGATTCACAGCCGAATTCTACCAGAGGTACAAAGAAAAGCTGGTACCATTCCTTCTGAAACTATTCCAATGAACAGAAAAAGAGGGAATCCTCCCTAAACCATTTTATGAGGCCAGCAGCATCCTGATACCAAACCCTGGCAGAGACACAAGAAAAAAAGAGAATTTTAGACCAACATCCCTGATGAACATTGATGCAAAAATCCTCAATAAAATACTAGCAAACTGAATCCAGCAGCACATCAAAAAGCTTATCTACCATGATCAAGTGGGCTTCATCCCTGGGATGCAAGGTTGGTTCAATATATGCAAATCAATAAATGTAATCCATCATATAAACAGAACCAAAGACAAAAACTACATGATTATCTCAATAGATGAAGAAAAGGCCTTCAACAAAATTCAACAGCACTTCATGCTAAAAACTCTCAACAAATTAGGTATTGATGGGATGTATCTCAAAATAATAAGAGCTATTTATGACAAACCCACAGCCAATATCATAATGTATGGGCAAAAACTGGTAGCATTCCCTTTGAAAACTGGCACAAGACAGGGATGCCCCCTCTCACCACTCCTATTCAACATAATGTTGGAAGTTCTGGCCAGGGCAATCAGGCAAGAGGAAGAAATAAAGGGTATTCAGTTAGGAAAAGATGAAGTCAAACTGTCCCTGTCTGCAGATGACATGACTGTATATTTAGAAAACCCCATCATCTCAGACCAAAAGCTCCTTAAGCTGATAAGCAACTTCAGCAAAGTCTTAGGATACAAAATCAATGTGCAAAAATCACAGGCATTCCTGTACACCAATAACAGACAAACAGAGAGCCAAATCATGAGTGAACTCCCATTCACAATTGCTTCAAAGAGAATAAAATACCTAGGAATCCA
>NW_012116266.1:7939003-7940848 GCF_000951035.1 Colobus angolensis palliatus
TCCTTTGTAGGGACATGGATGAAGCTGGAAACCATCATTCTCAGCAAACTATTGCAAGGACAGAAAACCAAACACCGCATGTTCTCACTCATAGGTAGGAATTGAACAATGAGAACACTTGGACACAGGATAGAGAACATCACACACTGGGGCCTGTTGTGGGGTGGAGGGAGGAGGAAGGGATAGCATTAGGAGATATACCTAATGTAAATGACGAGTTAATGGGTGCAGCACACCAACATGATACATGTATACATATGTAACAAACCTGCAGGTTGTGCACATGTACCCTAGAACTGAAAGTATAATAATAATAATTCCTGTATGTGAACGTTATTATGAGAATCAAATGAGTTAATACATGCAAATTCTTAGAACAGCTCCTGGCATGCAGAGTAAATTTATAATAATTAGGAACTTAACTGAGAAATAAAAGCATAAGTATATTGCTTTCATATAGTGGTCACATTACATAAAAATGCATAAATTTTTATTATGTGGTCACATTATCTAAAAATGTGAAATTAACCAGGTGTGGTGGCTCAGGCCTGTAATCCCAGCACTTTGGGAGGCCAAGGTTGGTAGATCACTTGGGGCCAGAAGTTTGAGACCAGCCTGGCCAACATGGTGAGATCCCCATCTCTACTAAAAATACGAAAAAAAGTTAACCAGGCATGGAGGTGGGTGCCTGTAATCCCAGCTACTCAGGAGGCTGAGACACGAGAATCACTTGAACCCGGGAGGCGGAGGTTGCAGTGAGCCAAGATGGCACCATTGCATTCCAGGCTGTGCAACAGAGTGAGACTCTGTCAAAAAAAAAAAAAGAATTAAATAGTAGAAGAGACAGCTTTAAATGTTCAAAATGGTACCACAGGGAGAAGAACTGGAAAGTGGGGAGTAGTGAGATCTCCCATTGCTGAATGAATGCTACCGTCTCCTTCTCTTTCCCAGTCAGGAGTATCTGGTAATACCTATTCCTTGCGCCAACTAGGAAATCACTGACTTCCGGCCAATCATTTATAGTCTGCTCCATTCCCTTCCCAATGTTCCCAGACAGAAAAGCACATGTGCAGATTAAAGCACAGACTCAGATTAAATAGAGTTCCTTTATATTATACTAAAGTCACTGATCGCTAACCAGGGCTCGTTTTAGAACTTTCCCTAAACAGCCTGAGCTTCCATAGTTGAATCAGTAGCTGGGCACCTCAGATGCTGTCTCTCAGAGCATCCTGGCTTCAACACAAATGTCACCAAACTGCCCACTTCAGTCATTCCTAAATGACTTTGACAATGTTTGTCATATTCCTTATTACTGGTTCTTTAATTTCCTGTATTTTTAATTGGCTCTCTTTACTGAAATAAGAATTTACATGAACAAGTTTTCTAAACGAACATTTTATATCACTACCACAAATGGAAAAGCACTGCATTTGCTACAAAAGAGGAACTGTAAAAAATAAATAAAATAAGAATGTAACACCATTACTAAATTCCAGCTAGATACTATTGCTTACTCATTTGTCAAAAAGGGAAATTAGCATGTTTTGAGACATGATAAGATACGTTAGTCCTGGCTGAGCATGGTGGCTCATGCTTGTAATCCTAGCACTTCGGGAGGCCAAGGAGGGTGGATCACTTGAAATCAGGAGTTCCAAACCAGCTTGGCCATCATGGTGAAACTCCGTCTCTACTAAAAATACAAAAAATTAGCTGGGTGTGGTGGCATGCACCTGTGATTCCAGCTACACAGGAGGCTGAGGCAGGAGAATCGCTTGAACCCAGGAGGCGGAGGTTGCAGTGAGCCAAGATCGTGCCACTGCACTCCAGCCTGGGCGACACGGCGAG
>NW_012116266.1:7940898-7943421 GCF_000951035.1 Colobus angolensis palliatus
AAAAAGGAAAAAAAGAAAAAAAAATGGCTGGCGCGGTGGCTCACGCCTGTAATCCCAGCACTTTGGGAGGCCGAGGTGGGCGGATCACCTGAGGTCTGGAGTTTGAGACCAGCCTGATCAACATGGAGAAATCCCGTTTCTACTAAAAATACAAAATTAGCCAGGCGTGGTGGTGCATGCCTGTAATCCCAGCTACTCAGGAGGTTGAAGCACGAGAATTGCTTTAACCTGGGAGGCAGAGGTTGCGGTGAGCCGAGATCCTGCCATTGCACTCCAGCCTGGGCAACAACAGCGAAACTCCATCTCAAAAAAAAAAAAAAGGTAAGGGAATCATAAAGAATAACTGGCCAGGTGCGGTGGCTCACGCCTGTAATCCCAGCACTTTGGGAGGCCAAGGCGGGTGGATCATGAGGTCAGGAGATCGAGACCATCCTGGCTAACACGGTGAAACCTCGTCTCTACTAAAAATACAAAAATTAGCCAGGCATGGTGGCACACGCCTGTTGTCCCAGCTACTCGGGAGGCTGAGGTGGGAGAATTACTTGGACCCAGGAGGCGGAGATTGCAGTGAGCTGAGATCTCGCCACTGCACTTCAGGCTGAGCAACAGAGCAGACCCTCTTTCAAAAAAATAAAAGAATAACTTTTCACTATGTGAGCCATCGTTGTTTAGTGCATAATGTCTGCATACTCGCCAGTATCCCCTGCAGCTCCTCCACAGTTGTGGGGTCCCACACTACAGGAAGACAATGCATTTTAGCTCAGAGTACAGGTCTCAAAAACTTGGCTAAATATTTCCCCCTTCCACTCATACCAGTGTACAGGGAACAACAATGGATTAATGGATTAGTAACCAAAGACAGGGCAGGTAGGTCCCAACTAGCATCTGCTCCACTCGGCCCGCTGGTGACTAGACAGGGCACAGTAATAGTGTTCACCACTTCTCTTTCCCCCAAACCTCCTCTGGAAATTCCAGGCTTACCTCAATATTCCCAAGGTTCAAGTGACCAGCTCAAGGGCTCAGGCTGCTGAGGCCCAACCTCACGTGCCCAGAAAGTGGACACACCCAGGGGTTGCTCCTGGAAGGAAGGAGAAATGACGGTGAGTAGAAGCCAATGTCAGCCGCTCTAGCTGGGCCCTCCTTCTACTGATGTCTTGACCTGCAGCCCACAGCATCTGGGCAAGGAACCAAAGTCGTTTTGAGCCAGCAGGGTCAGACTTCTAGAAGCAGACAGCTAAGGTAAAGGATCTGTCCTTTACTCCCTGGAAAGCAGTCTGGAGAGGTGAAACCAGCCTAGACTTCAATATCAGACAGATCTGGATTCAAATTCCAGCTCTGCCTCTCACTTGCTGAGGAACCTAAACACCTCCTTTTGTTTCACTCAGCCTCCATCTTTTCAAGTGGAAAAGAACTGCTTGGTAAGGTTGCTGTGGGGAGTGAGTAAAGCAATATACGTAGTGCTTAATCTCACAGATAGCAGATGCTCCAGAAATGCTAATTCTCTTGCCCACTGGTATTCCTCAGGCAGCCACCAGTCACCTTCTTCTGAAGCTGTTGGAGGGATACGGGCAGGCAGGAAGCTCAGTCTGAACAACCAGACTTCAGACCAGCTCAGACACAAGGTGAAACAGAAACCAAAAGCTCAGAGTACATGACTTACCTCCTCCAAACCTTTGCTCCAGCCACTGCCACTCCCCAGAGAACGCCCTCCCCATCTCCTCCCACCCACTGCAGAGAGTGCTCACATTCTCCACCGTTTATCAGACACTTGTTTCTCACTGCCTGGCACTGTGAGTTGTCGTTTATTAACTAGTTTATTGTCTTCTTTGAAAAATAATTTTTTTAAAAAATATACCTTATCCATATACATAAAGCTGTCCCCCAATTCCTGAGTGGATATGCTTGTGGTTTGTGTTTGCGTTTTAATTACTAAGCAATCTGGCTCATCCCTTTGTGCAAAGCATTGCCTTAGGTTACAGTGTAGGAAACTGTATTAGCTCATCCTCACACTGTTATAAAGAAATACCGAAGACTGGATAATTTATAAAGAGAAGAGGTTTAACTGGCTCACAGTTTCACAAGCTGTACAGGAAGCATAGTGACATCTGCTTCTGGGGAAGCCTCACTGTACTTATTTATTTGAAGGACTGATTTTCTACAAAGTGAAAACCTCTCCTATGGCCTCTTCAATCCCTCCTTGAGGTCCCCACTGTTAACATTTTTATTCTTTCAGACTTTTTTCTAGGCTTGTAAAGCCATAGTAATTCTTGCTCTGCCACTTACTAGCTGCATGACCTTGAAGGAGCAAGTTACTTAACGTCTCAGTGCCTTCCTCGACTCATTCATAAAGTAGCTGTAGTGATTCCTACATGTGAAGGTTATTATGAGAACGAAATGAGTTAATACATGCAAAATACTTAGCTCCTGGCATGCAGAGTAAAGACATAAATAGGCCGGGCGCGGTGGCTCAAGCCTGTAATCCCAGCACTTTGGGAGGCCGAGACGGGCGGATCACGAGGTCAG
>NW_012116266.1:7945731-7948621 GCF_000951035.1 Colobus angolensis palliatus
CAGCTACTCAGGAGGCTGTGGCAGGAGAATCGCTTGAACCTGGGAGACAGAGATTGCAGTGAGCCGAAATCACGCCACTGCACTCCAGCCTGGGTGACAGAGCGAGACTCCATCTCAAAAAAGAAAAAAAAAAAATCCATCTTTTTTTTTATTATTTTATTATGTCACTTTTGCCAAAAAGTACCTGCCTTCTCTCCCAAAGCAGATTATCATTTCCTAAAAGGGAGGGACCTTTCTTGCATCCATAAGTTTCCTTCCAACCTGGCAGGTAGTACATATTGTACATATTGGTTGGTGGTGTGACTGATAGGAAGTTGAATGAGAACTAGCACATTTTTAACGAAGCAAAGCAGCAGCTATCAGAACTCAGAATCAAATAAAAGCAGTCCCCCAATTCCTGAGTGGATATGCTTGTGGTTTGTGTTTGCGTTTTAATTACTAAGCAATCTGGCTCATCCCTTTGTGCAAAGCGTTGCCTTAGGTTACATGTAGGAAACTGTATTAGCTCATCCTCACACTGTTATAAAGAAAACCTAAGACTGGATAATTTATAAAGAAAAGAGGTTTAATTGGCTCACAGTTCCACGGGCTGTATAGGAAGCGTAGTGGCATCTGCTTCTGGGGAAGCCTCAGAGAGCTTTTACTCATGGCAGAAGGCAAAGCAAGGGCAGGCATCTTACATGGCAGGAGCAGGACCAAGAGAGTGCGGAGGCGCCACACACTTTTAAAAAACCAGATCTCATGAGAACTCTATCACAAGAACAGCACCAAAGGGATGGTGCTCACCCATTCATGAAGGATCCATCCCCATGATCCAATCACCTCCATCAGGCTCCACCTCTGACACTGGGGATTACCTTGACATGTGATTTGGGCAGCACCACACATCCAAACCATATCAGAAACAGGATGGATAAGATATTGTTTCTGCCCTTATGAAGTTTGTGATCCCTAAATGCCCATCACTAAGGTGCTTGTTAGAGCACTGATGATCCATACATTCAATGGCGCTGTAGCAGTCATGAAAAGGATCAAGCAGATCTATATGTTCTGATACAGAACAGTCTCCAAGATATGTTAAATGAGCTAACCAAGGTGCAAAACAGTGCTAGTATTCATGGGGGGAAAATGAGGGAAGGACACACATACACATATGCTTATATAAGAATAAAATATCTCTGAAAGAATACTCAAAACATTAGAAACAATAATTATCTCCATAAAAGGAACTGAAGGTTTGGGGGACAGTGTGAAATCCACTTTTCCCCATGGACCGTTTTGTACTGTTTAAATTGTTTAACCATCTGGTTGTAGTTCTATTTCTAAATAAAGAAAATGGGAATTTTATAAGTATGTTTACAATGAAACAAGAAAGATGACACAGGTATATGTGAAACAGTAGGGACGCAGAAGAGTGCCAAATTCAGAAGTCTCAACTTTGTTGCTCCAGAATCACAAGGGGGTGCTGTAAAGGGAGGTTTCCGTCTTGCTGTAGGGCGTTGTCAATCTCAGGCGATGTGGCTGGAGGGCAGGCAGAAGGAAGCCTCTGGAAAGAACTAGGAAATGCTGCTCCACCTGTGCGTGGGGGGTTGAGGTGTCTGTGCAGAGATGGCAGTGGGCAGGAAGGTTGCTGAGATCTGAGTCTGTTTAGCACCCCACACTGTTCTCTTCCTGCCTCTGATTTCCATTGTCTTTTCCAGAAATTTCAACATCCTACTGAGCACAAAGAGAAATAAAAGGGGAACTCTGATTGAGTGGTTTGTCACACGCAGGGACCTGAAGAGTCTGGACACCGGCATAACTTTTTTATGGGCAGCTGTACTTTCAATTCCTGGCAGAATGACTCACATTTCTCATCAGTAATGGAGTAGTCTATTTTTTTATTTGTTTACGATCTTCAAGATAAACCAAGCCCATTTCTCACAGGCCTGAAACTGTTGATAAAGTTGACTTATCCTTGATGTTTCAAGATGGTAACTCAAGTGGAGAGGCCGTGGCTCCTATCTCCAAGGCTACTTAGCTTCTCTGGGCCTTGATTTTCTGATCTCTAAAATGGGAACTAAAACACCTCTCCGTCACTCTCATCATCATTTTTAGCAGCAGCAGGTGGCTAAACCCAAGGGCTGGAGTTGTTAATTTGGCAGCAGCAAGAAGTCCCAGGCCAAAACTGGCTCACTGTCCCCTTGCAGTGTGGCCAGACTGAGCTTTCAGAAAGGCATGAGTGGTAGGGGTGAAGATTCTTACTCTCTGATCCCTTCTGCCCTAGTGGAAAGATCCTTCTGAAGTTTCTAAGGATTTTTTTCTTTTTTTTAGAAGGAGTCTCGCTGTGTCACCCAGATTGGAGTGTAGTGTCACTGGCACGACCTCGGCTCACTGCAACCTCCACCTCTCAGGTTCAAGCAATTCTTGTGCCTCAGCCTCCCAAGTGGCTAGGACTACAGGTGTACATCACCACACCTGGCTAATTTTTGTGTTTTAAGTAGAGACAGGGTTTCACCATGTTGGCCAGACTGGTCTCATACTCCTGGCCTCAAGTAATCTGCCTGCCTCAGCCTTCCAAAGTGCTAGGATTACAGGTGTGAGCCACCATGCCCTGCCTCTAAAGATCTTTTTGAAGGTTCTTCAAATGATGAAATAGCAGCCTGATCCAATAGAGTGCTGAGCTTCTAATTGTACATTCTGAGTGGAGGAATGCCAGCAGTAATGTGTGCATTGTGGGTGTCATGGTGAAGATGACTGACTCTGTAGATGAACCCCTTGACTTACACTGATTTGTTAGAAACCAGTTTAGGGGCCAGGCGCGATGGCTCAAGCCTGTAATCCTGACACTTTGGGAGGCCGAGACGGGTGGATCATGAGGTCAGGAGATCGAGACCATCCTGGCTAACAC
>NW_012116266.1:7948680-7966125 GCF_000951035.1 Colobus angolensis palliatus
AGAGCGAGACTCCGCCTCAAAAAAAAAAAAAAAAAAAAAAGACATAAATACATAATAAGTAGGAACAAATATTGTTTTACATACGTAGAGGAAAGAAAGACATCACATATACCATTTTGTTTACAAAAGCGGGGTAAGTATACTGTGCCAGTATCAATCATTGTGTTGCATCTGAGCTCCAAGTCCACCCTGTTCTGTTTGGTGACACCAAGCTACATCCCACAAAAAGATCTCCTTTGCCAGCTGGCACAATTTTAGGCTTTGTCAGTAGAGGGCACCAGAGGGACGGTGCAAGGCCTAGCAGAGAACTGGGTTTCTCTTCCGGGTTCTGGTGCTTTTCTTCCTGCTCTTAACGCCCTGACTGCCAGCAGCTCGTAGAACAACACCCAGTGGTGCTCACCTTCAGGGAACTTTGGCAGCCTCCCAGCGAGCAGCTTCCTGCTCACCAGCCGGGGCTTGCTGACTGCAGACAGCTTGAGTGCTCTTGTACCTTTAGCAGTTAGCCTCCTTTCACTAGTTAATAATTCTTCCTATTACATTTTCCCTTTCAAATTACTGGTGTGGTTTCCATCTCTAACTGGACCCTAACTTTTAGTTCATGCTTAGTATCTATCAGATAGCTTGCAAAATTTATTTAACCATTCCCCTATTGAAAGGAAAGTATTACAGTTTCCAGTGTTCTACTATTATACACTGTACAGTAATGAACATGTGTTTTTCATCCACATGACTGTTTTTGAAAGAAAAGAACTCCTGGAAGAGGAATAAATTGCTCTGCCATAGGGTTGTGCATTTAAGTCTTTGAAAAATGTTGTGAAATTGCTCTCCCTATAAGGTTGCACCAATTTATATTTCCAAAAGTAGGTGAAAGTGCCCACTTCCCCATACCCTCACCAATCATTTTTCTTTAACATGTATTAATCTTAGGGGTAGTGTCTCATTGTTTTAGTTTGTTTTGTGCGGTTACTAAGGAGATTGAACATTTTTTCATAACTGTTGTCTATTTTTATTTCTTCTGTCCAACACTTGCTCATATCCCTTATTCATTTTTTAGTTGGATTGTCACTTTTTTATAATTCATAGAAATTCTTTGTTGATTCATTCCTAAAGGTATGTGTAGTTTTACAGATTTTATTAAAGGCCTTCGTTCTTAGTTATGTAGCAAATGTTTTCCCCTGATTCATTTCATGTCTTTTTTTATGTGATAAAATATACATAACATAAAAGTTACCATTTTCATCACTTAAGTGTACAGTTCAGTAACATTAAGTACATTAATACTGATGTGTAACCACCACACATCTCCAAAACATCTTCATCTTCCTAACCTTCATTGTATGTCTTTAAATGCATTCTTTGTGTCTTATATTATACAAAAGTTTTACATTTTTATCTATTCTAATTTATCAGCCTTGTCCTTTATGACTTCTGGCTTTTACATCTTGTGTAGGGAAATTTTTGCTGGTGCTGTATTTTCTATATGTTCTTTTAATGCCTTTCTAGTCTTGTTTTAACGTTTATATCTTTAAGCCATTCGGCATTTTTGTGCTGGTATGCATGGTCTGAGGTGGGCTTCTAACTTTACTTTCTTGTGGGAGGACCCGATTATCCTAATACCTTTTTTAAAAAATTATCTTTTCGCTGGGTTCGGTGGCTCACGCCTGTAATCCCAGCACTTTGGAAGGCCTAAGCAGGCAGATCATGAGGTCAGGAGATGGAGACCATCCTGGCTAACACAGTGAAACCCCATCTCTACTAAAGATACAAAAAATTAGCCCGGTGTGGTGGCGGGTGCCTGTAGTCCCAGCTACTTGGGAGGCTGAGGCAGGAGAATGGCATGAACCCAGAAGGCGGAGGTTGCAGTGAGCTGAGATCGTGCCACTGCACTCCAGCCTAGGTGACAGAGCCAGACTCCGTCTCAAAAAAAAAAGAAGTGTCTTAAGGGAGTTTCCCATGTTTCCCATCTGCAGCTTGCTTCCTGTTCTGGAGAATATATCCAGATCATTATTTTGCAACAGGGATGGCTCAGGGCAATAAAAAGTGAGTCAATACCCCTTATCCTTGCTTTGGCAACACTGATTATATTAATTATAGCCACAGAAATCACCACCAAAAACACAGACGGGCACATTGGAAAAACATACTCTGCCCAAGAGGGCAAAGCTTCCCTGCAAACCTGGCCAAGTATTCAACAAGCCAAAAAATCGCCCAATCTGGTGGCTAAATTCCGTTAATCAGCACTGAGATGCAGAAAGGATTAAAGAAAAAAAGAGAATACCCCCCACATCCAGCACTCCGTTGAAGATATAAAACATGACTGATGCATTTGAAGCCCCTGTAATTCCTCCCCATTGGCATGTTTCTCCCTCTCTCCCCAAGCCCCAAGCCCATCCCAGACAACTACTACTCTAAACTCCTCATCACCCCCATGCATCTATATATTTGTACAATATACATACGAATTTATAAGCAACATAAAAGACTCTTAAGTGTTTTAACATTCTATAAATCATATTATATATATTATTTGCTCATCATTATGTTACTGATACATATATTTAAACTGTATGAAATGCCAATATTAGGTTGTTTCTGATCTGTAAGAACGGCAATTTCATATGGTTCAACCTAATAATTCTAGCTAATTTTGTTTCACTACTTGATAGTATTCCTTTATACGACTATACCACAATTTATCTATGCTCCTGATGAATCTATAGATTGTATGTGTTGCTTCTTTTTATTTTATTTATTTGTGCTCTCACAGTGTTGCTCAGAAAACTAACTCCTCCTTATCTCCTGGTACATGTGCAAGATTTCTTTTGGGGCCAGGTGTGGTGGCTCATGCCTATAATTTCAATACTTTGGGAGGCTGAGACAGGAAGATTGCTTGAGGCCAGGAGTTCGAGACCTTCCTGCACAACATAACAAGACCCTGTCTCTACAAAACAATGTTTTTAAGTTTATTTTGGGACATAGATCCAAAAATAGATTTGCTAGATTTTACTGTGTGCAAATTTCCAACATTTATAAATATTGCAAATAGCTTTCTAAAATGATTGTGTCAATTTACATTTCCTAGATCTATGTGACAGAGTTTCCTTCACTCTGTATCTTCACCCATACTTAGTACTGACAGAGTTTTAAATATTGATAATATGATGGACATAAAATGCTATCTCACTGTGGCTGTATTTTTCAAATTCTCTGATGACCCAAGAGAATGATTATGTTTTCATATGTTTATTGCCCACTGGTATTTCCTTTTAATTACTGCTTCATATTTTTTGCTCATCTTTGAACTAGTTTATATGTTTACCCATCTAGATTGGATTGTTTAATATGTTATGGATTTGTAGAAGATTATATATATAGTATATGTATGTACATCTCCTTTATCAGTTATACAACATGGCAGATATCATTTCCCAGTTTGTGGCTCATCCCTCAGGTTTTGTTTTTGTTTTTGTTTTGAGACAAAGTCTCGCTCTGTCACCCAGGCTGGAGTGCAGTGGCATGATCTTGGCTCATTGCAACCTCCACCTCCCAGAGTCAAGTAATTCTCATGCCCCAGCCTCCCATGTAGCTAAGATCACAGGTGCGTGCCACCATGCCCAGCTAATTTTTTTTAGTAGAGACAGGTATCACCAAGTTGGCCAGGCTGGTCTTGAACTCCTGACCTCAAGTGATCCGCCCGCCTCAGTCTCCCAAAGTTCTGGGATTACAGGCATGAGCCACCGCACCCCAGGCTCATCCTTCAACTTTTTAATGTTGTTTTTGGTGTTTTAAAAGTCAAGAAGCAAGTGTTTCTTCTTAAATTCACAAATGACAGTTCCTATAGTGGGTTATCAAGGGAAAAGGTGGGGCGTCACAAGAAATATCTCTAACCCTTTAGGTTGAGATCATAGAGAATTCTATGATCAGTAAAACAGACCGAGAGTGCAAAAGGGTGATATAACCAGGGAAATGTCACAGCATTGCCGAAACTCCTGAAAGCCCATTGGAGGTTTGTGGTCATTGGTTTGAAACAAGACCTGTCTGCAACATGGAAGGTTTTCACCCCAGCCACATCCTGGAATTCCAGTACAAATTTGGAGGACACGGATTTATGTGATTAGCCTGAGTTGGGATTCTGCCACCTCAGTGGAACTGAGGGAAAGGCAAGGGTGCTGGTGCATACAGGAGACTTTAACAAAGACATGTGGACTCCAAGCTGAGTGAAGAGTGAGTGAGGGGTGGTGCTGATATCGGGAAGACAAAAGATAGGGTCAGTCAACCTAACTGGAAGCCCCGGTGGCACTGAAGATCCTTGAAGGGAAGGTCCCAGAAGAAGCAAGATGGAATGATGCGAGGTGGTTGTCAGAGAGGGACATGCTTGGAATTGAACTGTGAGTGAAAGTACAGATGGTAGTAATGACAAAGTTTATTGGATGCATTATTGGGTGGACATGGAGGATACACTCATTGAAACAGCGTGGGGAAAACTTGTGACAAACGCAGAGTGAATAATGGGAAAATATATAGCAAAATGGAATTATAAATAAATATCCTTTTTTCTTTGTGTGTTTTTGTATTTCCCAAATATTCCATAATGAACATACATGACTGCATGATCAGAAAAAAAAGTTATAAAATAAAATTCCTTTATTTATTAGTTAAGTCTATTTCTACTATTTACAAGTACTCAGCTCAAAATCTCACAGTTATTTCCATTCTAGAATTTCACCAGTATCTCCCAGGCATTTTACAGAATCACTTAAAATGAGACCTAAGTAGACATGTAAGTTTCACAGCATAAGTTCTTTCTTTCAAGAAATACCTACCTGAAATATGCCTGTAGAAGTGGGGAGGACTGGGTATACAGTGGACAGAATTGGGGGCAAAACTCTTCTTGAACACCTTTAATATATCTTCTTATCTTCGAACCATACAAATGTCTTTATAAAAATATTACCTACTCAAAATTACTTAAAAAGTAAAACTTAGTACAATTTAAAAGTTTTAATTTAAGAATCTTTTTATAAAAATTCAGATTTGCAAAAGTTATGTTAGGAAATAAACAGTTGTTTGCATTGCCAAATAAGTAAATCTTTAAACACAGAATTTCCTCTAGTTTTTTTTTAAAGGGTTAAGAATTCCATTTTTAAAAAACACCTGCCTGTAGCCCCAGCTGCTACTCAGGAGGTTCTGGGGGGAGGATCACTTGAGCACAGGAGGTAGAGGTTGCAGTTAGCCAAGATGGTATCACTGCACTCCAGCCTGGGTGACACAGTGAGGCTCTGTCTCAAACAAAACTAAACTAAACTAAACTAAATTTAAAAATTTGGTTCCTACTCAAAATTCAAAGATACAAATGTGTTGCTACATTCTTATCACATCCTTAAGAGCAAACTGCAGACTTCCGACAAAACTGAAACCCTACCAGAAAAAAGTTAAATGATTTGTCACATACAATGCAAATCTCACCAGGGGACAGTTACACTTGTTTGGTGTGGCTCCGGAGTTTAGAATGAAAACGAGTGGTTTTAAATAGCTTCTAAGGAGGCAGAAACAGAGAACAGAGAAGAGAACAATTAAAGCTGTCCAAAAGTGAAACCAGGTGACTTGGAGGGACAGGGTGGCAAATCCAGAGATACAAAGAATTGCAAATCCTCCAGGAATGGCTTCGAGGCTTCAGTAAGTCACTTAGCACTCTAAGGGCTGGAATGCAGGGTCACTGGGGTCCTTTCAAGCTCCCAAATCCATGTCCCCACTTGTGGTGAGTTCCCTCTGCTAGAAGGGTTCAGCAGAGGTGAGGGACAGTGGAGGAGGAGTCTGTTACGGAATGAGAGGTTGGAATAAAGCAAGCTTCAAACAGATTAACCACTGGCACCTGAAGACCTCTAGCTACAGATGCACATCCACACTACATTAAAAGTTCCAAGGTAAAGTTCATCCCTTTCTGTAGGCAGGCCCCAGAACATGAGCAGTCATTGTGTGGCAGTACTCAAAGATGAAGCAGTCGCCCGGAAGAGCCAGGACACACATCTGTGAAGTTTTAAAGATTATCACCAAAAAAGAATTAAAGCACTTAAAAATGAAGGTGGAGAGCTCAGAGGCTCTGAGAACAAATTTACAAACACCTAAGGGCCCAAGAATTCCAGGTTGAGAACAAGTTGACCAGATCACTCAGAAAGCATCAGATCTGTAAGGTTCTGTGAATCATGTATGGCATAAAAATTACCTGTTTGAGGTAAACTTCTAGTTTAGTTTACCTCCATGGAGATTTGATCATTATTGATTAAGGGTTGCTATTCAGCAACATTCACCATTGTGTTGTACCAGTCAGTGTCTGTTCTGATGGGTCGGTACCACAGTGTACTGTATGATTATATGTTTAACACTGCCTGGGCATAGGCGGAATAGAATGCATTGCTAGGGGTAAGCCCTGTGATATCCAACCTGCCCACCACCATTGTGAATCCCTGAAGCAGAGGCCAGTAGGTGCTATGGCTCTAATAAAAATAAACACCAGTAGTTAAATAATTGTAACATTTGTAATAACAATTGATTTTTCATGTCTTTAATTTTGCTTGGCAGTATCCAAACTTCTATGAAAGAAAGAATGAATGAGGCCAAACACGATGACTCATTCCGTTGGGAGGCCAAAGCGGGCAGATCACTTGAGGTTAGGAGTTTGAGACCAGCCTGGCCAACATGACAAAACTCTGTTTCTACTAGAAATATGAAAATTAGCCAGGTGTGATGGTGCACACCTGTAATCCCAGCTACTCAGGAGGCTGAGGCAGGAGAATCGCTTGAACCCAGGAGACGAAGCTTGCAGTGAGCCAAGATCGTGCCACCACACTCTAGCCTGGGTGAGAGAGCAAGACTTCGTTAAAAAAAAAAAAAAAGAATGAATAAAAGAGAGAGGAAGAAGGGGAAAGAGAGAAACATTTAATTACAGCTCTTGTAGGTGAGTACAACTAGGCAAAATATATAGGAACCTCACTCAATCTACCTATTCCCTTCATAAACGTCTTGGCATACAATGACTATCACCACTGTCAAATAGCTGTGATCAAATCACTTGTTATTCCTGAACTCAAAATTCACACAGACATGCACATACAAATACAGACAAGCATAATGTTTCACAAAATCTTGGAGGTAACACTCTACCAACTGTGCACACCTCCTGCTGAGGAGGAATGAGCCAAGGATGACTATGTTCTGGTGTCTGGATAGATCCACGACTCACAGCTGTAAATGCCCAGGGACCTCCGAAGTACTTGCTGGAGGCCTCTAAAAACAATATTTCCTGATTCTAGAATTTAACCTTAGACAAGCACTAAGTTCTAGCAAAAGAGAAATAGGAAATACACCAGAGGCTCAAAACTTAAACATCAAACCCCAAATATTCCTGATGAAGGAGGTCTCACTCACGTCCGTGTGAAGAGACCACCAAATAGGCTTTGTGTGAGCAATAAAGCTTTTTAATCACCTGGGTGCAGGCGGGCTGAGTCCGAAAAGAGAGTCAGCGAAGGGAGATAGGGGCAGGGCCATTTTATAGGATTTGGGTAGGTAGTGGAAGATTACAGTCATAGGGCGTTGTTCTCTGGCTGGCAGGGGTGGGGTTCAGAAGGTACTCAATGGGGGAGTTCTTGAGCCAGTTAGAACCAGGAGAAGGAATTTCACAAGGTTATGTCATCAGTTAAGGCAGGAACAGGCCATTTTCACTTCTTTTGTGATTCTTCAGTTACTTCAGGCCATCTGGATGTATATGTGCAGGTCACAAGGGACATGATGGCTTAACTTGGGCTCAGGGGCCTGACAGGAAGTTTTATCAACAGCGTTTTGTTCAACTGAACTCAGAGCCAAGAGCTGGCCTTCTTCTGCTGTGGACATCACGAGCTAGTGAGGGAAGAATTAGGTCTCACTCAGAGTATGTCAGGGGTACTGCTAGTGCTAAGTTGCTGCTAATAAAGTCAGCTGGAATTACGCACAAAGGAACTTAAGTCCTGCTATTTCTGTTGCAGTTACAACTAGAAGACCCTACCACCTAAAGGCCTTTATGTGCACCTCAGCACAGTTAGATTTAAATAGATGCACACATACACATTCTTTTTTGTCTTCCCAACAGCTGATGTTTTTCTCTACTTTACAGACAAGGCTGAAAAAAGCTAGCTTGATTTAGTTAGTGTTTCTGAGCAAAGGAATCACAGGACAATATGGAAATGCAGGGCTTTGATCTCCAGATCCTTTGCTCTTTCCTCAGTACCTCACCATCCTTCGCTTGCCTTCACATGTCAGTTCTGCCAACTGGACAAAGACTGTGACCACTAGCTTTTAGCCCTGACTGTTATGAACACAGTTTTGGGAGATCATCCTGACACATGTGTAAGAATTAAAGAAAGAGGAAAGAAACATGAAAGGTGGCTTGACAGTCAAGGGCAGGTTTATTTTAGAGAAAGCAAATTTGAAAGGGGCTTCTGGCCGAGTTAGGTCAGAGCCCACTCACTTACAGACTAAGAGTTTTTAAGGATTTAGGGTGGGAGAGTTTATCAGAGGCTTGGATTGCTTTTGTATCTCTTTGTTGTGCTTATCTGGGAGGAAGAGTGTGTCCGTTCCCATACAATCTTTCTGCAGCTGTAGGTATACCCTGCCCCCCTCCAGTCTGCTTTTAGCTTCCCTATCTTAGTGTACCTGAAGGAAAAGGAATGTGCTTATTAAGGCCCATTGTTTTACTGGAACCTATTGTATGAGGGCAAAGTTTGGCAGTTACCCAAGAGACTTCCCCCACCCCCTAACCTCCCTCTGTGCCAGAGCTGTCTTATCTGTATTTTACTCTCTTCTCTTTCTGGCTGCTTGCTGTTAGAAGGGAAGTGATTTCTTTGAAATGCATGAGGCTAGAAAGGGAACTGGAACTTAAAGTGACGGTGTTTGTCTGAGATGAGATGATGGTGCTCCTGCCCTGTCAATATGGATTAGACATTCCCTCTGTCAAGCTACATTCAAATCCACGTGACAATCAGAGACATCAGAACAGTGTTCTTGTGAATATTCTTATAACAAATGTATTGTACACAAATTTCACTTTCACATAAATAATTATAAATGCAGGCACCACTGAGAATTGTTTTTCTTCATTCCTTAAGATTTTTTTATGAGCATTCACATATCAAATGAAACACTCCTAATGCCCTTCCACGCCCCAAGCCATTCCAGTTCACCTGGCTGAAGGAAAATCCTATAAATGAGGACTGCCAGCAGGTTGTTCACATCCCCAGGACTTAGCTGCCTCGTCTATAAATGAAGGCGTTAACCACAGGACTTTGGATCTCCCTATGAGGGCTCACCTTCAAGGGTTCAAAATACAGTTCCAGGAATTAACAAAGAAAAGTTCCTCTAGAAATTGAAAAAAAAAAAAAAACTCAAGTACATAAAAATATTCAAAATCTTAATGAAGAAACCATCAAGGCATCCTTACAGAGCCACTCCCTTCAGGCAAGCCAGACATCCCCTCTGCCAAGAAGAGCCCTGAGAACAGCTTCAGTCTCTGACACAGCCTCTCTCCTCATCCCTCAGGCCAGAGGAGCAAAGTGTAGTAGTAGTGACAAGGTGGGGACTGTCCACTGCAGTCTACACTGCAGTTGCCAACCCTGAGGACATCCGGCCAAGAGAAAGGTGCTGGCCTGTAGATTGAGTCCTGATTCAAGCTTTGCCTGAAGCCAGTGCTATCCACTCCTGGGTTTCCATGTGAAAGAGGCAATAAATTCCCTTCTTTGCTTCAGTCAATTTGAATTGGGTGTTGTGTCAATGGTACCTGAAAGGTTCCAACCCCAACATTGATTTTTTTTTTTTTAAACAAGGTCTCGCCCTGTTGCTCAAGTTGGAGTACAGTTGTGTGATCTTGGCTCACCGCAGCCTCTGCCTCTGGATTCAAGAGATTCTCTTGCCTCAGCCTCCCAAGTAGCTGGGATTACAGGTGCCCACCACCACGCCTGGCTAATTTTTGTGTTTTTAGTAGTGAAAAGGTTTTGCCGTATTGGCCAGGCTGGTATTGAACTCCCGACCTCAAGTGATCTGCCTGCCTCAGCCTCCCAAAGTGCTGGGATTACAGGCGTGAGCCACCACACCCAGTCCAACATGGAATATGACATCAGGTTATAAAGCTTCTGCTTGCAGAGCAGCTGAGTGTAAATGAGACATCATCTTCCTACAGGGAAACTTGTCTCTAACCAAATAAAAACTTCCTATGTGAGCACCTTCCTTACACAAAAGCAGGAAATGGGCCTGGCATAGACCAAATTTTCACCTCACTAGATATGCAGAAGAGAAGTCTTAGGAAGGGGGAGATTAGAGAGAGGGTGGCTGGACTGTAACCTCATTGTCCAATGTTCAAGGCCGTGCAGAGGGGACACAGAATTATAACTAAGGGGTAGTTGTCTAGAGAGGCAATCTAAGCTCAGTCTAACCTAAGAACGTGGTTCTTTGAACACCAGGGAATCTTCAAATATCCCTGGTCCCCAGGTCAGACACAGTATTTCACACCTATAGTCCCAGAACTTTGAGAAGCTGAGGTGGGAGGATCACTTGAGCCCAGGAGTTTGAGACCAGCTTGGACAACATAGTGAAACCTCATCTCTACATTAAAATACAAAAGTTAGCAGTGCATGGACACACACCTATAGTCTCAGCTACTTGGGAGGCTGAGGTGGGAGGATCGCTTGAATCTGGGAGGTCAAGGCTGCAGTGAACAGTGATCCCCCCACTGCACTCCAGCCCAGGTGACGGAGCGACTCTGTCTCAAAAAAAAAGTACCTGCACAAACTAAGGTCAATTACTCTCTCGTCAGGGTACACATCCAAAACCAAGGCTACAATCCAAGTCTTCAATAAGGAAAGTTTTCTGGCCAGGCGTGGTGGCTCGTGCCTATAATCCCAGTATTTTGGGGACAGAGGTGGGAGGATCACTTGAGTCCAGGAGTTTGAGACCAGCCTGTGCAACAAAGTGAGATCCCTCCGTCTCTACAAAAAATAAAGAATAAAAAATATCCGGGCATGGTGGTACACACCTATGGTCCCAGCTACTTGGGAAGCTGAGGTGGGAGGATAGCTTGAGCCCGGGAGGTCGAGACTACAGAGAGCCGGGATTGCCCCCCTGCACTCCAGTCTGGGTGACAGAATGAGACTGTCTCCAAAAAAAAGAGTGTTTTCTAACATTTAGACTTGTCAAAAGAAAAAGAAAATCAGAACTGACTGTGTCAGAAAACAGGGTGTTTCCTGTTTCTCGAATGCCAGGTGGAGACCACTGATTCCTGTGCTGGGCAGGAGGCTGGAGGATACAGCCAATGATTGGTTTGAGGTCTAAGAACCAACAAAAACTCTCTGCTATAATGAAAGTGCATCCAGAGGCACAGGGAATACTAGTTTTTTCCTTAGTGTGAAAGCAGGCTGGGGCATCTGTTTCTTTGTTCCCTGTTTGTCCACTCGTCGACTCACATCATCATTGACAGCAGTGAGGATGGATAAGATGTCTTCCTGTCTGCAACAAAAAAGAAAACAATTTTTTTTTAACGGAGTCTCACTCTGTCGCCCAGGCTGGAGTGCAGTGGCACGATCTTAGCTCACTGCAGCCTCCACCTCCTGAATTCAAGTGATTCTCATGCCTCAGCCTCCCGAGTAGCTGGGATTACAGGTGCCTGCCACCACACTCGGCTAATTAGTAAAGACGGGGTTTCACCATATTGCTTGCCCTGGCTGGTCTCAAACCCCTGACCCAGGTGATCCGCCCACCTCAGCCTCCCAAAGTGCTGGGATTACAGGCATGAGCCACTGTGCCTGGCCCAGAGAAGAAGCTTTTTTCAATCAGGAGGTAGAAACCACACACCAGGTCTTAGAAAAGACACCAGGTACCATGTACCAGGTCTTAGATCAACAAATAAGCAGCAGATGCCACAGATACCAACAATGCCCTCTCTGTCTGTAGCCTTGGGAGAGATACAAAGATAAACATGACACAATTCCTGAAGTTAAACACTTAGAATGCAGATATAAAACATTTACCAAGGATGGCATATACACAATATGCATAACACAAGGCAGAATGTGGTCAACACCAAATGAAAGGCCAAGGTTCCACTGCAAGTTCAGAGGAGAATGCACTTCTGGTTGGGAGGGAGAGAAAAGGCTTCATGCGAGTGGTAGCATTTGAGCCTGGACTTGCAGGACATATAGCATTTAGCAGAACGTTCTCAGGGTGGGCAATACATATCACTGGAAGCAAGCACAGGTTCTGAAAACAGATTCAATTTTAAATTGTGGCTCCATAACTCATTCATTGTGTGCTCTTAGGCTGGTTACTCACTGCTCCATGCCTCCGTTTTCTCAGCTCTAAAAGAGGAACCATAACAGTCCCCATCTTAGGGGTTGCCAAGAGCATTAAAGGATGTATATTGGGTCAAGCACTTAAAACACTGGCTACACTGTTCTGCTGACCATCATTTTTAGTATTAGTATGACTACCCTCATCCCCTCATCCTTACCCTCACTATTTTTCAGGGAAGGGATACAGGCGCCTACCTGCTCTCAATCCCTGCATCTTGCTTTGCATCTGCTCTCTATTCCCAAATCTTCCTGTGTCTGTTTTCTTCTTATCACTTAGTCTCACCTGAAATATTACCTGCACCAAGAAGCTATCATTATCCTGTTTTGATTTGTTCATGGCAGGGATCACTTCCTGAAATTGTCTCTTTTTGTTAGAGACAGGATCTTGCTCTGTTGCCCAGGCTAGAGTGCAGTAATGCAACTGTAGCTCACTACAGCCTCAAACTTCTGGGCTTAAGCAATCCTCCCACTTCAGACTCCCTAATAGCTAGGACTACAGGTGCACGCCACCACACCTCGCTAATTTTTTTCTTATTAATTTAAATATTATTTATATTAATATTAAATAATAATTGAACAAATAAAACTATTAAATAAATATTAAACAATTAAAATATTACTAATTTAAATATTAAACACTGAAAACTATAAAACATTGATGAAAGAAAGTGAAGAGGACACAAATAAATGGAAAGATATCTCATGTTCATGGGTTGGAAGAATTAATCTTGTTAAAATGACCATACTACCCAAGGTGACCTACAGATTTAATGCAGTCCCTATCAAAATACCAGTGACAGGCCAAGCGCAGTGGCAAATGCCTGTAGTCCTAGCTACTCGGGAGTCTGAGGTGGGAGGATTGCTTGAGCCCAGGAGTTCAAGTCTAGCCTGGACAACATAGCAAGACCCTATCTCTACAACAAAACAAAACAAAAACAAACAAAAAAATTACATTCTTCACATAAACAGGAAAAAAATCCTAAAACGTATATGGAACCACAAAAGACCCAAATAGTGAGAACAATGCTGAGCAAAAAGAACAAAGCTAGAGGCATCACACCACCTGACTTCAAAATATACTACAAATCTAGAGTTACCAAAACAGCATGGTATTGGCACAAAAACAGACACATAGATCAATGGAACAGAATATAGAGCCCAAAAATAAATTCACACACCTACAGCCAACTGATTTTTGACAAAGCTGCCCAGAACACACAATAGGTGAAAGAAAATCTCTTCAAAAAACAGTGCTGGGAAAAGTGGATACCCACATGCAGAAAAAGTGAGACTGACCACTTATCTCTCACCACATACAAAAACCAACTCAAAATGTATGAGACTTAAATGTAAAACCTGAAACTATGAAGCTACTGCAAGAAAACATGGGGCAAACATATCACGACATTGGATTGGGCAAGGAGTTTTAAAATAAGACCTCAAAAGCACAGACAACAAAAGCAAAAACAGACAAATGAGATTACATCAAATTAAAAGCCTTTTGCACAGAAAAAAAAAAAAAATGAAGAGACAATCTACAAAATGGGAAAAAATATTTGCAAACTATACACCTCACAAGGGGTTAATATCTAGAATACATAAGGAACTTAAACAACTCAACAGCAAAAAAAACAAATAACCCCATTTAAAAATGGGCAAAAGACTCTAACAGACATTTCTCAAAAGAAGACATGCAAATGGTCCACAGGTATAAGAAAAAAGTAAATAGTTTAAGCCAAAATAAATGATTTCGACTCATTAGATTATGATAGAACATACTTACCAAATGCCCTCTATTTACATAAGTATCATATGAGCATTTATCATATCACTTCTGGCGGTATTAATCTATCAATCCCACCTAATATCATCCCTCCTATGCCTAGAAGGAATAATATTATCATTATTCATCATAAATACCCTCATAGCTTTAAATATATACTCCACCCTAGCAAATATCATACCCATTACTCTACCAGTGTTTGCTGCCTGCGAAGCCCCGGTAGGCCTTGCTTCACTAGTTTCAATTTCCAACACATATGGTTTAGGCTATGTACATAACCTAAATTTACTTCAATGCTAAAAATAATTATTCCTAGAATTATACTACTACCAATAACATGACTCTCTAAAAATTATATAATCTGAATCAATATGGCTACCCACAGCCTAATCATCAGCTTCATTGCCCTATTATTCTTTAACCAATTCAACGATAATCTCTTCAACTTCTCATTAACTTTCTCCTCTGATCCGCTAATATCACCCCTTCTAATGTTAACAGCCTGACTACTATCTCTTATAACTATAGCAAGCCAGTACCACCTCTCCAGTGAATCACCCCTAAGGAAAAAACTGTATTTCCAAATTGATTTCCCTGCAAATTTTTCTAATCATAGCATTTACAGCCACAGAACTAATTGTATTTTATATTCTCTTTGAAGCTACACTTATCCCTACCTTAATTATCATCACCTGATGGGGTAACCAACCAGAACACCTCAATGCAGGTACATATTTCTTATTTTACACACTAGTGGAATCCCTCCCCCTACTTATGATACTTATTTATGCCCAAAATATCCCAGGCTCACTGAGTGTGATAATAATAACATTTAATACTCAAGAACTACCAATCTCCAGATCCAACAATCTCATATGATTGGCATGAATAATGGCCTTCATAGTAAAAACACCCCTATACCAACTTCACCTATGACTTCCCAAAGCCCACGTATAAGCCCCTATTGCCAGCTCAACAGTACTTGCAGCAGTGCTCCTAAAATTGGCGGCTATGGCATAATGCGACTTACCCTCATCCTCAGCCCTCTGACAGAACATATAGCCTATCCTTTCCTGATATTATCCTTATGAGGCATAACTGTGACAAGCTCTATCTGTCTACAACAAACTGATCTAAAGTCAGTCACTTATTGCATATTCCTCCGTAAGCCACATGGCACTTGTTGTGGCTATCCTCATTCAAACCCCGTGAAGTGTTACCGGTGCAATTATCCTCACAATTACCCATGGACTTACTTCGTCCCTACTACTCTGCCTAGCAAATTCAAACTACAAGCGAATCCACTGCTGAATCATATTACTCTCTCGAAGACGTCAAACATTACTTCCACTAATAACCTTTTGATGACTCACAGCAAATCTCACCAACCTTGCCCTACCCACCACTATTAATCTAGTAGGAGAACTCCTTGTAACAATGGCTTCATTCTCCTGATCAAACATTACTATCATGCTCATAGGACTTAGTATATTAATCACAGCCCTTTATTCCCTCTATATACTTGTCACAACACAATGAGGAACACTAACATACTATATTAACAGCATTAAACCTTCCTTTACACTAGAAAACATACTAATATTTACACACCTTTCACCAATTCTCCTACTATCTCTAAATCCTAAAATTATTATAGGACTTACACCTTGTAAATATAGTTTAATCAAAACGTTAGATTTTGGGTCTAATAATAGAAGTCCGCAACTTCTTATTTACCGAGAAAGTATACAAGAACTGCTAACTCATGCCCCTATGCCTAACAACATGGCTTTCTCAATGTTTAGAGGATGAGAGTTATCCATTGATCTTAGGAACCAAAAATATTGGTGCAACTCTAAATAAAAGTAATAATCATGTATTTTTCCATTACTATAATAACCTAATCTCCTTAACCTTACCAATTATTATTAACTTTATCAACCCTCGCAAAAAGAACTCATGTTGATACTAAGTAAAAACAGCTATCACGTGCACTTTCACCATTAGCCTCATTCCCACAACATTCGTGTGTACAGACCTAGAAGCCATCATCTCAAACTGATATTGAACAACAATCCAAACCCTAAAAGTCTCATTAAGCTTCAAACTAGACTACTTCTCCATAATGTTTATTCTAGTAGCACTATTAATCACTTGATTGAGAATTATAGAATTCTCAATATGATATATAAAGTCAGACTGAACATTTATCAGTTTTTCAAATACCTACTTATTTTCCTCACCACAATATTAATTCTAGTTACTGCCAACAACCTTTTCCAACTTTTTATCAGATGAGAGGGCGTAGGAATTATATCTTTTCTACTAATTGGCTGATGACATGGTCAAGCAGATGCTAACACAGCAGCGTCCAAGCAATTCTATACAATCGCATTGGTGACATTGGCTTTAATTTTAGCTACAGCATGATTCCTCTCGTCCTCCAATACACGAGAGCCTCAACAAATACTTATCCTTAACCCTACCCCCAACCTTCTTCCATTAATTGGTTTTCTCTTAGCAGCAGCAGGAAAATCAGCCCAACTTGGCCTCCACCCCTGACTTCCTTCCGCTGTGGAAGGCTCAACCCCAGTCTCAGTCCTGCCTCACTCTAGCACTATAGTTGTGGTGGGAGTTTTCCTACTTACCCGCTTCCACCTCTCAACATCACTAATCATCACGGAAATGCAAATCAAAACCACAGTGACAGCTTGGCGCGGTGGCTCAGGCCTGTAATACCAGCACTTTGGGAGGCTGAGGTGGGTGGATTACTTGAGATTAGGAGTTCCAGACCAGCCTGGCCAATGTAGTAAAACCCTGTCTCTACTAAAAATACAAAAGGTGTGGTGGCACATGCCTGTAATCCCAGCTACTCGGGAGACTGAGGCAGAACTGCTTGAACCTGGGAGGCAGAGGCTGTAGTGAGCTGAGATTGCACCACTGCACTCCAGCCCGACAGAGCGAGATGTTGTCTAAAAAACAAACAAAACAAAAAACCCACAGTGAGATGCCACTTCACTCAAGTTAGAATGGCTATTATCAAAGAAACAAAAGAAAACGCATGTTAGCAAGGATCTGGAGAAAAGGGAACACTTATGCACTGTTGGTGGTATTGTAAATTAGTACAGTCATTATGGAAAATAGTATGCCAGTTCCTCATAAAATTACAAATAAAAAATACTATATGATCCAGCAATCCCCATACTAAGTATACAGACAAAGAAAATGCAATCAATATGTCAAAGAGATATCTGCACTCCCTATTTACTGCAGCATTATTTACAATAGCCAAGA
>NW_012116266.1:7966515-7969148 GCF_000951035.1 Colobus angolensis palliatus
TGAACCCGGGAGGCGGAGCTTGCAGTGAGCCGAGATTGCGCCACTGCACTCCAGCCTGGGGCGCAGAGCGAGACTCTGTCTCAAAAAAAAAAAAAAAAAAAGTTGATATCGTAGAAGCAGTGAGTAAAACAGCAATTATGGAGATGAGAGAGGGAAGGAGGTAAGGGAAGATGAGGGTACAAAGTACAAAGTCAGTGGGTACAAAGTTACAATTAGATAGGAGGAATAATCTCTGGTGTTCTATTGCACAGTGGGGTGACTATGGTTAACAGTAAGGCATTCTGAGTTGGGCACTGTGGCTTGAGCCTACAATCCTAGCTGCTTATAAGGCTAAGGCAGGAGGATTGCTTGAGCCCAGGAGTTCAAGACCAGCCTGGGCAACATGGTGAGATCCCATATTTAAATCAATTGATCAATCAGTAAGGTGTTATATATTATCAAATAGCTAGAAGGGAGGCTTTTAGAGGTTCTCACCACAAAGAAATGATAAATGCATGAGGTGATGGATACACTACCCTGATTTGATCATTACACAACACATATATGTATTGAAACATCAAATTATAACCCTGAAATATGTAGTTATGAAATATTAAAAATAACAAAGAAATTTCTGGAGTACCAAAAAAAAACCAGACATTGCTTAATCATGCATGTATACTGTCTCCTTTTAATATTGTTGAATTTTAAAATAATAATAATTTAAATATTCACATATTTTTATTATCTGTCCTTCCTTTACTGGACTTTTAGCTCCCTGGAGAGCAGATTTTGTCTCTCTTGTACACAGCTGCACCTCCAGCCTTCAGTTTGGTACCCAGTACAGTAAGCACATAGTATGACCTCAATAAATATTGCCTTATTACTGAAGCCATAGACATTACCCTCTGATGTCTGTGATGAGGATGGAGGGGCTGGTAAAGAAGAGAGAAAAGCAAAGTTGACTCAAGACTCCAATCCTGAATTCCCAGAAAAGCACTACGGCCATTCCTTCAAATGGAAATTCAGGAGCTCCTGGAGAAGGTTGGGAAGACAAGCTCAGAAACATGTATGCTTAATGTGAGGTCCAAGGTCTAAACAGAGGTAGGATATCTAGCGGGCTGTTAATGAGATGGGCTCAAGCAAGTCATTCATTGGCCCAGCAAATGTTTAACAAGCTCACAATATATCAGGTCAGGGGCTGAGAATATAAAGTTAGATGAAACAGGGTCTCTGCCCCCCAGGAATTCAGAGATGAGTGGGCCAGAGATGGCAACTTTGGAGACGTTTTCATGGAGGTGCCCATGGCCTCTAGATATAGCTAAAGCTGCCAAGAGGAGAGCATGTGGCAAAGACAGAAGGCAAGCTGTCAGAGCAGTGGCAAATAGAATGCCAAAGATAGCACATAGGTGCTCAGGAAATAGGAGTGAGTGATAAATAAACAAAGGAACAAATAAA
This sequence comes from Colobus angolensis palliatus, assembly GCF_000951035.1. Classification (NCBI taxonomy): domain Eukaryota; kingdom Metazoa; phylum Chordata; class Mammalia; order Primates; family Cercopithecidae; genus Colobus; species Colobus angolensis. The sequence goes on from NW_012116266.1 coordinate 7,967,953, forward strand.
AGGCCCCCATGCTTTTGTTCACGCTACTCCCTCTGCCCAGCACATCTTTCACCTGATTCTTTACCTAATATCTATTTGTCATTTCTAGAAGCCTCCTCTGATCCTTCAAATCTGGGCAAGGTAGTCATTCTGCATGTTTCCATAACACCTATACTTCACAATGTGCACTTGCCAGCTGGGGATGCCCTTCCCCATCTGTTTGTCTATCCCTCTAGCTTGTAAGCAACCTGAGGGCAATGACCCTGTCTTTTTTTTTTAACTCTATCTCCCTTTCCAGGTCCAGGCTGGTACTCAATACAAGGTTGCTAGATGGATGGATGGATGGATGGATGGATGGATGGATGGATGGATGGATGGATGGATAAATAGATAAACAGAAAGGTAGGCAGATGGATGAAAAGGTACATGGATAGAACGATTTAGAACTCTCACCCTTACCAAAGGTGTTGAATGAGAGTAAAATAAAAAATAAATAAAACTAATTAATTAAAAATGGAAGAAAAAAAAGAACTCTCACCTTGGGACCAAGACCTTCAGATGATTACACAGAGACTGAATATACCAGCTGCCTTCCTCCACATGCCGAAAGGATACATAGCCTGGGACAGTGGCCAGACCAAGTAGGAAGTCAGCCTCGACGGGAATACTGTCCTGCAGGGAAGTGGGTGCCTGCTCAGGGTTCAGAGCATCTGCTTCGATGGATTTGGAAGGCTGTATCTTTTCACCTTGGCAGGCCTGGATGAAAAAGAGTTTAGGTTTTTCAGCCAGTCCAGGGCACTGCAGGGCTGTGAAGTGAGACGTGATTTCCCGAATGGGAATGAGGGCCTCATCCGAAGAGTAGACAGCTCCATATTCCCCATGGGTCAGAATACAGAACACGAAGCAGTCCCCGTCAGCATGGGCTGGATTGCTCTTCTGCTTCTGCAGGACCTTCTCCATTTCCACTTTCGTCACATCATTGTATATATGCACTGTGAAGCCAAGCCACTGGAACACACCCCTCAGGATCTCTGTTTAAAAAAGAAAAAAAAGAGAGAGAGAGAGAGAGAAAGGGGAAATAATAAAATAATGCAAAACAAAATGAAGAACTGAAACAAGGCCGGGTGCAGTGGCTCACTCCTGTAATCTCAGCACTTTGGAAGGCCGAGGCAGGTGGATCACTTGAGGTCAGGAGTTTGAGACCAGTCAGGCCAACA
>NW_012116266.1:7969608-7979514 GCF_000951035.1 Colobus angolensis palliatus
GTCTCGTGCCAGTGCAGCATGCTCTCCCCCAGTACACGCACTCCTCTATTCAGAATTGTGAATAGTCAAAGACTCTTGCTACTCTTTAGCAGACTGGGTGATGCCCCAGGGATATACAAGAGGCTCAGAAACATACTATCATCCTTACACGTATATGGAAAATAAAAGTCACAGAAAAAAATGTGAAAATAAAAAATAATTTTAAGATCCCCAATATGCACTTGATAAACTATTCTAGACTTTCTTACCAGCATCTTTATGGGTTCCTCGTCTGTCCCCCAGGGAGATAAAGCTGTGGTTGTTGACAATGACACAGAGGCCTCTGTGGTCCCGATTCATCCTGTACGTAGGTGCCCACTTGAAGAACAGATAGAGCCACTTAGTAGGAATCCTCATCTTAGGGCCTTAAATGTTTCTAACCAACCATACCAATGGGTCCACTGTGAGGAAGAGCAGGATGTATCTCCCCTTGCCAGTTGTTTAAACCATGTTTGTTGTTGTTGTTGTTGTTTTGAGACAGAGTCTCACTCTTGTTGCCCAGGCTGGAGTGCAGTGACATGATCTCGGCTCACTGCAACCTCTACTCCCAGATTCAAGGGATCCACCTGCCTCAGGTGCCCACCAACACCCCCAGATAATTTTTGTATTTTTGGTAGAAGTAGGGTTTCACCATGTTGGCCAGGCTGGTCTTGAACTCCTGACCTCAAGTGATCCGCCCACCTCAGCCTCCCAAAGTGCTGGGATTACAGGCATGAGCCACCATGCCTGTCCAAAACCATGTTTTTATACTCTAGTCTAAACCCCTTGGAATATTTATGCCACATTATTTCTAAAGTCACTTTTTTTTTTTTGAGACGGGAGACTCGCTCTGTCGCCCAGGCTGGAGTGCAGTGGCGCGATCTCGGCTCACTGCAAGCTCCACCTCCCGGGTTCACGCCATTCTCCTGCCTCAGACTCCGGAGTAGCTGGGACTACAGGCGCCCGCCACTGCACCCAGCTAATTTTTGTATTTTTAGTAGAGACATTTGAAAGATTGGGGATTCTGACCACTCTGCAACTCACTTTTACTGCATAATTGTGATCTGAATAAACTTTCAAAGATTCTTTGTTAAGTCCTAGAGCCCAGGACAAACGATAAATCTCATTTGCACTAAAGATCAGACACTTCCTTTCTTTCAGGATGCCACTCCCAGTATCAGAGGCAGAGAGTCCTCAAGATCCTGGCCCTAGTGTGGAATTAGCTAATTAATTCCAAGGGGAAATACCAGGTCCTGATTAAAATTCAGACTTCACCTGGTTTGGCTGGAGAAGCTCAATCATGAAAGTTAAGAAAATGGAATATGTATATTAATATTGTCAAACCCAGGGTTTATGCAAAAGTATCTTCATTTTCATATTAGCAACACGAATGAAGAAAGCATATGCAAGGATTTCATGAGACAACATAAATATCAAAGATTTTTTTTCAGATGGTTCACTTCTGGAGTGATCTGATGCCTTCAAAAAAAGGGAAATCTCTTTTGTAATTTTATTTCTGAGTATAAAAATAATATACAAGCTGGCATGATGGTACTCGGGTGGCTGAGGCAGGAAAATTCTTTGAGCCTGAGAGTTCAGGACAAGCCTGGGCAATATAGAGAGACCACCATCTTTATAGATATATGAATATATATATGTGTGTGTATATATCTATATACTTAATATGCAAGTATATATAAAGTATACTTATATATAAAGTATATATATACACGTATATATTCTTATATATAAAAATGGCTGATATATATTCATATATATATAAAGATGGCTGTATATTCAATTTTAAAAATTCAATATATAAATATAAAAATTCAATATATAAATTCACAGTAGGAATTTAAAAATATGTGCAATTATTTTTGAAGACTATTGTAAACAGCATGTGATGGCAAATTAGCTGAGCTGCTTTAGCAGAGCCTCTGTGCAGCTAAAATTATCCTTGAAATCATGGTACATCTTTATCCAAGCAGAAAATAAGTGGCTTCAATGGATAAGAAAAGAAACTACCCCTCTCCAGAAATAACCCAAAGGGTATGCATGACTCAAAGTGCAATAGCATTTCCTCCATAGTCAAAGGGATCAATCACTTCTGATTGATAAGAAAAAGGTGGGAAGAACAGAGATAATTATAGAGAGAGGGAGAAACAAGTTGGAAACAAACAGCTTGGAGCCCTTAAAGTCATCAAAGGCCAGAACCGAGGGAGAGAGCCCCTAAAGAAACCGTCCTTTTGATTGAATTTGGAAAAAAAAAAAAAGTTTTTTATTAAAAACAGAAAAAAAAGAAACCATCCAGACCTTTGTGCTGGTTTCAGAGTTTAGAGTGTTAGCAGATGCTCCTTGCATCCCCCTGGAGACCAGGCTTGGTGCACCATTTGTGGCTCTGTTACCTAGAAAGAGAGGTACTCAGACTCCAAATATCTTCCCCAAGCACTTAGATTTCTTTACTGGTAATTTTCGCATCTAATTCTGGAGAATTATGCTTCTCTCAAGGCCCTACTGAGACAATTCAGCCACCATGCCTTTCCTGATAGGAGAGACTGATGTGTCTTCGCATTCCTTTTTGCTTTGTCTGGGTTGGAAACTATGCTGCTGGCAGGGATTGGGTGGGGAATTGATTAAGCTCGCATGGATCAGCTCAAGGGTTCCAGGTCAAGTATGGTTGGGTTGAGTCAGCATTTATGTCACTGGATATAAAGAGGCTAGGTGGACCTCGAGAAGAAAAAAGAGGGCGACTGGGCGTGGTGGCTCATGCCTGTAATCCCAGCACTTTGGGAGGCCAAGATGGGCAGATCACTTGAGCCCAGGAGTTCGAGACCAGCCTGGACAACTTAGTGAGACCCCCCCCCATCTCTAGAAAAAAAAAAAAAATACAAAAAATTAGCTGGGCATGGGGACACACACCTGTAGTCCCAGCTTCCTGGGACGTTGAGGTGGGAGGATCACCTGAGAGGTCAAGGCTGCCGTGAGCTGTGATGGCACCACTGCACTCCAGCCTGGGCAACAGAATGAGACCCTGCCTCAAAAAAAAAAAAAAAAAAGAAAAGGAAAGGAAAAAAGAGAAAAAGAAAGTTCCAGCTGGGCATCGGCTGAGGATCACACTGCTTTGAAGTGTTCCTGCCAACTCCCTGATTCATCTGGATTCTGTCACAGAGAGAAAGTCAGCGATGGGTTATTTGTCACATGGCACTAACAGGAAAATGTAACGTCAAACAGTTTTCTTTTTCCATTCGCAGAAAATTTGTAGTAGAATCCACTAAACTCTGTCCTTGTCTCTGGGGCATGAATTGGTTATTAACTACTGCTAAGGGTCAGTCCTCAGGCTGAGCAAGTCCATATTCCCCAGATCAGAAAACATAGCAAAAGGGATCCAAGCTTCAGTGGCTCAGAGCACCTATAAATTCCTCCTTACCATGGGAGGAGGTAACGCTCCAGGGGAAGTCACGTCTAAATTTTGGAACCGCAGAATTGTAAAGCTGAAAGAAACTGCCTTTTCTTCAGAGGGGTGAAGCAGTCACCTGAGCTCACATAAATAGACAGTGGGAGAGCCTAGTCTTAGGAGAGTAAGCTCTGGAATCAGACTGCTGGGTTCTAATCCCAGCTTCGCTTCTTTTTAGCTGCAGTGCCTTTTAGCTGCAGTGCAAAGCACTAGATTTCATGGGTCTCAGTTTCCTCATCATTAGTGAGAATAACAGTAGTACCTACCTCCAGTGACGGGAGGACTGAATGACATAATCCCTGGAATCTCTCTGAACAGTGCCTAGTACGTGACAAGGGCTTAATAATGGTAACCTGGTCAATGTTATCAACATCATAGCACACAACCTCCATGTCAGGCAGAAAGAGAAATTGCTAGCAAAGCTGTGTGTCTTGGACTCTGAAGGATAATTTTCCAGAAAAATAAATAAATAAGGAATGGTCTGTGACAAACTTTCGATACCACAGAAAGACTTCGCCAAAGCCTGTTTGTTCATAAGCAGTTTAACCTGATGGCAGATTCTGGAATATTTTCCTAAGGTTATGGTTTCTGGGCAGGGATTCAGGGAACTAAACACACTATCCTCAAGTCCCTCCTCTTGCTTCTTCTCTCCCTCTGAAGCAACATGTGGAACCACTCCGTAGAGGACACGCGCCCAGACTGCACATTCTGCTGTCACTACTGGTCTGAAGGCTTCAGCCCTGCTGGGGGCTGTTTTTGCTGCACAGAGGGTGACGTAATTCTGAACGGTGGAGGGAGAACAGCCGCCTGCAGTCCCTAGAATCTGCTATACTAGGCATTCAGAGCAGAAACCACCCAGCCCTCTTCATTCTCCCATAGAAAAGCCAAGTATAATCCATGCATTCAATGTCTTGCCCTGAATTGGAATAAAAAATGAATTATTCATTATTTGTAAAGTCTCTCTTCCAAGTCACCTTGAATTCCTTGGTATATATCAAATATGTCTATCCCTGCCATACTGATCTAAGTTGTAAAAAGTATATTAGAAACACCTACCATTACTCCTTGCATACTTATTTTGACAGGACTCCTCCTGCTGAGAAAAAAAAAAAAAAGGCATAAAACGTTGGAAATTCACACAGTTAGCATGAGGAACAAAAACTAGACTTGATGCAGGGAAGGACAGATATCTAATCCACAGTCATAGAAAAGGTCATTGGGCTGGTTGTGGTGGCTCATGCCTGTAATCCCAGCATTTTGGGAGGCCAAGGCAGGTGGATCACCTGAGGTCAGGAGTTTGAGACCAGCCTGACCAACATGGTGAAACTCTACCTCTACTAAAAATACAAAACTTAGCTGAGTATGGTAGCGAACACCAGTAATCCCAGCTACTCAGGAGGCTGAGGCAGGAGAATCGCTTGAACCCAGGAGGCAGAGGTTGCAGTGGGCCGAGATGGCGCCACTGCACTCCAGCCTGGGTGACAGAGCAAGACTCTGTCTCAAAAAAAAAAAAAGAAAAGAAAAGTTCTTTGGCAGGAAATGGGAAGAGAACCAACTCTCTCCATCCAAAGGAGAAGGTTCACAAAGACACACTGGCAAAAATACAGTGTGACACACGCTCAAGGGTACTTATTCATTGCAGCATTATTTGCACTAAGGACTGGAAATAGCCTAATGTCCACTAATAGCAAGTGATTGAAAAACTGTGGTATGTCCACATAGTGGAGTAAGATGCCAAGGACAGCCTCTATACCCTTCTCCAGGGGAAGATGTCATATGGAGAAAGCAAAATGAAATGGTATTTGAGTACACTACCTCTTTTGTAATAAAGGGAAGATATGGGTTGGATTTTTTTCAAAAGTAACAATAAGATAAATCAAAAAACAAAAATGGTAATCGAGGCGGGGAGGAGAGGCAGGATGCACTACTTTGGGCATATGTTAATGTTTTATATAATTTAATACAAAATTAAAACAAAGTCTAAGACCCTGTCTTTTCTGCACCCTCCTCCCCATTCACCATTACCCCCTTCCACCTATGACTCTCAGCCGTCAGCCTGCAGCAGAAAGCCCCCAAGGGGACCTGACCAAGGTGTTGGGGAAGGGCTGCCCCTGACCTGTGTGAGGGGACTGACAAGTCACCCCCAAGTTCCTGCGGATGCCTCCCTGCTCAAGCCCCCAGGTTTCAGAGCTGCACAATACTGTAATTTGCTCCCTCAGCTCTGGGGGAACAAATGTAAAGGAGACTTAGCTTCACTTTCCAAAAGGCTTCCTGCCTTACTTTTCAAAAGCCACTGTTCCCTTCCTGCAGAATCCTAGATTTCTTCTAAGTGGCAGACAAGGACCTGGCCAGACTGCCTTCTGGTTTTGTCCAGCAGTTGAGTGAGTCTTCTGGAACTAGGGGCAATGCAGACACAGCAGCAAGCTCTGCCCAGCCCCTCCAGGCCCTGGCTTTCCTTGATTTGTTCTTCCCTTGGCTGATAAAGTCAGCCAGAACACGGACTAGAAAAAAGATTTAAGGTCTAATCTGCGTTTCTTCTCCTGAGAATGTTGCATCGTCTGTTGACACCTCTCAAGTCTCTATGTCAGAGAGGAATGAATGAATGAATGAATGAATGAATGAGTGAATGTCCCACAGCCTGGCCACACTCAATCATCTTTTAACTTCTTTTGATTGTTTTCAAGAGGAGGCCAATAGGGCCTTATAAAGAAGCAGGTGTTAGGTCTCCTCCATAAAGAGACATGCCTCTCCTTAGGAAAACGTTATGCCACACTCAAAAAAAACTGATTTGGCCGGGCACGGTGGCTCACGCCTGTAATCCCAGCACTTTGGGGGCCGAGGCAGGTGGATCGCCTGAGGTCAGGAGTTTGAGACCAGCCTGGCCAACATGGTGAAACCCCATGTCTACTAAAAATACAAAAAATTAGCTGGGTGTGGTGGTACATGCCTGTAATCCCAGCTACTTGGGAGGCTGAGGCAGGAAAATCACTTGAACTTGGGAGGCAGAGGTTGCAGGGGGCTGAGAAAAAAATCAGTTCAATTTTTAAACATATTAGGAGATGTTGCTTAAAATTCAATGAGAGTTTCTTCTCACTGAGCCTAATTATTGGCAGTGTTCTTTTAAATTAAAAAAAAAAATCCTCAGGTGCTTAAGAAACACGAGATGTTTCACCAAGTTTTATTCATCACTTGATGGAGAGGGAAAGGGCTGCCCAGATAACTTTTAAGACAGCTTCCAAACCTAAAAGTCTGTGAAAACACATGAAGTGCTGTGCCCCAGTCCCCCTGCACTTCTAGTACTGCCACAACTATTCCCCAACTGCATGTGGCCGTGGCCAAGTCATCATCCCAAGTCAGCAGAACCACAGCGCTTCAGAGGCCACAGCTGAGCCACGCCCCTTTAGAAACCACTGAATTTCTCAGTCAACAAGCAGAATTGGCCGGGCGCGGTGGCTCAAGCCTGTAATCCCAGCACTTTGGGAGGCCGAGACGGGCGGATCACGAGGTCAGGAGATCGAGACCATCCTGGCTAACACTGTGAAACCCCTCTCTACTAAAAAATACAAAAAACTAGCCGGGCGAGGTGGCGGGCGCCTGTAGTCCCAGCTGCTCCGGAGCCTGAGGCGGGAGAATGGCGTAAACCCGGGAGGCGGAGCTTGCAGCGAGCTGAGATCCGGCCACTGCACTCCAGCCCCGGCGACAGAGCGAGACTCCGTCTCAAAAAAAAAAAAAAAACAAGCAGAATCGTGTGTGTGTGTGTTTCTACATGCATGTCAGTATCTGAGCACAAAACTAGTTGAAAAAGTGGGTTGGAAGACTTACACTTAGCAGACAATTTAACTTAGAATTCGGGAATCCTAAATGTCAGTGCTGGAAAACCACATTTTCTTCGGGAGACTCGGGAGGGTGAATCACCTGAAGTCAACATGGTGAAATCCTGTCTCTACTAAAAATACCAAAAAAATTAGCCAGGCATGGTGGCGGGTACCTGTAATCCCAGCTACTAGGGAAGTTGAGGCATGAGAATCATTTGAACCCGGGAGGCTCAGGTTGCATTGAGCTGAGATTGCACTCCAGCCTGGGCAACAGAGCGAGACTCCATCTCAAAAAAATTAATTAATTAATTAATTAAAATAATAAAGAGCTTCTGGGTGAGTGGGGAGGTGGGAAGGGGTTTGCAGCTCTCTAAACGAAGCTATGCCCATGGCCAAGGAGTTGGCCCATAAATGTTGGTTTAATTGGATTACAGTAAAAGAATCAAGGGGAGCAGCCTCTCTCCCTCAATACCTCAATCAGATATCTAAGCGCTTTTCTAGGATTGGAATTAATTTAATCAAGGGCTATTTTCCTAGAGAAAAGAAGTCAGTTTAAGATTTTATAAATAATTGCAATTCTGTCTTATTTCCCATTAGGGGAGATGGGGAATTCAAACGAACAAACTCACAGCAAGCAGGCGGAGGTATTACCATTTCTTTTAATTAAGGATGTACTTAATCTCTTAAGATCACTTACAAAGTGCCCTCCCAAAGCTGAGATTCCCTCAAATGGCTAAATACCTCCACCTGCCAAATAGGGTTCAGGGCAGAGCCACAGAGCAGGCCTCTCCCGGCTATGTCACGTCCTAATTGCCTGCATAGTCTTCAGGTGGGCATTTGCCCAGCCTTTGCCAAACTCCAGGAGCTACAGGTCATCTGGCCAGTTTCCATTGTCTCCTTCATTTAAAAAAACAAAAACACCTTCCTGGGGAGAAAGGAGGGTCCTTCTTTATAGTAGAATGCTGATAGCCAACTTACGAATGTGGAGAGAATACTGGAGTCGGAAAAGCATTGTTTCACAACCAACATAGTAAACGCTGGATCACACAAGAATTCTCAGTGGACGCTCAATCTAAGGGGAAACTTTTCATATGCAGCAGGATATTTACAGAATCTTAAAATGTCTCTCCAGCACTTGCTTATTAATTGTGTGGGGAAAAAATAGTAATTATATAAAATTAACTACAGTGATGATATTCAGAAAATATCTTGACCAAATAATCAAAATTAGCACCACGAATAGGGGGGCAGATGGACATGATGTATCTCCAGATGGCATGCCCTGAGAAAGACACAAACATCACTTCGGTGATATTCTGGCCAGAATGTACAGCTTGAATCTAATTATGAGGAAATACCACATGTACCAAAGATAAGGAAAATTCTATTTAATGAAAGGTGGGAGGAGTGACTGCATTTTTCAAAAGTCTCGATGGCATAAAAGAGGAAATTAAATGTCATAACAGCTGTGGAAATGTTCAAGATTAAAGGAGACTAGGCCAGGCATGGTGGATCACGCCTGTAATCCCAAAACTTTGGGAGGCTGAGGTGGGCAGATCATTTAGGTTAGGAGTACGAGACCAGCCTGGCCAATATGGTGAAACCCCATCTCTACTAAAAATACAAAAATTAGCTGAACGTGGTGGTGCACACCTGTAATCTCAGATACTTGGGAGGCTGAGGCATAAGAATTGCTTTAACCTGGGAGGTGGAGGTTATAGTGAGCCAAGATCATGCCACTATACATCAGCCTGGGTGACAGAGTGAGACTCAGTTTCAAAAAAAAACATTAAAGGAGACTAAAGGATCATGACAACTAAATACAATATTGTATTGTATTTTTAATTTTTATTATTTTCTTTTAGAGAGGGTCTCACTGTGTTGCCCAGGCTCACCTTGAACTCCTGGCCTCAAGTAGTCCTCCCACCTCGGCCTCCCAAAGTGCTGGGATTACAGGTGTGAGCCACCACACCCAGCCTTGTGTTGTATTTATATAGGATCCTATGTGGAATTTAGTACTAGATGGTTTAAAAACTGTCAAGGACATTATTGGGTTCAACAGACAAAATTGGAATATGGACCACTGATTTGATAAAAGTATTAACATAACTTTACTGGCATTGATAATTGTGTTATAATAACTCCATAAAAGAATATCCTTATTATTAGGAAATACACACCAAAATATTTAGGAGTAGACCAGGCGTGGTGACTCACGCCTATAATCCCAGTACTTTGGGAAACTGAGGCAGGCAGATCACGAGGTCAGGAGATCGAGACCATCTTGACTAACATGGTGAAACCCTGTATTTGCTAAAAAATACAAAAACTTGGCCGGGTGCGGTGGCTCATGCCTGTAATCTCAGCACTTTTGGAGGCCGAGACGGGCGGATCACGAGGTCAGCGGATCGCGATCATCCTGACTAACACGGTGAAACCCCGTCTCTACTAAAAATACAAAAATTAGCTGGGCGTGGTGGCGGGTGTCTGTAGTGCCAGCTACACGGGAGGCTGAGGCAGGAGAATGGCGTAAACCCGGCAGGCGAAGCTTGCAGTGAGCGGAGATCGCGCCACTGCACTCCTGCCTGGGTGACAGAGCGAGACTCCGTCTCAAAA